>NW_028261381.1:172264751-172564751 GCF_051295495.1 Thamnophis sirtalis | reverse complement strand
AGTCCTCGACTTACGACCACAATGGAAACCAAAGTTGATGTCGCTAAGTGAAACATCCATGAAGTGACTTTTTGGCCCATTTTTGTGACCCGTCTTGCCACAGTTGTTAAGTGAATCACTGCAGTTCTTAAGTTGGTAACAGGTTTGTTAGGTGAAGCTGGCTTCCCCATGGGTTTTGTTCGCTGGAAGGTTGCAAAAGGGGATCGTGTGCCCCCCCCCCCCAGGGCATTGCAACCGTCATAAGTATGAACCAGTTGCCAAGTGTCTGAATTTTGATCACGTGACCATGGGGACCAACGGTTTTAAGTGTGAAAAAAATGCCTTAAATAATTTTTTCAGTGCCGTTGTAATTTTGAAGGGTTACTAAATGAATTTTTGTGATGGCATTTGGGTAACAACTTCCTCACATCAGTGACGCTGTTTGGACAGAAACAATATTGTGTGTTTGTGTGTGTGTGTTTGTGTAGCCATTGAGTTAGTAAATCCTCACGATTTTATAGATATTAATTAAGGGGGTATTTGTTGCAGTGATTAAGGCAGCAGGCTGGAAACTGGGGACCCTGAGTTCAAGTCCTACCTTAGCCACAAAGCCAATTAGGTGACCTTGGGCCGGCCAGTCTCCTTCAGCCCTTGGAAGGAAGCAATGGCAAATCACTTGCCAAGAAAACTGCAGCCGCTTGTTCAGATGGTCACTAGGGGCAACAATTGATTCCAAGGAATCCAGAAAAAAAGGTTAATAGTTAATTATAGATACAGATAGTCCTCCTTTAGCGACTGCCTCATTTAGCGACTGTTTCAGTGGTGAAAAAGTAACTTTACAAAAATCCTTGCATTCACAACCTGAGTGGTGAGTGTGTAAGCACAGTCAGTTTATTATATTTATTTATTTATTTTAGAAAATTTACATTGCTGCCTCCTTGCCCATTAGGCTTCACTTAATGACCAAATTCCAGGTCCAAATGTGATCGCTAAATGAGGACCAGCTGTTTTCCTGAAAGAAAATTTTTTGGGGAGTATTCCAGCGCAATACGGAAGCCATAGGGAATATATGGATATGGAAACCAGGTCCCAACGGCGGTCATAAGTCTGAGGACCCTCTGCACCTCTGAGGGCACTGAACGTACCTGGATTCCGTGATGTTTCTGGGGTTGCCCTGGCATACGTCCTCCACCTGGAGGTAAAGCGAGCAATTCACTTTGGTCCAGTCTGGCTGGCAGACCGCCAGGAAATTGGGCCGCAGACGGCCGATCGTGTACTTGGCCAAGTCGGTCAGCGATTGGCTGACGGCGCTGCCGAACAGGAAGGTCCCGATCACTTTGTAGAGGGCGGCCAGGTAATTGTTGAACTGGGAACGGGAGTACAAGCGCTCCGTGTAGACCAGGTAAGCCTCGCCGATCGAAATCTGAGGAGAAAAAAAAAATGAAAGGGGAGGTTCCCCCGGGACATCCGTTACGCCCTCCCCGCCCCGCTTTCCACCCTCAAAGCTGGCGGGTCGCCCTTGTGAAGACGCCACTAGCCCTTACGTCACCAGGCGACCGTCCACGACCGAAGACACCTCTGGGAATTCTACCCTGGACGTTTCTAAGAAGAGTCTAGAACCAGTGACGCTGAAAACCAGTGTCCCTGACAAGCGCTGGGGGCGCTTGTCAGGGACGTGACCTGGAAGAGGAGCTGCCCTATGTCCGCATGCACACTGTGCAGCTCCTCTTCCGGTTTCTAGCATGCACGACAATCAGCTGGCCAGTGCACATGCGCAGATAGAAACTAGAAGACCAGCTCTTCCGGTCTCCGGTACTGCCATGCGTGCAAAGGCCAGCTGATCGTCACATGCGCAGGCGTGCCAGAAACCCGGAAGAGCAAAGGGCAAGGCTGCATGTGCCGTGAGACATGGCTGTGCGTGCCACTTTTCTATTCTATTCTGTTCTGTTGTTCTGTTCTATTCTTCATTCCAATATTCTATTCTGTTCTATTCTATTCTGATCTGTTCTATTCTATTCTATTCTTCATTCCAATATTCTATTCTGTTCTGTTCTATTCTGATCTGTTCTGTTCTATTCTATTCTTCATTCCAATATTCTATTCTGTTCTGTTCTATTCTGATCTGTTCTGTTCTATTCTTCATTCCAATATTCTATTCTGTTCTATTCTATTCTGATCTGTTCTATTCTATTCTATTCTGATCTGTTCTATTCTATTCTATTCTTCATTCCAATATTCTATTCTGTTCTGTTCTGTTCTGTTCTATTCTGATCTGTTCTGTTCTATTCTGATCTGTTCTGTTCTATTCTTCATTCCAATATTCTATTCTGTTCTATTCTATTCTATTCTATTCTTCATTCCAATATTCTATTCTGTTCTATTCTATTCTGTTCTATTCTATTCTTCATTCCAGTATTCTATTCTGTTCTGTTCTATTCTGTTCTATTCTGATCTGTTCTATTCTATTCTTCATTCCAATATTCTATTCTGTTCTGTTATTCTGTTCTGTTCTATTCTTCATTCCAATATTCTATTCTGTTCTGTTCTATTCTTCATTCCAATATTCTATTCTGTTCTGTTGTTCTACTCTGTTCTATTCTTCATTCCAATATTCTATTTTCTTCTGTTCTATTCTTCATTCCAATATTCTATTCTGTTCTGTTCTATTCTATTCTTCATTCCAATATTCTATTCTGTTCTGTTGTTCTGTTCTGTTCTATTCTTCATTCCAATATTCTATTCTGTTCTGTTCTATTCTTCATTCCAATATTCTATTCTGTTCTATTCTATTCTTCATTCCAATATTCTATTCTCTTCTATTCTATTCTTCATTCCAATATTCTATTCTCTTCTGTTCTGTTCTATTCTGTTCTATTCTGATCTGTTCTATTCTATTCTTCATTCCAATATTCTATTCTGTTCTGTTATTCTGTTCTGTTCTATTCTTCATTCCAATATTCTATTCTGTTCTTCATTCCAATATTCTGTTCTGTTCTACTCTTATTCCTCAAATGCAAACAGGACCAATTGTGCTACAGGCAGTCCTTGGTTTACAACTGTTCATTTAGGGACTCTTTGAAGTTACAACAGCACTGAAAAAGTCACCTTTTTCACACTTATGACCATTACAGCATTCCTATGGTGACGGGATCAAAATTCAGACGCTTGGCAACTGACTTGTACTTATGACGGTAGCAATGTCCCAGGGTGACGTGATCCCCTTTTGCGACTTTCTGACAAGCAAAGTCAAAGGGGAAGTCGGATTCACTTAACAACTGTGTTACTAACTTACCACCTACAATGATTCGCTTAATGACTGTGGCAAGAAAATAGCCACAGCAATAGCACTTAAGACTTATATACCGTTTCACAGTGCTTTTACAGCCCTCTCTAAGCGGTTTACAGAATCAGCCTCTTGCCCCCAACAATCTGGAAAAGGTATAAAATGGGGCCAAGCTCCCTTAACAAATGTCTCACTTAGCAACAGAAGCTTTAGGCTCATTTGTGGTCGCAAGTCGAGGTCTACCTGTACTAGGAAAATGAAATGGCGACTTCTATCCTTAATTTTTTCAGTCGGAGAAGAAAGTCTTTTATCCTGTTCAGCCACACCGAGTCGGAAACTTTAATTAAGTTTCTCATTAAGGAAAGGAGAGTGAAATTTAGAACAGCTGAATAAAAACCAAGATTTTAAAATTGTCTGCCGGGTTCTTTGTTCCCATCTGCAAACAATAGTAAAGTTCAGACGGCTAAGCATTAAATTTAAACGGTTTCAGCTTCCTTTTCACATCGTACAAACAATTAAACACGTTGCTCCGTCTCTTTTACTAACAGTACATTGAGCAATTATTGTATAACCTCGGGAATTACCTGCTCATTCTTACTTAACACCTTCCTTTTTTTGGAGGCTACCCATTTGATTTTAATCAGATAAAAGGATTACCCCAAGACTAAACAAAAACCGAGGACGATTGACATACTTTTCAAAAAGAAGGAAATGACGATCAACCTTCCCCGTATACCTGTATAAGCTCTATTATGCTAAATAACATAATGTAAATAAATAGCATTTTAACTGTTTTAATTAAAAAAAGAAACTGGCTGTGGGTTATGATTCCCTGTTGTGGCCCAGCAGGAGCCGTTGGAGCTGCCGATGGGCTCCGACAGCGAGGGGCCCTATGAGTCGGAAAGATGTGGAGGACCCTGGACAGGGTTCCGCCTCTGAGCAGGGCGCAGAGAGGCTGGTTGGCCACCAGGAGGCGCCTGAGAACTGGAGCGGCGGCACGCTCCCGAAGTCAAGCCTTGGGGAGGAGACAAGGGAGTGTGATCCTGACGTCATGCATTGGAGCAGTGGGGAGGAGACAAGGGAGTTGGTCCTGGATGCCCGGCAACGAAGGGCTAATAGGCGTAAAGAACAGTTACGCAGTTACAGGAGATAATTGGACTCAGCTGGTGGTAATTAGGCTCCTCTCAAGACTATAAAAGGAATGGCTTTCCACACGCTCGTCGCAGGAATCAACGTATTTATTAGAGCTGAAGAATCTAGCGTGGCTCTCTTGGCAGGCTGGATTGCTGCCAAGGTTCAGTCTGTGCTGGATTGCTGCCAAGGTCTGGTCTGTCTGTTAATAAATCCTTGAAGTATCTTTGTCTCGACATGAAGAGGGGGGGGGTCAGAACAATTCCCTATACCCATCTGTGGCATCTATGTACCACAGGTGACATGCAGAGCCCTCTCTGCAGGTACGTGAGCTGTCCCCCCAGCTCAGCCCAGCATGCGCGTGGGACAGAGGGATCCACACACATGCATGGGGGGCCGGTGGGGTATCACAGGGGAGATGCAGCCCCCCCACCCCTGCCAGGGGCCTGTTTTTGATCCCAGGAGGCTTCAGGGAGGCCTACTAGGCCCAAAACGGGGCACGTGTGTGTGTGTGTTTGAATGTGCATGTGCGGGGAGAGGCAGGAGATCGGGGGGGGGGGGATTGCCTGCATATATGTGGAGATGTGTGGCACGCGAGTGGGGTGTCTCATGCGCAATGACAAGGTTAGCCATCACTGCCAGGGGTCAGCAATCTGCGGCTCATGTGGCTCTTTCATCCCTCTGCTGTGGCTCCCTATCGCTCAAAATATGCGTCAAAACCACCAATGTGATTTATTGAGCTTTTCAACCCCCAAGTAGGCCAACCATGGATAAATTAAAGAAAAGAAAAGTTGCAGAAGAAAACCGAACGTTTAACTACATATACTAAGTTTTGTGGCCACTCAGGAAATAGTCAGGGAAGGGTTTTGTGGCTCCCGATGTTTTCCTTTTTGTGGGAAACGGGTCCAAATGGCTCTTTGAGTGTTTAAGGTTGCCGACCCCTGCCCTATACTAATCAACTGCACTTTTTAACCAATAAAACAATCTGCATGATATAGTAAGATACTGGGAAGGACTGGGTGAAGTGGGGGTGGGAGGAGAAAATTGCACCCCAAAATAGCGGTTAAGGAAAGAAACATGTCCACCTCTCACCTGATCTCCCAGAAGGTGGGCCAAGTAAAAACTGGACATAGATTTGAAAGAAAAATTGGGATAAAAAGGGAAATTATTTCCAAATGTGATCAACAGACTTTCAGTCTTATCTGATAAAAGAATTCTCGGCCCAATACTTCACAAACATTCTGTTGCTAAGTGAGACAGTTGTTAAGTGAGTTTTGTCGCATCCTATGACCTAACTTGCCACCGTTCTTAAGTGAATCACTGCAATTGTTAAGTTAGTCACATGATTGTTAAACGCATCTGATCTCCCCATTTGCTCATCCAATGTTCACACAGAAGGGGATCACATGACCCCAGAACATTGCAACCGTCGTAAAGATGAATCAGTTGCCGAGCGTCTGAATGTTAATCCCGTGACCCTGGGGATCCTGCAACGGCCGTAAGTGTGAAAAACGGTCCTAAGTCACTAAATGAACTATTGTAAGTTGAGGACTGCCTGTACTCCCAGCTGTTTTAGGCTGAGCAAAAAAATATAAGTCACCTGGGAAAACCAATGGAAATCATCAAAACCATAAAAAAGCGAAAGTTAGAATATTTCAGACATGTGATGCGATACCCAGAAAAATAGGCATCCTTCACTTAATCCTTACCCAAAAGAGACAAATAAAACACAATTTAAGGATTATCCCTAGATTTTATAGAATAGAATAGAACAGAATAGAACAAAATAGAATAGAATAACAGAGTTGGAAGGGACCTTGGAGGTCTTCTAGTCCAACCCCCCTGCTTAGGCAGGAAACTCTACACCACTTCAGACAAATGGCTATCCAACATCTTCTTAAAAACTTCCAGTGTTGGGGCATTCACAACTTCTGGAGGCAAATTGTTCCACTGATTAATTGTTCTAACTTGTCAGGAAATTTCTCCTCAGTTCTACGTTGCTTCTCCCCTTGATTAGTTTCCACCCATTGCTTCTTGTTCTGCCCTCAGGTGCCTTGGAGAATAGTTTGACTCCCTCTTCTTTGTAGCATCCCCTGAGATATTGGAAGACTGCTATCATGTCTCCCCTAGTCCTTCTTTTCATTAAACTAGACATACCCAGTTCCTGCAACCGTTCTTCATATGTTTTAGTCTCCAGTCCCCTAATCCTCTTTGTTGCTCTTCTCTGCACTCTTTCCAGAGTCTCCACATCTTTTCTACATTGTGGAGACCAAAACTGACTGCAAATATTCCAAGTGTGGCCTTACCAAGGCATTATAAAGTGGCATTAACACTTCATGTGATCTTGATTCTATCCCTCTGTTTATGCAGCCTAGAACTGTGTTGGCTTTTTTGGCAGCTGCTGCACACGGCTGGCTCCTATTTAAATGGTGGTCCATTAGGACTCCAAGATCCCTCTCACAGTTACTACTATTGAGCCAGGTACCACCTATACTGTTTCCTCCAAGGAAAGATTGAAGGCCAATGAGGTCCAAGCAGAAGAAGAACATCATGGCTTTGAAATCTAAGGGACTGGGTTTTCGGACTAAACTCAACAGCACTTTTTTCTTGCGGCTGTTGATAAAAACAGGATCGCCAACGTCCAATGACGGATACGGCACAAGAAGAAGAAGAGGAGGAAAGGAAAAAACACCAGCCTTACTATAAAAACGGTGCAGGGAATGGTCACGCCAGCCATCACCCCATGCGTAATGGTGTCCGGCTTATACGGATAACGGATGGAAGTGTCCTCACAGTAGAAGCCCCTTTTGTAAGGGGAATTCACCAAGGTCAGGATGGCGAATGGAAGTGAGGCTGCAAGGGAGAGAGAGAAAAAACAGACACGACATTCAATAGGGCTCCTCACCAACTCTTTTTTTCATACTATATACCCCCCTCCCCCCTAAGACCCCACCTCCCTTCCCCCCCCCCCACGACTTTCCAGAGCCCGTACACGGTATAGATTTTTAACAAACACAGTCTAAAATATATTAAGGCAAAGGAAGTAAAAAAAAAAAAAAAAAAGGAAGTCAATAACACCTGCGTTGAACTCAGCTTCTTCCTGTTACACTAACTTTGAGCAGTTTAGATTATTCCTAATCTTAAACATAGGCTATCTGGAATTTCTTAGTCCCGTATTTGTTTCGTGTATAGTCAATCCATTTTTTCCAGTCTCGTTTATATCTCTCATTTGAGTGGTCTTTAAGATATGCCGATATTTTAGCCATCTCGGCTAGGTTTGTAACTTTCAATGTCCATTCTTGAGTTGTAGGCAAGTCTTCCTTCTTCCAGTATTGCGCCACCAACAGTCTTGCTGCCGTTATTAGGTGCAGAACCAAGTTGGTCTCTACCGCTGTAAAGTCAGTACTTATACCGAGTAAAAATAACTGAGGAGTAAACTTTATCCTTCTTTTAAAGATATTTTGCATCATCCACCACATTCTTATCCAAAATGCCTTAACCTTTTGACAAGTCCACCATATATGAAAATATGTAGCATCGAGAGAAGGGCTTTCAATAGGGCTCCTCACCAACTCTTTATCTCACATCTATCCCTGCTCAGGCACCTGCATAAGTCAATTGATTGTCCGCAACAGCTGTACCTGGACACAAGTTGTTTAGGCACCAAAGAAGTTGTCCTTCACACTTTTTGGCAGGGATTAACCTTTCCATCTGCAAAACAACCCATTAGAATATCTATGGTGATTCTCAGCGCATCCCAGATCATGGTTTGTTCCAGTGGTGGGGTTTCAAATTTTTTTAGAACCTCTTCTGTAGGTGTGGCCTGCTTTGTGGGAGTGGCTTGCTGGCCATGTGACCGGGTGGGAGTGGCTTGCCGGCCATGTGTCTGGGTGGGAGTGGCTTGCCAGCCATGTGACTGGGTGGGCGTGGCCAACTTGTAAAATGTGGTGAAACTCACTTAACAACGCTCTTGCTTAGCAACCAAAATGTTGTCTCAGAAACTCTGGCATTTGAAGCACGCAAGTCTTAAAGCTGTCAAGTTACAAGACCTCTTAGAAAAAAAAAACCAGGGGTGTTCAAACTTGACAGTTTTAAGACTTGTGGACTTCAACTCCCAGAATTCCTCCCCCAGTCATGTTGGCTCAGGAACTCTAGCACTGAAGTGTGCAAGTCTTAAAGCTGTCACGTTACAAGACCCTCGCACCCTAACCCTTTAGAAAAAAAAAACCCAGGGGTGTTCAAAGTTGACAGCTTTAAGACTTGTGGACTTCAACTCCCAGAATCCCTCCTCTCGCTCTTCATCTTGATGACGTGGGGACGGGCAGGGGGAGGGAGCTGGAACCGGTTCTAAACGGCACGGTAGATTTGTGGAACCTCTTCTATAGAAGAGGTTAGAACTGGCAGGAACCCACCCCTGGTTTGTTCCAAAGGGATTTGTTTTTCAAGAGGGAACTGGATTCTCTCTCTTTTTTTTAAAAGACATTTCGCTTCTCATTCAAGAAGCATGCGCGAAGCGAACCAGTTGTCAGGCCTGCAGTCATATCCCTTATAGGATCTTTGGCCTACCACGCTCTCTATTATTTCACTATGCTGTTTCATTAGTTGGGGTAATTGGGAGGGGGAATAGTAAGGAGTAGAATTGTAGAATGTGTTGTTGTCATTCCTTTCTAGAAGCCCAAGGTCATCTTTTGTCTCCGCACCTCTGCACTTGACCAGAACTAGATGGGTGGAAATGCCAGCATGGGAGAGGAAGATTGGACCATGGGATGGACTTGTGGGTGTGGGCGCAAGATCATGAACTTTCAACTGGGTGGGAACCCCAGGAAGTTTTCAGATTCGGGTTTCCCACAGATGTGCCAACATGTCTCTCTTAATAAATTGGAAGTTTGAGGAAAGTTCTGCCTTGGACTCTGATTTAATTCTGGATGATATTTTGAACACTGCCACCAATACCAATGCCGGTAGAAACCTACCAGGGTTAGGTTACTACTGGTTTGGCAGTAAAAAAATTTGCATGCACATTTTCATTTAAAAAGGATCTGTGCATGCGCACATTAAAAACAAATAAAAATTTACATTTTTAAAATGAAGATTGTTCTGCGCATACGCAGAACATAAAATCAAGAGGGCACCGCCGATCAAGAACCGGTACGTGTGAGTTGGGGGGGGGGAAAGGTGGGGAAAATGCTTAGATATCTTATTAACTGATTTTGTTTCAGAATACGTTATAAAGGTGTAATGTTATTGGAGGTCTATTGAAATTGCGAATGAATGCCAGTAGGTGGTTGTGTCTTTAAATACAAATGATTTCAGATAAAAGCACGTTTGAATAATGGTAATTAAGTGAGAATTGTGGTACAGTGATAGTAAAATACATAAAAGATTTTTGATTTAAAATGTACAATTCAATTTGAATGAAGTATATGTAGTGATTGTGGAAGAAGCGGACGAAATGTATTTGTAACCAATCGACACGCTTTCTACAAGATGTAACGAAGGATGATTCTTTTTTGTGTGTGTTTTTGTTTAATTAAAACAATAAAACTTTTCAAAAATAAAGAAAGAAAGAACCAGTACGTGTCACTGGATACGTTCGCCCCTTTGAGTTATGTTAAAAAAAATAAAATTAAGCCATGTTATCAATAATAAACAAACAAAGGAATGTCCTTTTCCTTTCTTTCCCACCATAACGTATGATTTTTTTTAATCCCGGAGGAATGGAAATAACCAAAGCGTTCATATCTTCCACTGAATGTTTTTGGGAAGCTCAAATTCCAGAGACCAACCTAGAATTATCCCAGCAGTGTCATCAAATATAATACGGCCTCAGCAGAAAAATAAAATCCACATTGATAGAGTTTATGTGAACCTATTTAATTTTCTCCGCCTAATGTGCCAATAATTCTAAGGGACGAATGAGGAGATCTTTTCCATAATGTCACTCTTTTGATTGTCGACCATGTGCAAATTTTTTCCAACTTTTTCTCCCTCCATCAAATCAAAACAAGCGTCCTTTAAGAGAATGCTGCAGTTTCCCCGTGGCACGACAAAACCGCGCTCGGCTAAAGCGCGCCCGATTAAACCGCGTCGCTGACGTCATCAACAGGGCGACAACAGCGAGCGCGGAGAAAGAAGGGCGCTTTAAATAGCGCTTTGAAAGCAAGCCGATTCAAGTTAAGGTAAGGGTTAGCTTTAGGGTTAGGTTTAGGGTTAGGTTAAGGGTTAGGGTTAGGTTTAGGGTTAGGTTAAGGGTTAGGATTAGGTTTAGGGTTAGCTTAAGGGTTAGGTTTAGGGTTAGGTTTAGGATTAGGTTTAGGGTTAGGTTTAGGATTAGGTTTAGGGAGGTTAGGTTTAGGTTTAGGGGTTAATTTTAGGTTTAGCGTTTACAGCGTGCTTCTGTCTCCGCGCTGTTGTCGCCCTGTGATGACGTCAGCTACGTGGTTTCGTCGAGCGCCCTTTAGTCGAACGCGGTTTTGTGGTGGAACCCAGTTTCCCTTGAGATCGTATCAATCTTTCGCCTTCTTTGCTTCCATTCTGCTGTCACATGGACAAAAATTCCTCTTTTTTTCACCATTGTGGTTGGGTCCTGTGGCTTAGTGCTCGAAAGAGAGAAGACTCTAGTCCCTGACTTACGACCATTCGTTTAGTGCAGTAATGGTTTTCTCTTACCTTCACTACCGCCTGCGCAAAGTGTCCGTGATGGCATCTGGGCAGGTAGGCGGAGCCTCACGCGATGCCGCCGCCACCGGTTCGCCTGCATCGGGGCGAACCGGCAGAATACTACTTCTGGTTTAGTGACCATTCAAAGTTACAACGGCATTGAAAAAAGTGACATGACCGTTTTTCAGAGTTATGACTGTTGCCGCATCATCTCCATGGTCATGTGATCAAAATTCAGATGCTTGGCAACTGACTCATACTTGTGATGGATGCCGTGATCCCCTTTTGCGACCTTCTGACGAGCAAAGCCAACGGGAAAACCAGATTCACTTAACAACCGTGTGACTAACTGAACCACTGCAGTGATTCACTTAACAGCTATGGCCCCAAAAGATCATAAAATGGGACAAAATTTACTGTCTCACTTAGCAACGGAAATTTTGGGCTCAATTGTGGTCCTACACTGAGGACTACCTGTATTATGTACCGATCTTGCTTTTTTTGCTCTTTATCCCTGTATTTAATGTTTTTATAAAGTACTTGACATATTTTTATGTTTATGATTTTAATTGCAACCCGCCTAGAATATCTTTGCAGAGATGGCAGCATAGAAGTTAAATAAATAAGTCTGATGTACATGCAATAATCAATCAATCAATCAATCAATCAATCAGAATAGAGCTGAAAGGGACCTTGGAGGTCTTCTAGTCCAACCCCTTGCTCAAACAGGGGACTCTATGCCATTTCAGACAAGTGGATGTCCAGTCTCTTCTTAAAAACCTCCAGTGTTGGAGCATCCACAACTTCTGGAGGCAAGGCGTTCCATGGATTAATTGCTCTAACTGTCAGGAAATTTCTCCTTAATTCCAGCTTGCTTCTCTCTTTCATTAGTTTCCATCCATTGCCTCTTGTCATGCCCTCTGGCGCTTCTTTTAACATTTTTTTAAAATTTCGACTTACATTTCATTTAGTGACTGTTTGAAATCACAACAGCACTGGAAAAGAAAAATCACACATAACCAGTTTCCACATTGGCAGCTGTTGCAGCATCCCCGTGATCACAATTCGGATGCCTGGATTCATATTTACGACGGTTTCAATGTCCTGGGGTCGTGTGATCACCCGTTTGCCACCTTCCTGGCTAGGTTTCCGACAAGCAGGGTCAAACCAGATTCCCTTAACAACTGTAACTTAGCAACTGTGGCTCCCCCAAAAGTCATAAAACGGGGTGCAAATCTCCTTAAGAACTGTTTTGCTTAGCAACAGAAATGTGGGGGCTTGATTTTGGTCGTAGGTTGAGGACTACCCACCGGGATCAAAACGCACAAAACAAAACAAAATGAGGGGGGAAAAAACCCCTTTTCCTGAAAGCTAGGATAGTTGGGGCCATGCAGGCTTTTGCGGGGAAAATTGTGTTCCCAGAAAGCAGAAGTAGGTCACACAATAAATTAATCTTAATATTTGGCGAAGCGCTTGGACAAGCCGCTGAAGTTTTCTTGGCATCGTTTTTGGATGTTGTTTTCCTTTAACGTCTTTTTCCCAGGGCCGAGGGAGTGAGTGACTGGCCCTGGGTCACCCAGCTGGCTTCGTGCCTGAGGCAGAATCTGAACTCGCATCCTCCTGATCTCTAGCCTGGGGCCTTTCATTACCACACCACACTGGTTCTCGGTGGATAAATGTAGGTTAACGATACATTTTTTTCCCCTACATGTTATTAGCCTGCTTCCTAGGCTCTTTTTGACTGAAAACATGTTTGGTGTATGTGTGTGAGGTGTCCTTCCAGATAACAACGGGGTACTAGTCCCTGTTGTTTTCTTGCCAATACATTTCAGAAGTGGTTTTGCCCTTATCTTCTACTTCTCCCTGGGGAGAACAGAGAGAGAGAGAGAGAGAGGGTAAAGGCCCAGAGTCTCCAAGCTGGCTTCATAACTAAGGTAAAATTAGAACTCAGGATCTCTGGTTTTTAATCTGGTGCCCACTGTATCTCGAAATTGGCCTGTGGACTTCAACTCCCAGAATTCCTCAGCTAGCAATGCTGGCTAGAGAATTCTGGGAACTGAAGTCCTCTCCTCTTAAAAGCTGCCACGTTTGAGAATTCTGGGAATTGAAGTCCACCATTCCTAAAAGCTGCCACGTTTGAGAATTCTGGGAGTTGAAGTCCACCATTCTTAAAAACTGCTACATTTGAGAATTCTGGGAGTTGAAGTCCACCATTCTTAAAAGCTGCCACGTTTGAGAATTCTGGGAGTTGAAGTCCACCATTCTTAAAAGCTGCCACGTTTGAGAATTCTGGGAGTTGAAGTCCACCATTCTTAAAAGCTGCCACGTTTGAGAATTCTGGGAGTTGAAGTCCACCATTCTTAAAAGCTGCCACGTTTGAGAATTCTGGGAGTTGAAGTCCACCATTCTTAAAAGCTGCCACGTTTGAGAATTCTGGGAGTTGAAGTCCACCATTCTTAAAAGCTGCCACGTTTGAGAATTCTGGGAGTTGAAGTCCATCCCTCTTAAAAGCTGCCACGTTTGAGAATTCTGGGAATTGAAGTCCACCATTCTTAAAATCTGCCACGTTTGAGAATTCTGGGAGTTGAAGTCCACCATTCTTAAAAGCTGCCACGTTTGAGAATTCTGGGAATTGAAGTCCACCATTTCTAAAAGCTGCCACGTTTGAGAATTCTGGGAGTTGAAGTCCACCATTCTTAAAAGCTGCCATGTTTGAGAATTCTGGGAGTTGAAGTCCACCATTCTTAAAAACTGCCACGTTTGAGAATTCTGGGAGTTGAAGTCCACCATCCTTAAAAGCTGCCACGTTTGAGAATTCTGGGAGTTGAAGTCTACCCACCCAATATTGCCTGTGCGAATTCTGAGATCTCAGAAAAACAAATCATCAAGAGACCTGGAAATCATGGCACCGGCCAATGAAAAGCAGGCAGTCTTTTAATTCTCACCAGAGTTGGGAAATAAAAAGGTTCATGCATTCACATGGTCACATGATCACATTTTGGATGCTCGGCCAAATGACCATTTGTAACATCCCACAGTCACGTAACCACAATTTATGACACTTTGTCCTGGAAACCAATGTTAACTTTCGGTCCAGCAAATAATGTGAGCAATGAATCCACTTAATGACCACGGTGGTCATTTAATGAATACTGCAAAAAAATATAAAATCAAGTGATGACCTGCTTAACGACCTGCATGAGTTATGTCCATAATTCGAGACTCAATTACGGTTAAGTTGAGCCCTGCCTGTACTGTACATAATTACATTCGGGCTCTCTTTTTCCCCCACTCAAAATGGCTAAATTAACTTATTTGATTAAAAACTAAACTTATGACTGACTGACCCTCTGATAGACTTTTTGCATGAAACAGAAATAAATGCACTTGTGGTTTTGGATAATTAGGGGAAAAATGGATAATAGAAAGGTGATTTGTCGTTCTAAAGTAAGAGATAATTTTGCAATTCTATTGCATTTGCTGCAAAGAAAACTGGAAAGTTCTATATGTCTTTATTGTTTCTTTTTATACTGTGTTTTCCTTTTTTCCCCTTTCCTTTCTTCCTTTTCTTTGCCTTCGTTTTTGTTTAGTTATCTTCTATTCAAAACCTCTAATATATATATATAAAATTAAGTAGAAAAGAAATTCATTTCAAAAAAATTTGATGGATAAATTGATTTGCTCTAAAAGGCAAGACACTAGGCTGTTGAATCCCGAAACTTTTAGTCCATCTGGCTTCGTTCTGCAGTAAAATTCGGTAGCGTGGATGGTCTTAATCCAGAAACCTCCTTTTAATTTTTTCCTCCATCTCAGTTTTCCATTCCTTTTAGGGAATTGGTTGACATCTCTGTTGTTGTAAGTATCTGGATATTCCTTTCTACATACAAACTGTCTTAGTTATATAAGGAACAGCCTTCACACTGGACATCCATTTTTTTTAAAAAAACCTGTTAGTTTTATTGAGATCCTACAAGCCATCTATGGCAACATGCTGGCCTAGAATCTGAATGAATTAATAAGGTTCTGCCCTGTTTTCTCCCCAAAAGCTGCACAACCACATTTCAGGAATCTGGACATTTTAAGGAAGCTATCTGTGGTCCATCCTGGAAATTAAGTAGCCTGTATAACATTTTACCTAGAATTTTGGGGAATTCTGCTTAGAGTTTGCTGAAGGAGCACACTTAAAACTGTTCTGCAGAATTCTTTTCTATATTAGGGTGCATTCCGATGTAATTCTCCTCCCCCCGTGGGTTTTCTCAAAAGGTTTTAAACAAATAAACTCCTGATTCCATCAAGAGGATTGTCAAATAGGAGCGTTCTTCTTACTAATTTAATCAAGCCACTTTCAGATAATACGAGGCCCTGCGTCCTGGGCAGAATATTTACAGAATTTTTAGCTATTTTTGCAGCCTTGCAAGAGGAAACCACGAGATCCCGGCGATTGATTTGATCCGCCCGATAAAAATTCCGAGCCAGAAAAACAATGGCAGGAGGGGTGAATTAATCATTTTGCAGAGATTTCGGGTATTGTTTGCAAATCAAACTCTAGCAGCTATCTTAAGATACTCGCCCACCCTGGCTCCCTATCACAATCTGATCCTCTCTTTTATTTTTGGTAACTTTACTAGTAAAAACCTAGGAGGAGGAGGAGGTAAAAGGAAAAAAAAATGGTGTAAAGAGGGAAAAGAAAGGAAAACAGGCACCAACTTCCGACTCTCTTTAGCACAGAAGGTAACATGATTACAACCACAATTTTTTACTTTTACGCAACAGTACACGCAAGCCATTTCTATAACCATCAACCTATCCAATTAGCAAAAACACATTTTCATTTTTTTTTCATCGCAAGCACAAAATCCAGAAGCAAATTTCGAAACAGAAACAAGGTGAGAGATATTTTCTTTTCTTTTCTTTGGGTAAAAGGACCAATTTGACCATCTCTGCTTGTCGTTGCTGCAGGGAATATTATATTGTATTATATATTATAATATATTATTCCCAACAATCTGATATTCTTATGTTTATACATTCATGATGGATGTATTTATGATCACTTATAATCGTGATTTATCACTTATCTCTTTTATGTACACTGAGAGCTTATGCACTGAAGACAAATTCCTTGTGTGCCCAAATACACTTGGCCAATAAAAAATTCTATTCTATTCTATTCTATTCTTTTTTCCTATTCTATTCTGTTCTGTTCTTCTGTTCTATTCTACTCTACTTCCATTCTATATTCCATCCCATTCCCCATTCCATTTTCCATTCCATATAGCAATAGCAATAGCAGTTAGACTTATATACCGCTTCATAGGGCTTTCAGCCCTCTCTAAGCAGTTTACAGAGTCAGCATATTGCCCCCAACAATCCGGGTCCTCATTTTACCCACCTCGGAAGGATGGAAGGCTGAGTCAACCCTGAGCCAGTGAGATTTGAACAGCCGAACTGCAGAACTGCTGTCAGCTGAAGTAGCCTGCAGTGCTGCATTTAACCACTGTGCCATCTTATCCCATTCTAGAGGACCCAGATCATTGGGGGCAATAGTTGACTCTAAATTGCTTAGAGAGAGAGTGGCAAGCAGAGTGAAACGGTATATAAGTCCAAGTGCTATTGCTATTGTTATTCCATATTCCATTCTATTATCCATTCTATATTCCATTCCATTCTACTTCTTAGTTAAAAAATAAATTCAGGAATGATCTCATTCCGGCTGGATTTTTTTAATCGTGAACTCAGGATGCAGACTCTTGCTGTTCCCAGCTACAGCTCAATCTGTGCAAATCCTCAAGGACACCCCCAATCTTTTCAAAAGGGGTGACAGATCTAATTATATCCCCCCCCTATCCAGCTTGCTAAGCAAATTACACGCTCCCTCGGCGTCTTTATGCAAAGCTGATGGGTCGGACGAGTGAAGAAAAGATTGGGAGAGGTGGAACAAACCAGCTTTAGGTCATGCTTCGCGTCTGTTTAGCCAAGGGTTTTACGCTCCACCATGGGCAGAAGTACAGATAGTCCTCGACTTACAACCGCAACAGAGCTCAGCATTTCTGCCGCTAGGCGAGACAGGGGCTAAGCAAATTTTGCCCCGTTTTATGACTTTTCTGGGCACTGCTGTTAAGTGAATCGCTGCAATTAAGTCAGTACTGTGATTGTTGAATGAATCTGGATTCCACATTGGACTTTGCTCCCGGAACACTGGAACCGTCATAAATACGAGTTGGTTGCCAGGTGTCCGGATCTTATATTAATTTTTGCTCCAAAAGACGCATTATAGTTTATTTCCCGGTTAGGTCTTTATTTTGGGGAAAATACAATACTAAATCCCTCCGTCTGCTGACAATCTTAACTGGGGCTTATTTTTGGGATAGGGATTATGTTGTGGCCCAGCAGGAGCCGTTGGAGCTGCCACCAGACTCCGACAGCGAGGGGCCCGATGAGTCGGCTCTGGAGGATCCTGGACAGGGTTCCGACTCTGAGCAGGGTGCAGAGAGGCTGGTTGGCCACCAGGAGGAGCCTGAGCCTTGGACCAGTGGAGAGGAGACAAGGGAGAGTGAGCCGGACGCCAGTAGTGAGTTGTTCCCGGATGCACGGCACCGAAGAGCTAATAGGCGTCAGGAACAGTTGTGCAGTTACAGGAGGTAATTGCACTCAGCTGGTGGTCATTAGGCTCCTCTCCAGACTATAAAAAGGCTACTTGTGCACACGCCCCTCTTGCAGAAGTCAACGCAGGAACGAATGTCGGAGAACATTGTTATGAGCTTGGCAGGCTGGATTGCTGCCAAGCCTTATCTGTGTTTATTGCTGCCCAAGCTTGTCTGTGCCGGTTTGCTGCCAAGCACCTGTCTGTCTGTTAATTAAATGCCGTAACTTATCTTTGGCTCGGAGTGTGTGTTGGTGTGGGACGAGGGGGGGGGGGGGGTCAGAACAGGATTATATTGCAAAAAATCATGCTAGGGTTTATTTTCCAGTTGGGTCTTATTTTGGGAGGGGGGGAACTGGGTAATTTCAGACCGATCTGAATTTGAATTTCAACCCCACGATTTCGTTTTTTCTCTCCTGCTTTTGGTTTCAACAGAGAACTGCAAAAGTAGGCCTCTTAGATAGTTGCAAGCCGCAATCGTATCTTCCCCCCCCCCCACCTTCTATTTTCTTCTGCTAGCTAAACCATCCAGCCCCTGTTCCCATTAGCAACAGGGCTTGGTCTCCATATATTTAATGACATGTTTAAAAAAAGGACCTTGAGAAAGAAGGGACTTTGCTCAGGTAACCATCAGATAAGAGGCAGCCTAGCCCACAGCTGCATAACGGACAGCGCAAAGGCTCAGGCGTGGCACCCTCCCTTCACTTTCTCGGGCTGAAAAGGTGACAGGGGGGGGGGCATTCCCTTCTGCCTTGCAAGATTTTGTGAATTATTTTTTTTTTTAAATTCTTCCTTTCAATCATGTCTGATTCCCGGACAATTCCTTGTAGTTATCTTGATGTGGATTTTCAGGAGGTATTTTGCTGTTGATTCCTTCCTAGGGCTGAGAGTGAGTGGCTGGCCCGAAGTCATCCCCTCCATGGGTTTTATTTATTTATTTAATGCGTTTATACCCTGCCTTTGGTATCGCTTATACATAATTCAGTACTAATACTCCTTTCCTCCTCCTATTTCCCCTGTGAGATGGTTGGGCTGAAAAAGAGCGACCGGCCCAATGTCACCCAGCGGAATTTTATGCTTAGCGGGACTAGAATTCACCGTCTCCGGGTGATTGGCCCTAAGTCACCTAGCCAGTTTTCATGCCTAAGACAGGACCAGAACACGCCATCTTCTGGGGATTGGCCCTAAATCACCCAACCAACTTTCATGCTTAAAATGGGACTAGAACTCACGGACACCTGGTGACTGGCCCTAAGTCACCCAACCAGCTTTCATTGCCTAAGAGAAGGACTAGAACTCATCATCTCCTGCCGATTGTCCCTAAGTCCAGCATTCACGCCTGAGGACTAGAACTAAGGACTAGAACTCCAACAGACCGATCAGATCCCACAGATTAGGCCTCCTCCGAATTCCATCCGCCGGCCAGTGCCGACTGGCGACTACCCGGAGGAGAGCCTTCTCTGTGGTTGCTCCGACCCTCTGGAACGAGCTCCCCGTGGGGATTCGAACCCTCACCACCCTCCAGGCCTTCCGCAAAGCCCTTAAAACCTGGCTGTTCCGACAGGCCTGGGGCTAAAGAGTTTTTGCCCCCCTTCTCGAATGGTATGGTTGTTGTGTGTTTTTAATTTTGTATTGTTATGCCTCGTCTTTTTTATCCCCCTGTTTGTATCTCCTTCCCTGATTGAATTGTGAGCCGCCCTGAGTCCCCTTCAGGGAAAAGGGCGGCATATAAATGTAATCAATCAATCAATCAATCAATCAATCAAACTCACTGACACCTGGTTTCTGCCCTAATGCCTTGAGCACTTCACCAAACTGGCTCTCTGTTAATTTAGCCTTATAGTAAAGTTACATTAGCACTTCTGTGTTTGCTTGAACTCTGTCTGGCCCGCCCGAGAAGATTATCCCGCAGCAATTCACTTAACAACTGTGGCAAGAAAGGTTGTAAAACGGGGCAAAATTCACTCAAGAAATATTTCACTTAGCAACAGAAATTTTGGCCTCAATTATGGTCGTAAGTGGAGGACTACCTGTAGCCCGTTTAGGAACGGGATATATCTAGTTTAATGAAAAGAAAGACTATGGGAGACACGATAGTAGTGTTGTGATATTTGAGGGGCTGCCACAGAGAAGAAGGAGCCAAGCTATTTTCCAAAGCAGCTAAAGGCAAGGCAAGAAGCAATGGGTGGAAACTAATCAAGGAGAGAAGCCACCTAGATATAGGGAGACATTTCCTGACAGTGAAGAGGACAATTCCTGACAATTAATCAGTGGAACAACTTGCCTCCAGAAGTTGTGAATTCCCCAACACTGGAAGTCTTTAAGAAGATGCTGGATAGCCATTTTGTTAAACCTGCCTAAGCAGGGGGTTGGACTAGAAGACCTCCAAGGTCCCTACCAACTCTTCTCTTTTCTTCCATTCGATTCTAATCTAATCACAGAAAAAGAATCATAGCAAACAAGGACCGGAATGACGTTAGGTAGCAGAATCCAAGCTTAGGAATCCACTTTTGACTTGACGTGTTTGTGATAAACCCATTTTGGCTTTGAGAAATGGCGGTTTTGTGTGCTTCCAGACATGCTGTTTAACAACCTTTTTCCTGAATCTTAACACAGAAATGATCTACCATTTCCAAGGTTCTCTTTTACCTCTTTTGAACCCTGGGACTTGCTCTTCACTGGTCTTCCAGGATTTCTTTTAAATTTATTCGTGCTTAAACCCATTGCTTCAAAATAACCGCGTTAACAACTATGGGATTGCCTCCAACAGCATAGCAACTATTGTCAACCACACAGAGAAATACACAATAGTGTCAGATGCCAAGTACATTTGAGAACAGCCGTTGAGGAAGACAGACAGAAGTTTTATTGTGTGCACAGGTGTGGAATAGGTTGTCCCTGGCTCAATAGTAGTAACTGTGAAAGGGATATTGGAGTCTTAGTGGACGATCACTTAAATATGAGCCAGCTGCAGCTGCCAAAAATGCCAACACAGTTCTAGGCTGCATCAACAGAGGGATAGAATCAAGATCACGTGAAAGGTTAATACCATTTTAAAATGCCTTGGCAAGACCATACTTTGAATATGGCATCCAGTTTTGGTTGGCACCGTATAAAAGAAGATGTTGAGATTCTAGAAAGAGTGCAGAGAAGAGCAACAAAGATGATTAGGGGACTGGAGACTAAAACTTATGAAGAACGGTTGCAGGAACTGGGTATGTCTAATTTGATCAAAAGAAGGACTAGGGGAGACAGGATAGCAGTCTTCCAATATCTCAGGGGTTGCCACAAAGAAGAGGGAGTCAAACTATTCTCCAAAGCACCTGAGAGAAGGACAAGTAGCAATGGGTGGAAATTAATCAAGGAGAGAAGCAACTTAGAACTAAGGAGAAATTTCCTGACAGTGAGAACAATCAACCAGTGTAACAACTTGCCTCCAGATGTTGTGGGGGCTCCAACCCTGGAGGTTTTTAAGATGATGTTGGACAACCATATTTTTAAGTGGTATAGGATTTCCTGCTTGAGCAGGGGGTTGGACTAGAAGACCTCCAAGTTCCCTTCCAACTCTTGTTATTCTGTTATTCCTGCCCAGGAGCAGTCTACCTTAAAGTTCTCAAGATCCATCAATGCAGGTGTGGGAGAAGCAATGTTTTTATGCCCTGTTTCGGAGCTTCCTTAAGCATCCAATTGGAAACATGGCACCCTACAGTGGGTGATTGATTGTTTGGACGGATTCAATCAGCTTCAGGATAGTGACTGATGTCAATTACATTACCAATGAATTACATTATCAGTCAATCTCCCAAGAAACCTTTGGATATAGTGACAAAGCAGGAAGGCCCAGTTCAAATTCTTGCTCAGATAACATCAGATTAAGCAACCCACAGTGGGGTTAAACAGATCGATTTTAAAAAGAAGCAATTTCTTCACCAGGAGTAACTCTGCAAATTCCAACAATTTGCAATTTCCATTTCCAGAGTTATATGCCTGAACAAGCCAGCAAAGAAGAGATGAGCATTCAGATCAGTGGTGGGTTTCAAAAAATTTTGGAACTTCTTCTGTAGGTGCGGCTGGATCCACTGGTGGAACATCTTCTAACCGGTTCGGTAGACTTGACGAACCGGTTCTACCGAACCGGTGCGAACCGGTAGGAACCCACCTCTGATTCAGACATTCAGAAGTGACATGTTATATAGCTAGTCTTTCACTTACCACTGCAATTGAGCCCAAAATTTCTGTGGCTAAGTGAGACAGTTGTGAAGTTGAGTTTTGCCCCATGTTACAACTTTTGATATCACAGTTGTTAAGTGAATTGAGTGGTGCGGTGGCCTAGAGGCAGAGCCCTGGCCTCACAATCCAGGAGGCTGTGAGTTCAATCCTAAGTAGAGGCAGATATTTCTCTCTCTCGGCACAATGAGAATATATTTGCTGGGGAAAAAAAACCCTCCGCATTGGCGACCGGAAGGGAATCTGGCTAGTAACATTCGGCTCCATTCAGTTGCTCAGACTCCATCCCGCAAGGGATTATTATCATTAAAAGAAGACAAGTTGTTAAGCAAATCACTGCTCTTCTTAAGTCAGTAAAATAGCTGTAAAGCTAACCACTATTGCTGTGTAGTTAGTAACATGGTTGTTAAGTGACTTTGGCTTCCTCGTTGACTTTGCTTGCCAGAAGGTCGCAAAAGGAAGTCACACAATCCAACCAGTGGTGGGATTTAATTTTTTTTACTACCGGTTCTGTGGGCATGGCTTGGTGGGCATGGGGTGGCTTGGTGGGTGCGGCAGGGGAAGGATACTGTAAAATCTCTTTTCCCTCCCCACTCCAGGGGAAGGATACTGTAAAATTTACATTCCCCCCCCCACTCCAGAGGAAGGTTACTGCAAAATCCCCATTCCCTCCCCAGTCCAGGGGAAGGATACTGTAAAATTTCCATTCCCTCCCCACTCCAGGGGAAGGATACTGCAAAATCCCCATTCCCTCCCCACTCCAGGGGAAGGATACTGTAAAATTTCCATTCCCTCCCCACTCCAGGGGAAGGATACTGCAAAATCCCCATTCCCTCCCCACTCCAGGGGAAGGATACTGCAAAATCCCCATTCCCTCCCCAGTCCAGGGGAAGGATACTGTAAAATTTCCATTCCCTCCCCACTCCAGGGGAAGGATACTGCAAAATCCCCATTCCCTCCCCACTCCAGGGGAAGGATACTGCAAAATCCCCATTCCCTCCCCACTCGAGGGGAAGGCTACTGCAAAATCCCCATTCCCTCCCCACTCCAGGGGAAGGATACAGTAAAATCTTAATTCCCTCCCCACTCCAGGGGAAGGATACTGTAAAATTTACATTCTCTCCCCACTCCAGGGGAAGGATACTGCAAAATCCCCATTCCCTCCCCACTCCATGGGAAGGATACTGCAAAATCCCCATTCCTTCCCCACTCCACGGGAAGGATACTGCAAAATCCCCATTCTCTCCCCACTCCAGGGGAAGAATACTGCAAAATCCCCATTCCCTCCCCACTCCAGGGGAAGGATACTGCAAAATCCCCATTCCCTCCCCACTCGAGGGGAAGGATACTGTAAAATCTCCATTCCCTCCCCACTCCAGGGGAAGGATACTGTAAAATTTACATTCTCTCCCCACTCCATGGGAAGGATACTACAAAATCCCCATTCCCTCCCCACTCCAGGGGAAGGATACTGCAAAATCCCCATTCCTTCCCCACTCCAGGGGAAGGATACTGCAAAATCTCCATTCCCTCCCCACTCCAGGGGAAGGATACTGTAAAATTTTCATTCCCTCCCCGCTCCAGGGAAAGGATAGTGCAAAATCCCCATTCCCTCCCCACTCCAGGGGAAGGATACTGCAAAATCTCCATTCCTTCCCCACTCCAGGGGAAGGATACTGCAAAATCCCCATTCCCTCTCCACTCCAGGAGAAGGATACTGCAAAATCCCCATTCCCATGTGATCAGCTGGGATTCGGGAGGCAGAGAATAGATGGGGGCGCGGCCAGCCAAGGTGGTTCTCTGAACTCCTCAAAATTTCCGCTACCAGTTCTCCAGAACTGGTCAGAACCTGCTGAATACTACCTCTGAACCCGAGGATGGTGCAACTATCATAAATACAACTGCCTGTGCTTTGATCCCCTGACCCTGAGGATGCTGAAACGGTTGTAAGTGTGAATACATGGCCATAAGTCCCTTTTTTCAATGCCGTTTTAACTTCAAAGGGTCACTGTGAACAGTGGTAAGCCCAGGACCGCTTGTATAGAAAGAGGAAGGAGCCAGCGAATCCCTCAACCGAACATCTTCAAACACGGAGCCTTCTGCCGTTACAGTTGTGTACTTTAAACCTTCCAACACACCTTTATTGAAGTGCGCCCAGCCTTTGTACTAAAGTTCACTAAAAGCCACCTAACCAGTTTTACAGGCAAGGTGGAAGAATTGCAACACAGGGGAAGAATTCATTTCACTTTGATGCCCGACCAAAGAGAGAGGGAGAGGGGGGGGGAAAAAAAGCTATTTATTTATTTCTAATTTTCCTGGGAGGCTGACATGTGTGTGGCAGACAAATAGGATCTTAATCAGTTGCAAGGAGAAGCGCCAACATCAGAACGGGCCTAAAGTTACGCCCTGCTTTGCAAAGGGTAGGTGTGGAGGGCCGAGGGTGAACTATTGCTTGAAGTACACGTTTTATACTGGGACAAAATTCAGCCTCCCCTCACAAATGTTAAAAATGAATTCTTAGCTTTCCGGTATAAAATCGCACGTTGTTACTTCTTGTTTCTCAACCCTTGGGCAATTTAAGACGTGAGGACTTCAATTCCCAGAATTCCCCTATCAGCACTGTTTCTCAATCTTGGCTATCTTAAGATCTGTGGACTTCAACTCCCAGAATTCCCCTGTCAGCAACGTCTTTCAATCTTGGCCATCTTAAGATCTGTGGACTTCAACTCCCAGAATTCCCTTGTCAGCAATGTCTCTCAATCTTGGCCATCTTAAGATCTGTGGACTTCAACTCCCAGAATTCCCCTGTCAGCAACGTCTTTCAATCTTGGCCATCTTAAGATCTGTGGACTTCAACTCCCAGAATTCCTGTCAGCAGTGTTTCTCAACCTTGGGCAATTTAAGACGTGAGGACTTCAACTCCCAGAATTCCCCTATCAGGAACGTCTCTCAATCTTGGCCATCTTAAGAAATGTGGACTTCAACTCCCAGAATTCCCCTGTCAGCAACATCTCTCAATCTTGGCCATCTTAAGATCTGTGGACTTCAACTCCCAGAATTCCCCTATCAGCAATGTCTCTCAATCTTGGCCATCTTAAGATATGCAAATTTCAACTCCCAGAATTCCCCTATCAGCACTGTTTCTCAATCTTGGCCATCTTAAGATATGTGGACTTCAACTCCCAGAATTCCCCCGTCAGTTGCCAAACGTCTGAATTTTGATCGTGGAACCACGGGGACTCTGCAATGGTCCTAAATGGTGAAAAATGATCCGAAGTCCTTTTTCCCAGTGCTGCTGTAATTTTAAACAGTCACTAAACGAACTGTTGTTAAGTCGAGGACTACCACAAAAGATATTTATAATTTCTCTCTCTCCCACAGAGAACCTCTGTGATTTGCTCTGCCTTGCAGGTGATTCCAAAATAGATGCCTCTTTCCTAAAATGTGGACTTATATTTAGAGTCTGCGTACACATCGCACACAGGAAAACAAAAGGAAATTCTAAGTTACTGGGCCATTTTAAGCTCTCCTTGGTGTACTAATCTGTTCTCCCGGCTAAAAATAAGATGTTCCAGATGTGGGCCTAAACCAAAACACTGCAACGTCACCCTTCACCTCTGATTGCACCCAATTTTAGGTGGCAGAAGAGTGAGGAGTCCAGGACAAATCTGCAACGGAGGTGGCCATTGCTGAAAATTAAAACCTTGGTGCTCTTTTTAAAGGACACTCTTAAAATTACGGAGACGGAAACCACTATTTTGGAAACAAGGCTGTTGGCTCTTTCCATTTTTTCCCCCTGGGCGGAGCAGGTCAAAATTGGATTGTTTATGTGCGTGAAAGGGGTGGGGAAGAAAGAAAAAAGAAAGAAAGAAATGGAAATAGAAACAAAGAGAAACAGAGACGGAAAGAGAGAGAGAAAGAATAAAAGACAGGGAAAAGGAAGAAAAAGGAGGAAAGGAGACAGAAAGGGAGAGAAAGGGAAGGGAAACAAGAAAAAGAAAGAAATAGGGAGAGAAATAGAAAAAGAAAGGAAAGTGGGAGAGGCAAAAGAAAGAGCGTGAGAAAGAAGGGGGGAAAGAAAAATAGAAAAAGAAAGAAAGAGGGAAAGAGAGAGAGAGAGAGAATAAAAGACAGGAAAAAGAAGAAAAAGGAGACAAAACGAGAGAACGGGAAGTGAGGAAAAAGGGAAAAGAAAGAAATAGGGAGAGAAATATAAAAAGAAAGGAAAGGGAGAGATAAAAGAGCGTGAGAAAGAAAGGGGAAAAAAGAAAAACAGAAAAAGAAACACAGAGAAAGAAACGAAGAGGTAAAGAGAGAGAGAAAGAATAAAAGACAGGAAAAAGAAGAAGAAAAAGGAGAAAAGGAGACAGTGAGAAAACGGGAAAGGAAAAAGGGAAAAGAAAGAAATAGGGAGAGGAATAGAAAAAGAAAGAGCGCAAGAAAGGAAAAAAGAAAAACAGGAAAAAGAAATAAAGTAAAAGAAATAGAGAGACAGAAAAAGAAACAAAGGAAAACAGAGAAATAGAAAAAAGAAATAGAAAAAGAAATTAAAGAAAAAATATAAAAAGAAATGAGTGAACAAAAAGAAAGATGGAAAGAAAGAAGGAAGGAAAGAAAGAAAGAAAGCAGGCTGGCAGGAAGGAAGGAAGGAAGGAAGGAAGGAAGGAAGGAAAGAAAGAAAGAAAGAAAGAAAGAAAGAAAGAAAGAAAGAAAGAAAGAAAAAGAATCCAAGGATGCTTATAGCGAAAGAGGCTCTAAAAAGGCTATTTATGGTAACCAGGATGAGTTACCATTCTGGGCATCTCCAGCTGTGCAAAGAAAGGTTCAATCAATTTGATGCATTAAAGGCAAAGGCAAAGAGACAGGAAGCAGCTTTAAAATACGAGCTGGATGCTAAATCAAGAAAGGGAAAAAGGGCAGGAGCAAAGAAAGAAGGAAAGTGCAGAGAAAGAGGGGGAAAAAACCCAGTTTTTGTTCATACATTTTAATACGGAGCATCTCCCCCAAAACCAGTATGTTCATCTTTTTTCTTTTGTCTCCTTGTTGTTGAAATGAGCTTCTTGCAATGCCACCATTTATTTCATGAACTGATATCTCATGAAGCAGAGATGGGTTGGTGCCAGTTCGGCCGAACCGGTGGTGGAAATCAGGCCTGGGTCCCAGAACCGGCAACGACCCAGGCCTAACACCCCCCCGAACTGGTTCCTTTGCTGCCGCTGGGCCGCCGCCATTTTGGATTTTAGTGACTGTGTTTGCGCAGTTCATTGTAAATTGCTCTGCGCATGCGCGAAGAGCAATTTACATTGAACAGCACAAGTGCGCATAGCACGCGTTGTGTACATGTTGTGCGCGGGTTGCAAACCGGTAGTAAAACCGGCAGCATCCCACCCCCTGTCACGAACCCAATAATGTCTTCATGTTACTCCCTTTTGTAAAGTTTGGGGAAAAATCCAGGGGTGGGTTTCAACCGGTTAGCGGCGGTCCCCACAAACCGGTTGGTTGGCGAACCCGGAAGTAAGTAACTTCTGGGAACAGCGAAGGGTTCACCCGCCTGCCCGCGCTCCTTACCCAGTTTTGACGAGTTCTGCGCTTCCACGCATGCGCAGGACGCATAAAGCGCCTGCGCGATCCTCCAGGAGCAGCTGGAGCATCGCACAGACGCTAGTACGCATGCGTGCACCGCGCGCGTGCACGAGGACGCCGCCGGCCCCGTTCCAACCGAACCGGTTGGAATGAGGCGAGAAACCCACCCCTGGAAAAATCATACCCCTTGATGTAACCTCTCTTTCAGCATTCTCTTCCTCGATAACTCTTAAGGGTTTAAATAATGGAATTAAATAACGGAATGTATTATTTCACATACACATGTCTCCTAGCACTGATGAGGTTACCTAGCTGGGTTATGAAATGTCTGCAAGAAAGCAACCGAACACAAAAAGCACCAAGAATCTAACAGTCCTCCTCCTCCCTGGCTCCCTTCCAGCACTGATGAGGTTGGCGTCAGGCCTGCAATAATATTCCTTTTAGAATTTTGCCCTCCCACACTTTCTCTTATTTCATTATACTGTTTCATTAGTATAGTTGATGGGAGGGGGAATAGAAAGGAGTAGGATTGTGGAATGTGTTGTTGTCATTCTTTACTAGAAGCCCAAGGTCATCTTTTGTCTCCACATCTTTGCACCTGACCGGAAACAGCTGGGTGTAGATGCCAGCGTGGAAGAAGAAGATTGGACCATGTGATGGATTTGTGGGTGTGGGGACAAGATCATGAACTTTCAACTGGGTGGGATTCTGATGTCATTTCCAGTATTGGGATTAACACAGAAGTGCTAAGATGTCTGCTTTAGTAAATTGGAACTTTAAGGATCGTTTTGCCTTGGACTCTGATTTAATTCCACATGATACTTGGAACGCTGACATTTGGGTCATGAAACGTCTTCAAAACAACAACCAAGGCCAGAGAGCATTAAGGATCCTACAATCGTTTTCCTCTTCCACTCTACAAACCCCACTCCCTTCTATGTATTATTTCACACTAGCTGATAACCCGGAGTTGCCCGGGTATTTATTTATAGTGGGGGGGGAATGTCCGGACCAAACTTAATTTCTAATGTTGGATTTTCCCCCCTTACCAGAGGGAGCCCCCTTGTAGAGGACTGTGAAGCCGTTATCATGGCGACTCCACTGTGCTGTACAGTAGAAGCCATTTTACGGCAGTCCAGTAGAAGCCATTGTAAGGCACAACAGGCTGTATCTTAACAAAGCACACCCTCTGAGGGGTGTTAGGGGTGTCTTACCCTCACAGGATTTGTTTCCAGAGATTAAGTCATCTGTGTACCAAGTTTGGTTGAAATTGTTTGAGGCATTCCAGGGTTATGTTGGAACACACCCACACAACACACACCCCTTCTAGCATTGATGAGGTTCCCTAGCTGGGTCACCAAATGTCTGCAAGAAAACAGCCCAACTCAGAGAGTATCTAGGACCCCGTTTTTCCAACCCAGAGCTACACATATTCCCTTCTATCAATAACACATTAATTGTACGTGCCACTTACATTATGTCTGAGGCATGGCAAGCGCAGTATTTTATTGATTTATTTTTCTCTCTCTCCAGCTCTCTTGGACAAAGAGGCAGCCGAAATTGGTCTGGAATTGCTTACAATAAAGACTCCTTTTCCACCAATTTTTCTCCGCTGCTGAGAAATGATTCAGCTGCAACATCAGAAGCTACGGAGTGGCTTTACAGATCTGCCTTTTAAGAGGTTGGGATCTTTCTTTTCAAAGCGGGGGAAGATTTATTTGACTTTTTCTCATTCAAATATAACTCATCCAATCTCCTTCAAAGAAACCGAAGAGGGGCTAAAGAGAGAGAAAGGGAGAGCGGCTGATATACAGGAAGTCCTCGACTTACGGCCACAAGGGAGCCCAGCATTTCTGTGGCTAAGTGAGGCATTTGTGAAGTGAGTTTGGGCCCCCCACTTCTACGACCTTTCCTGCCCCCGTTGTTAAGTGAATCCATGCAGTTGATAAAGTCAGTAACCCGGTTGTTAAGCGAACCTCCTGGGTTTTCCCCATGGGAACTTGGCTTGTCAGAAGGTTGAAAAAGGGGATCTCATGTGTCCCCGGGATACTGTGACCGTCATAAATATGAGCCAGTTGCCAAGTATCTGAATTCTGATCATGTGGATGCTACAAAAGCTGTTACTGGGAAAAATGGCCATAACTCACTATTTTCAGTGTCGTTGAAACAGTCACTAAATGAACTGTTGTAAGTTGAGGACTATCTATCTATCTATCTATCTATCTATCATCTATCTATCTATATCATCTATCTATCTATCATCTATCTATCTATCTATCTATCTATCTATCTATCTATCTATCTATCTATCTATCTATCTATCTATCTATCTATCTATCTCTATATATCTATCATCTATCTATATCATCTATCTATCTATCTATCTATCTATCTATCTATCTATCTCTATCTATCTATCATCTATCTATATCATCTATCTATCTATCTATCTATCTATCTATCTATCTATCTCTATATATCTATCATCTATCTATATCATCTATCTATCATCTATCATCTATCTATCTATCTATCTATCTATCTATCTATCTATCTATCTATCTATCTATCTATCTATATCATCTATCTATATCATCTATCTATATCATCTATCTGTCTGTCTGTCTGTCTGTCTATCTATCTATCTATCATCTATCTATCTATCTATCTATCTATCTATCTATCTATCTATCTATCTATCTATCTATCTATCTATCATCTATCTATCTATCTATCTATCTATCTATCTCTATCCATCCATCCATCCATCCATCCATCTCTACCTACCTACCTACCTACCTACCTGTACCAACCTACCTACCTATCATCTATCTATCAACATTTCAAAAGCAGACACAAGGCTGAACCTTGGTTAAGCTATGATCAATTACTTAAACCTGGTTTGCTAAATCAGTGCTGCCCTGGAGCAATTCCGGCTGCCAATCCAGGAGACCAATTCATTGATTAGAATACAGGCAGTCCTTGACTTACAACAGTTCATTTAATGACCGTTCAAGGTTACAACGGCACTGATAAAAAGTGACTTTGGACCGTTTTTCACACTTACGACCGCTGCCACATCCCCGCGGTCGAAATTCAGACGCTTGGCAACTGACTCATATTAATGACCGAGGTGGCGCAGTGGTTAGGGTGCAGTACTGCAGGCCACTTCAGCTGACTTTTATCTGCAGTTCAGCGGTTCTAATCTCACCGGCTCAAGGTTGACTCAGCCTTCCATCTTTCCGAGGTGGGTGAAATGAGGACCCGGATTGTTGTTGGGGGCGATATGCTGACTCTGTAAACCGCTTAGAGAGGGCTGAAAGCCCTATGAAGCGGTATATAAGTCTAACTGCTATTGCTATTGCTATTCTCCTCTCAAGAATCGGTGCTTGGAGAAATCTAGAAAGCGAGACAACTTTCACCAACTTCAAAACAAAACGAAATAATCGTCACCTGATGACTGACAAGAAGGAAAAAAAAGGTTGCTCAATCCAGGTGGAATTTCTCCATTCCAAAGCGGCTCCATCAAGTGCCTACAAGAGACTCTTCAATGGCATTTTCTGCAGCCTATAAACACGCCACACCCCAATCCTGGCCAGCTTCGACCCACAACTCCGCACGCAGGGTTTTCGACTGGAATTTTTCTCTCCAAAGCTCACGCCTGCAAAATTGAGGACCGATTTTTCCACGGGGAGGGTGGCTTACAGGTAGTCCTCAACTTACGACAACAATGGAGGACACTCCCCCCCCCCAATTCTATGTTGCTCAGCGAGAAATTGGTTCAGTGAGTCTGGCCCCGTTTTACGACTTTTCTCGCCACGCATTTCACTGCATGCATGTGCAGTGGGTTAAATTAGTAACACGGTTGTTAAGTGAATCAGTCTTCCCCCATCGACTTTGCTTGTCAGGAGGTCGCAAAAAGGGAGTCACGTTGACCCCTGGGATACTGCAACCGTCATAAATGCGAGTCAGTTATCCAAGCATCTGAACGTAAATCACATCACCATTGGGGATGCCGCAATGGTCGTAAGACTGAAACATCTACATAGGAAGCTTTTTTCAGTGCTGCTGTAACTTTGAACAGTCACTAAATGAATTTGTTGTAAGTCGAGGACTCCCTGTTTCCCAGAGAGGTGGCAAAATAAAATCCAAATGCAAAAAAGCATTACAGGGAGTCCTTGACTTACAACAGTTGGTTTAGCGACCGTTCGACGTTACCGCGTGGACTGCAAAAAGTGACTTAGGTAGGACTATTTTTCACATTTACGACCGTTGCAGCATCCCTTTGGTCACATGAACACAATTCAAATGCTTGCCAAGCGGTTCATATTTATGACGGTTGGAGTGTCCTGGAGTCATGTGATTCCCTTTTGCGACCGTCCGACAAGCAAAGTCAACAGGGAATCAAGACTCACTTAACAACTTCGTCACTAACTTAACAGCGGCAATGATTTACTTAAGAAGTGTGGCAAGGAAGTCATAAAATGGGCCAATTGCAGTCGTAAGTCGAGGCCTACCTGCACAGGTAGTCCTCAATGTAGCACCATTCATTTAGCGACCGTTCGAAGTCATGACAGCCCTGGAAAAAGTGACTTATGACCAGTCCCCATTCTTATAACCATCACAGCATCAGTTTACATGTTCAAAATTTGGGCACTTGGCAACTGACTCACATTAATGACGTCCCGGGGCCACAGGATTCCCTTTGGCGACCTTCTGACAAGCAAAGGCAATGGAGGACACCAGTTTCACTTAACGTCTGTGTGATTCACTTAACAACAGCAGTGCTTCGCTTAGCAAACAGCAGCCGAACGGTTTGTAAAATCGGGCCTTGCTCACTAAACAATTTCTCTCGCTTAGCAAGAGAAAGCCTGGCCTCAATTGTGGCTGTAAGTCGAAAACTCCCCATATGAAAATGTGCTCAGGCTGAAGGGATCAAACCTCAGGGCTCTGCTACCCATGTTCCTGAGTCGGTTGCCAAGGCCCAACGGCTCAAAGGTCAGTGCCTTCTGAGTCACCAGCCCAGAGAGACAGGATGAGATAATTAAATGGATGATATTAACTCGCAGGTGCTGGAGAAGACTCCTGCACTGAGTCCCTTGGACTGCAAGGCCATCCAACCGGTCAGTCCTAGAGGAGATTAAACCCTGATTGCTCTTTAGAAGGTCCTAAATCCTGAAGAGGAAACTCAAGTACTTTGGCCACCTGATGAGAAGGAAGGACTCCCTGGAGAAGAGCCTCATGCTGGAAACGATGGAGGGCAAAAGGAGAAGAAGGGGACGGCAGAGAATGAGGTGGATGGATGGAGTCTCCGAAGCAGTCGGCGTGAGCTTAAATGGACTCCCGAGGATGGTAGAAGACAGGAAGGCCTGGAGGGACGTTGTCCATGGGGTCGCAATGGGTTGGAAACAACTTCAAAACTAACAACAAATAATTAACCACTCAAAATACATTTGCATGACTGAAAGGATCATTTTGAAAAGAGATCTATCTGGTGCTTTTTTGTTGTTAGTTGCAAAGTCATGTCCGACCCATCGCAACCCCTTGGACAATGTTCCTCCAGGCCTTCCTGTCCTCTACCATCCTCTGGAGTCCCTTTAAGCTCACGCCGACTGCTTCGGAGACTCCATCCAGCCACCTCATTCTCTGCCATTCCCTTCTTCTTCTTTTGCCCTCCATCATTCCCAGCATGAGGCTCTTCTCCAGGGAGTCCTTCCATCTCATTAGGTGGGCAAAGTACTTGAGTTTCCTCTTCAGGATCTGGCCTTCTAAAGAGCAATCAAGGTTTAATCTCCTCTAGGACTGACCAGTTGGATGGCCTTGCAGTCCAAGGGACTCAGAGCAGGAGTCTTCTTCTCCAGCACCAGAGTTCAAAGGCCTCCATTCTTTGGCGCTCGGCCTTCCTTATGGTCCAACCTTCACAGCCATCCATTGCAACTGGGGAAACCAGAGCCTTGACTAGACGCACTTTTGTTGGCAGGGTGATGATATCTCTGCTTTTTAGGATGCTGTCTAGATTTGCCATTCTGGTGATACTTCAAGAGAAGATTTATTCTATGTTGTTAAAGGAGGTCACTTTTTGGGGGAGACTTTGGGGCCCCAAATGACTCCCATATTTTCCGTTGCTGAGTGATACAGTGGCGAAGTGAGTTTGGCTCCATTTTACAACATTTCTTCCCACGGTTGTTAAGTGAGTGGCTGCAGTTGTTAAAGCTAGCGATATGGTTGTTAAGTGAATTTGGCTCCCCCATGGACTTGGCTTGCCAGAAGGTTGCAAAAGGGGATCAACGTGACCCCAGGAAGACTCCCACCGTCGCAAATACGAACTGGCTGCCAAGCCTTCGACATTTTGATTACGCAGGCAAATGGTTGTTAAGTGTGAAAAATGGCTGTGCCGCTGTTACTTCAAACGGTTCACTAAATGAATGGTTGTAAGGTGAGGATTACCTAAACTGTAGAACAGTGTTTCTCAACCTTGGTGACTTTAAGTCCTGTGGACTTCAACTCCCAGAATCCCCCAGCCAGCATAGTTATGCTGGCTGGGGGATTCTGGGAGTTGAAGTCCACAGGACTTAAAGTCACCAAGGTTGAGAAACATTGCGTGTAGAACAAAGCTAGAGTTCAACCAATAAATCAGAATAGCGCTGGAAGGGACCTTAGAGGTCTTCTAGACCAGTGTTTTTCAACCTTTTTTGTGCAAAGGCACACTTTTTTCATGAAAAAAATCACAAGGCACACCACCATTAGAAAATGTTAAAATTTTTTTAACTCTGTGCCTATATTGACTATAGGCGGGTGTTTTTCCCACGGCACACCTTACACTATGTCACGGCACACTAGTGTGCCACGGCACAGTGGTTAAAAAACACTGTTCTAGACCAGCCCCCTGCTGAAGCAGGAGGCCGCATACCATTTCAGAGAAATAGTTGTCCAGTCTCTTTGTAAAAATCTCCAGTGATGGGAGGCCCTTACAACTTCCAGTGGGAGGTCGTTCCACTGGCTAATTGTCCTCCACTGTTAGGAAGGGCCTCCTTAATTCCAAGTTGCTTCTCTCCTGGATTAGTTCCCATCAACAATATTCAGCCCTTAAAAATCAGAATAGCATTTAAAGAGACTCAAAAACAGAGTCAGCAGCCGATTCAATGAAACGGCAAATACCAATGGAGTCCTCAACATACAACAGTTCATTTAGTGACCTGTTCAAAGCTATAACAGCACTGAAAAATGTGACTTATGACGCACTTATGACCTTTTTCACACTTACAACTGTTGCAGCACCCCCCAAAGCCACGTGGTTTACATTTGGCTGCTTGATCACTGACCCATGTTTATGACGCTTGCCGTGTCCCGGAGTCATGTGATCCCCCTTTTTACGACCTTCTGGCAAGCAAAGCCCATGGGGGAAAACAGATTCACTTAACAACCGTGTTCCTCATGGAAGAACTGCAGCGATTCATTGAAGAGACACGGAGAGGAAAGTCGTAAAATGGGGCCAAAGTCACTTAACACATTTCTCACTTGGCAAAAAGAAATTGGGGGCTCAATTGTGGTCGTATGTTGAGGACTACCTGCTTAAAAAAAAATGCCTTGGTTTGGCCAGTGGCAGGAGTGGAAAAACTGCTTGGCCTCCTTCTGCAGGGTCTAGGCACAGAATTCGAGAAATTCTGCCAAAAATCTCAAAAGTTGGATGAGAACCGAACGGAAAACTTCCTGGACCTGGGATGAGAGCTTCAGTTCCTGGCATAATCCTTTGTCCTCCGCGTTAACCAGTCAAACGGGGAATAAATTAAAGCTTTTTGCCCCTGGCTGCATGGCTAATCTTCTTCCCTTCTCATCAACCTTCCTCCCAAAATACAGACGAACCCCGCTTCCAAATAAAGCACGTAAGTTGTGCAGAGGAACGACAACTTCAATCGTGCATCCCTTCTTTTAACGGATCGCCTCAAAGCCTTCCAATTTTGGAGCACTCTACCTTAAGGGCCCACGCACAGCCCTAGGTATTTATAGAAGAAGGTCTCTTCCGGAGTCAAAACTTTCCTACGTTTTAAAAAAAAGTTTTTTATTTTTAGTCTGATACACACATTTACAAGTATACAGTCTCTTAGTTCTTATTCTTATCCCGTTTTAACACTTTTAAACATTCATTTTTCCATATAAAAAAATAAAATATATGATCGCGATTGCTTTGCTTACCATCCCATACAGTTATTTTGTTTTGCCTTCACTCTACTTTCATTTCCTTTCCTTTTCTCCCTCCCTCTCTTCTCTCCTTTCTTCTCCTTTCCCTTTTCTTCTTCCCCTTCCTCTCCCCTACTCCTCTCTCTACCTCTTCCCCTTCATACCCTCTCTCCTCCTCTTCCTATCCCTCCCCGTCTTCCTCTCCATTCCTCTTTCTTCTTTCCCTCTCCTTCCCCCTCTTCTCTCCTCTCCTCTTCCTCTCTTCCTTTCCTCTTCCATTGTTGTGGTTGCCCATTTTCCTCTTCTGTCTGGTGCATTTTCAGGATAGTATTCTAGAAAACCCACTTCTAACTTTATATTTGCCATTTTATATGCAATTTTCCTTGTTATATTTTCCAATCTGTTTTTTTTACCTATGTCTCATTCTTTGAACATATACTTATGTATGTATTAGTACTTTACTGCTTTTCTAGAAAACTTTCCTACTCTTAACCTTCATATATAGAAATAGAAATAGAAATAGAAATGGAAATGGAAATGGAAATGGAAAAATATATATATATATATATATATATATATATATATATATATATATATATATATATATATATATATATATATATATATATATATATATATATATATATATATATATATATATATATATATATATATATATATATATATATATATATATATATATATATATATATTTAAAGTCACAACCCCTGGTATGCCCAAGAGTGGGAGGAAGGTCACACTTCCACTCTCTGTCATTAGGCTCGTCACAAGAGTCCATCCAGACAGAAACCCAATATTTTTACTGTTGCCTTTGTTATATTTGTGTTTTTATTTGTGCTGATAAATAAATAAAGGAAGACTAGTATAGATCTATTTCAAGCTATTTAGCTCTCATCAGCTAGCCATATCCTTACTGGGATTCGAACCTGTGCTCTATTGCCTTCCCAGGCAGGGAGTTAACCATTTGAGCTACAGAGAACGACTCCTTTTATCAGCCAGCCAGGGTGGGAGGTATATACTTAAAGTCACAACCCCTGGTATGCCCAAGTATGCCCCACACTTGGGCATACCAGGGGTTGTGACTTTAAGTATATACCTCCCACCCTGGCTGGCTGATAAAAGGAGTCGTTCTCTGTAGCTCAAATGGTTAACTCCCTGCCTGGGAAGGCAATAGAGCACAGGTTCGAATCCCAGTAAGGATATGGCTAGCTGATGAGAGCTAAATAGCTTGAAATAGATCTATACTAGTCTTCCTTTATTTATTTATCAGCACAAATAAAAACACAAATATAACAAAGGCAACAGTAAAAATATTGGGTTTCTGTCTGGATGGACTCTTGTGACGAGCCTAATGACAGAGAGTGGAAGTGTGACCTTCCTCCCACACTTGGGCATACCAGGGGTTGTGACTTTAAGTATATACCTCCCACCCTGGCTGGCTGATAAAAGGAGTCGTTCTCTGTAGCTCAAATGGTTAACTCCCTGCCTGGGAAGGCAATAGAGCACAGGTTCGAATCCCAGTAAGGATATGGCTAGCTGATGAGAGCTAAATAGCTTGAAATAGATCTATACTAGTCTTCCTTTATTTATTTATCAGCACAAATAAAAACACAAATATAACAAAGGCAACAGTAAAAATATTGGGTTTCTGTCTGGATGGACTCTTGTGACGAGCCTAATGACAGAGAGTGGAAGTGTGACCTTCCTCCCACACTTGGGCATACCAGGGGTTGTGACTTTAAGTATATACCTCCCACCCTGGCTGGCTGATAAAAGGAGTCGTTCTCTGTAGCTCAAATGGTTAACTCCCTGCCTGGGAAGGCAATAGAGCACAGGTTCGAATCCCAGTAAGGATATGGCTAGCTGATGAGAGCTAAATAGCTTGAAATAGATCTATACTAGTCTTCCTTTATTTATTTATCAGCACAAATAAAAACACAAATATAACAAAGGCAACAGTAAAAATATTGGGTTTCTGTCTGGATGGACTCTTGTGACGAGCCTAATGACAGAGAGTGGAAGTGTGACCTTCCTCCCACACTTGGGCATACCAGGGGTTGTGACTTTAAGTATATACCTCCCACCCTGGCTGGCTGATAAAAGGAGTCGTTCTCTGTAGCTCAAATGGTTAACTCCCTGCCTGGGAAGGCAATAGAGCACAGGTTCGAATCCCAGTAAGGATATGGCTAGCTGATGAGAGCTAAATAGCTTGAAATAGATCTATACTAGTCTTCCTTTATTTATTTATCAGCACAAATAAAAACACAAATATAACAAAGGCAACAGTAAAAATATTGGGTTTCTGTCTGGATGGACTCTTGTGACGAGCCTAATGACAGAGAGTGGAAGTGTGACCTTCCTCCCACACTTGGGCATACCAGGGGTTGTGACTTTAAGTATATACCTCCCACCCTGGCTGGCTGATAAAAGGAGTCGTTCTCTGTAGCTCAAATGGTTAACTCCCTGCCTGGGAAGGCAATAGAGCACAGGTTCGAATCCCAGTAAGGATATGGCTAGCTGATGAGAGCTAAATAGCTTGAAATAGATCTATACTAGTCTTCCTTTATTTATTTATCAGCACAAATAAAAACACAAATATAACAAAGGCAACAGTAAAAATATTGGGTTTCTGTCTGGATGGACTCTTGTGACGAGCCTAATGACAGAGAGTGGAAGTGTGACCTTCCTCCCACACTTGGGCATACCAGGGGTTGTGACTTTAAGTATATACCTCCCACCCTGGCTGGCTGATAAAAGGAGTCGTTCTCTGTAGCTCAAATGGTTAACTCCCTGCCTGGGAAGGCAATAGAGCACAGGTTCGAATCCCAGTAAGGATATGGCTAGCTGATGAGAGCTAAATAGCTTGAAATAGATCTATACTAGTCTTCCTTTATTTATTTATCAGCACAAATAAAAACACAAATATAACAAAGGCAACAGTAAAAATATTGGGTTTCTGTCTGGATGGACTCTTGTGACGAGCCTAATGACAGAGAGTGGAAGTGTGACCTTCCTCCCACACTTGGGCATACCAGGGGTTGTGACTTTAAGTATATACCTCCCACCCTGGCTGGCTGATAAAAGGAGTCGTTCTCTGTAGCTCAAATGGTTAACTCCCTGCCTGGGAAGGCAATAGAGCACAGGTTCGAATCCCAGTAAGGATATGGCTAGCTGATGAGAGCTAAATAGCTTGAAATAGATCTATACTAGTCTTCCTTTATTTATTTATCAGCACAAATAAAAACACAAATATAACAAAGGCAACAGTAAAAATATTGGGTTTCTGTCTGGATGGACTCTTGTGACGAGCCTAATGACAGAGAGTGGAAGTGTGACCTTCCTCCCACACTTGGGCATACCAGGGGTTGTGACTTTAAGTATATACCTCCCACCCTGGCTGGCTGATAAAAGGAGTCGTTCTCTGTAGCTCAAATGGTTAACTCCCTGCCTGGGAAGGCAATAGAGCACAGGTTCGAATCCCAGTAAGGATATGGCTAGCTGATGAGAGCTAAATAGCTTGAAATAGATCTATACTAGTCTTCCTTTATTTATTTATCAGCACAAATAAAAACACAAATATAACAAAGGCAACAGTAAAAATATTGGGTTTCTGTCTGGATGGACTCTTGTGACGAGCCTAATGACAGAGAGTGGAAGTGTGACCTTCCTCCCACTCTTGGGCATACCAGGGGTTGTGACTTTAAGTATATACCTCCCACCCTGGCTGGCTGATAAAAGGAGTCGTTCTCTGTAGCTCAAATGGTTAACTCCCTGCCTGGGAAGGCAATAGAGCACAGGTTCGAATCCCAGTAAGGATATGGCTAGCTGATGAGAGCTAAATAGCTTGAAATAGATCTATACTAGTCTTCCTTTATTTATTTATCAGCACAAATAAAAACACACATATATATATATATATATATATATATATATATATATATATATATATATATATATATATATATATATATATATATATATATATATATATATATATATATATATATATATATATAGTGTCACAACCCCTGGTATGCCCCAATTATGGGAGGAAGCTAACTGCTTCCATTCTCTGTCCATCGGCTCGTCACAAGAGTCCATCACGACAGAAACCCAATATTTTTACTGTTGCCTTTGTTATATTTGTGTTTTTATTTTGAATCCCAGTAAGGGTATGGCTAGCTGATGAGAGCTAAATAGCTTGAAATAGATCTATACTAGTCTCCCTTTATTTATTTATCAGCACAAATACAACAAAATGTAACAAAAAGGCAACAGTAAAAATTTTGGGTTTCTGTTTGGATGGTCTCTTGTGACGAGCCAAAGGACAGAGAATGGAAGTAGTGATCTTCCTCCCATATTTGGGCATACCGGGGGTTGTAAATCTAAATGTATGTATGTATGTATGTGTGTATGTATATATGTATGTATGTATGTATGTATTTATTTAGTGTCACAACCCCTGGTATGCAAAATTTGGGAGGAAGCTTACTGCTTCCATTCTCTGTCTATCGGCTCATCACAAGAGACCATCCAGACAGAAACCCAATATTTTTACTGTTGCCTTTGTTACATTTGTGTTGTATCTGTGCTGATAAATAAATAAAGGGAGACTATATATATATTTCTATTTATTTACATATATACATATATACATATATACATATATACATATATACATATATACATATATACATATATACATATATACATATATACATATATACATATATACATATATACATATATACATATATACATATATACATACATACATACATACATACATACATACATACGTGTGTGTGTGTGTGTGTTTTATTTGTGCTGATAATGGAAGCAGTTAGCTTCCTCCCATAATTGGGGCTTACCAGGGGTTGTGACACTAAATATATATATATATATATATATACATCTCCAATTCTACGCGGGAGAAAACCCGAATAACTAGAGACCTACATACTAACACCCGCGAAAACCTTAGAAAACACACACACACAAACACACACACACATATATATGTAGTTTTTCCTCCCCCGCCCACAACTTCTCTCTCTTTCCTGCCTCTGGTTAAAAGTAACTTAGAAAACTTAGTTGTGCAGTTCCAGATGTGTGGGAAACGCAAATTTAATTCCAATATGTGCCATTCAACGCTGGCAATTCCACCACCCCCCCCCCCAAAAAAATCCTGCAGGATAGAAGATTGGGGAAGGTGGGGGGGAGTATTGTAACCAAATCAACAAACGTTCTGGAAAAAGCTAGGCCAGGTTTACACTACCTAACGCAATCTGACCGACAAGCGCCAACATGCAAATTTGCAAAAAAAAAAGAAAAAAAAAAAGAAGTTATGGTTAGCGTCGGTTCACCTATTAATTTCCTTGTTCTCGTGCTACAGGGCAAAGATGCAGATCTAAAGTCCCCAAAGCCACCGTCTCTGGGAAGCTGAAAACAATGTGTGCAATTAAAAGCACACAAAGGAAAAAAAGGAAATCTGCATTTGCCAAAGCGCGTATTTTAATTTCACGTTTCCTCGACTTGGAAGGCGAAGGGGCGGATGGGTGCATTCACCATTGGGTCATCCTCCCCCGAGGCCTCCCCCTTGGTAGGACCCTTCGTCACCTTAGGTTGGGGATCCTCTTCCAGAGGTTGTTGGCCCCAGATGACTCTTTTCCGGTGGCATCTGGGGGCCTTCTCTTTACCGCCGTGGCAGTTGGCGCGCACGTTTGCGGCCTTGGGGCTGGAAGCCAAGCACTCTGACGCTTTGTGGCCAAGTTGATAGCAATGGTGGCATAGGAAGGGGCAAAATATTTTTGCATTTCTTTTATGCAGTCCTATTTTAAAGGGGGAGAGGAATGCTTTTGAGGAAGTTCGAAAAATTGGATCCTACGCCCGATTTGTTGGTCCCAAGTTTTGAATTTTTTCCCTCCCCGCTGAGTCCAAACAGCTATGTTGAGATGACTCATCGGCTGGCACCCACCAGAAGGGCGTGGAAATTTGCCTTTTATAACTGCCAGGTGAGGCCTGTGTAGCTGTGGCTCTCCTCTCTTTTTATGGCCATAGTCAAACACGGTTTTCTGAAAAGCCAAGTTCTCCATAGAACGTAGGATAATTAAGAGTTGGAAGGGACCTTGGAGGTCCTCTAGTCCAACCCAGTGCTCAGGCAAGGAGACCTATAACTATTTCAGACAAATAATTGTCCAGCCTCTGCCTGAAAGCCTCCAGTGATGGAGCATCCACAACTTCTGCAGGCAAGCTCTCATCTCACCTCTATCAATACAGGTAGTCCTACACTTACAACAGTTCATTTAGAATAGAAGATAGAATGGAATAGGGAACGGAATGGAATGGAATAGAATATAGAATGGAATATAGACTGGACTGGACTAAGGGCTAAGTATAGAATAGAAGGGAATGGAATAGAGTAGAATGGAATGGAATACAGACTGGACTGGAATAAGGAATAAGAATAAAATAGAATAGAGTAGAATGGAATGGAATAGAATGAAATATTCTATAAGGAATAAAGAATAGAATAGAATGGAATGGAATGGAATATAGACTGGACTGGAATAAGGAATAAGAATAAAATAGAATAGAGTAGAATGGAATGGAATAGAATGAAATATTCTATAAGGAATAAGGAATAGAATAGAATGGAATGGAATGGAATATAGACTGGACTGGAATAAGAATAGAATGGAATGGAATAGAATGGAATATAGATTGGACTGGAATAAGGAATAAGGAATAGAATGGAATGGAATATAGACTGGACTGGAATAAGAATAGAATGGAATGGAATAGAATAGAAAGGAATATAGACTGGACTGGAATAAGGAATAGAATGGAATGGAATGGAATATAGACTGGACTGGAATAAGAATAGAATGGAATAGAATAGAATAGAAAGGAATATAGACTGGACTGGAATAAGGAATAGAATAGAATGGAATGGAATATAGACTGGACTGAAATAAGGAATAAGAATAGAATAGAGTAGAATGGAATGGAATATAGACTGGACTGGAATAAGAATAGAATAGAACGGAATATAGACTGGATTGGAATAAGGAATAGAATATAATAGAATATGGAATGGAACTTTATTGTCACTTTAAATGTACACTAATCAGCAGACATTAAAATGAAATGGCCCTAAAAACATTGTAAAATCAGGTCAGTCCTGTTACTGTCTAGCTTTATGACCATAATGAGCAGGCTCATTATGGAGAGGAGAAAAGCAATGATCCTTCATTTTTCACGTTTTATCTGACATTTGTATCGTTTGGGGTGTGTGTGTGTGTGTGTGAAGATAAAAGTGGGAACTCTATTTCACCCCTAAATGGTTTGAGACAGGATTAGAACCCCTGACCACTGCCCCCATTCCGACATTTACAGGCAGTCCTCGACTTACGACCACAATGGAGCCCAACATTTCTGTTGGTAAGTAAAACATTTGTTAATTGAATTTGCCTCATTTTACCACCTTTCTTGCCACGGTTGTTAAGTGAATCACCGCAGCTGTTGTTAACGTGGTTCTTAAGTGAATCAGTCTTCCCCACTGACTTTATTTGTCAGAAGGTCACAAAACGGGACCATATGACCCCCCGGGACAATGCGACTGTCATAAATAGGAACCGGTTTCCAAACACCCGAATTTTGATCACGTCACCAAGGGTCGTAAGTGTGAAAAATGATCATAAGTCAGTTGTTTTAATGCCGTTGTGATTTTGAATGATCGCTAATCGAGGACTCCCTGTGTTCTACACGGTTAGGATTAGGGTTAATGTTTGACACTTGTTAGGGACCAAACCACCAATTCAACAGCATCAGATCATCATCTCTGCCCAGCTTAGCTAAGACCCCTGCCATGCCCAGTAGCATCTCTGCAGGGATGGTAAACAAAGATGGCGGCTTCAACCGCATAATCCCAGGCTCGCGGCTTTGCACAAGCACATATAAAGGCAATTGGGCTTCTGTCACATAGTGGCCACTGACATTCTGCCTTTTTTGAGGCCCCCGAGGATAACGTTGGGGGTCCTCAGACAATTCCAGCAAATATAGATGACATTACTAATGTCTTTCTCCCTCAGCAACTTTAAGATGTGTGGACTTCAACTCCCAGAATTCACCAGCCAATTCCTTCTTCCCTTTCTCCCTCCGTCCCTCTTTTCCTCCGTCCCTCTTTTCTTTCCTTCCTCCCCTCCCTCTCTTTTCTTCTTCCCTCCCTCTCCCTCTCTTTCCCTTCCTTCCTCCTCCTTTCTTCCCTCTCTCCCACCTTTTCCTTCCTTCTCTTCCTTCCTCCCTTCCTCTGCCTTTTCCTTCTTCCCTCTTTTCTTTCCTTCCTCCCCTCCCTCTCTTTCCTTCTTCCCTCCCTCCCTCTCCCTCCCTTTTCCTTCCTTTCCTCCCTTTTCCCCTCTGTCCCTCCTCCCTCTATCCCTCTCCTTTTCCTTTCTTCCTTCCTCCTTCCCTCCCTCTCACCTTTTCCTTCCTTCTCTTCCTTTTTCCTTCCCTCCTTCCTCCCCCTCCTCTTTTCCTTCCTCTCCCCCTCCTCTCCCACCCTCCCTCCCTATCTATTAGTTTTCAGTCTTCATTCAGGAAAAATGTAAAATCCTATCTTAGCACACAGGATGTGCCTGTCTCATTCTATCAGATCATCACCTTCCAAATGAAGAATAACAGAGTTGGAAGGGACCTTGGAGGTCTTCTAGTCCAACCCCCTGCTTAGGCAGGAAACCCTATACCACTTCAGACAAATGGTTATCCAACATCTTCTTAAAAACCTCCAGTGTTCTTCCATATGTGTTTGTCTGAACTGCCTAGTTTCATCCTACAGAACAAACAGATGTTGAACCTTCACACCAATGCATAATTGGGACATCTGGAACTCACTGCGACAAGTACTGAAGAGAAGGGGGGGCAAAATGCTCAAGAAAAGGAATTTAAATCTCTAGAGCAGTGTTTCTCAACCTTGGCAACTTGAAGATGTCCGGACTTCAACTCCCAGAATTCCCCAGCCAGCATGAAGTCAGGACATCTTCAAGTTGTCAAGGTTGAGAAACACTGTCCTCAACACTAGCATGCTGGCTGGGGAATTCTGGGAGTTGAAGTCTGGACATCTTCAAGTTGCCAAAGTTGAGAAACACTGCTCTAGAGACAAATGCAATTGTCTCTCAATGGGCCATTATGTCAACAGAACCCCACTTAAGAAGATGTTGGCCTTCCGACTCATATATTGATTAGGAAATCCCCCCTCCCCATTTATATCCGGGCTATTTTATATCAAGACTAACTGCATTCACATCTCAGCGGAGGACAGTCTGTTTAGAAACAGTCGGGGCAAAACATTCCAAATTAAGAAGAAATTGGAGCTAGCATTCTGAACTAAATGCATGACTTAAAAAAATAAATAAATGTATTTCGTGTCTTTTTTAAGAAGTCATTTCCAGAATTTGGGTACCACCTGGGTGTGTGTGTGTGTGTTATCTAGAGAGGATAAAAAAAAGTGAAGATGCTCTCCAGCCAACAAAGGGGGCAGGCCTGCAGTGGCATGGTTTGTGGCTGCCATCTTGACTTTTTTGACCTCAACATCTGTGGATTCAAAGTAATGCTTGGTTAATAGTGGGCCTAATTTTCTCCATATCTGGGCTCACTCTGTCCCAGTTCAGATCTCTAAGGATTTTGCTAAGTTTGGAGTGTAGGATAATAACAATAATAATAATAATTTATTTGTCAGTGCACAACATATGTACAATGAGATTGGTTGAGCTCCCTCAGTGCATTCTCCCAACACAATACAACAAACTCCCCCTGAAAATGATGCACGCCAAATCAGAACCACAAAAAGTTACACATTGAAAATTCTGGATGTGCACCCCAAAGCAATTCAGGTTCAAAACCTCACCCATATCTGTCACAATAACCCTCTTGTTCTGGCTAAAATCATCCCATAAAATAATTCTAACACAGTTGCTTTCCCAAATCTTTGGTAAATTACTCCAAATTGGGTACAGGTAGTCCTTGATTTACAACCATTCATTGAGTGATGGTTGCAAGTTATCGCAGCACTGAAAAAAAAACGATTTATGACCATTTTTCACGCTTACAACTGTGGGTCATATAATTAAAATTTAGATGCTTGGCAACTGGCATGTACTTGTGACTGTTCCCGAATCACATGATGACCATCTGTAACCTTTCCCAGCCAGTTTCCAATAAGGTGGCACAGTGGTTAGAGTGCAGAACTGCAGGCCACTTCAGCTGAGTGCTAGCTGCAGTTCGGTGGTTCAAATCTCACTGGCTCAGGGTTGACTCAGCCTTCCATCCTTCTGAGGTGGGTAAAATGAGGACCTGGATTGTTGTTGGGGGCAATATGCTGACTCTGTAAACCGCTTAGAGAGGGCTGAAAGCCCTATGAAGCGGTATATAAGTCTAACTGCTATTGCTATTGCTAAGCAAAGTCAATGGGGGAAGCCAGATTCACTTAACAACCATGGGATTCACTTAACAACTCCAGTGATTCGCTGGCAAAAAAGTGGTAAAATGAGGCACAATTCACTTAACATCTGTCCGCTTAGCAATAAAAATTTGAAGCTCAATTGTGGTCATTCACTGAGCACCACCTGTAAAAGTAGTTATTCTTTGCGTTACAATACCCATCACAACGGGGACATTAAAACTGACTTAAAGGTTGCCATGTTTGAAAATCTTCCAAAATATTCCTGTTAAGACAAAACACAATGAAATGACCAACGCCAATTCTTGTTTTTATAATACGTACATATAATCCTCTATTTATGACCACAATTGGGCCCAAATTTTCTGTTGTTAAGGAAGAGCGTCGTTAAGTGAGTTTTGCCCCATTTGTTTTACTACCTTTCTTGCTACAGTTAAGTGAATCACTGCAGCTGTTAGCAATATCGTTGTTAAGTGAATCTCGCTTCCCATTGACTTTGCTTTAGGTGGTCGCAAAAGGGACATGACTCTGGGATGCTGGAACCGTCATAAATATGAGTCACTTGTCTGAATTTTGATTACATGACTGTAGAGATGCCACAATTGGTTGTAAGTGTGAAAAAGGTTTATAAGTCACATTTTTCCCCAGTGCCGTTATAACCTCCAACAGTCACTACATGTAAATGTTGTAACTTGAGGCAGTCCTCAAGTTACGACCATTCGTTCAGCGACTGTCCAAAATTAAAACGTTGCTGAAGGAAGAAGGGACTTACAACCGATCCTTGAAATGTGATATGTCGTTCTGAGCACGAAGGGAAAAAAATTGGGGACTTTTAAAGACCGAAGCAACAGCTGGCTTCATGTGACCAAGCCATAGCTGGCCCAATTGTGGTTTATAAACAGTGCACATTTGGCAAAGGTTTCTGGAACAAGCCAAAATCCAAATAACTCTGCTTGAATGTTGAAATGTTGTATATGGAGTTCAGATCATGCATAATATTTCAAACAGCCAGCTTAGAGGCAGAAAGTCTGTTTTTTTTTTTTGGGGGGGGGGGGCTGCAAATGCAGTAAAGTCAACTTTGGCTAAACCACGATTATGATTAAACCATTATGATTAAGCCGGTTGGACTCCAAAGCTGTGCTGGCTATTTCTTGAAAGAACCAAAATGGTGGGTTTTTCCCCCCAATCTTGGGGAACTTTAAGATGGGTGGACTTCAACTCCCAGAATTCCCCAGCCAGCCATGCTGGCTGGGGAATTCTGGGAGTTGCAGTCCACCCATCTTAAAGTTCCTAAGGTAGATATAAACACCACAACTTTTTTTTCCAAATGTCTACAGTTCAGCGCCGAGTTCAGATCTTTCCCTCTGCCTGGCAGACACACACACACACCCCACACACAATCCCTTCCCCACAAAAGACAACAGCCCTCGCGTTTGCACAATGGCACTAAGCTAGTTAAGTCTTGATCCAGGCTGCCAATTCTGCATGTCCCACAAACCAGCCCTTTGGGTTCTGTGTGAAGTCAGAGAAGGGGTTCGTTTTTGGGAAAGCAGGTTAAGCGTGTCCTGTGAATGCAGCCCTTGGAGGGGGCGGAGGGATTTCATTTTGTTAGAAAGGGAGAGGTGAGCAGCCTTCGAAGCAGAAGAGCAGGGATGCAAGGGGGGAGCATCCCCCCCCTCCCACCCTCCCAGGCCCCAGCTGGTCTCAATAAAAGAGGCGGCAGCAATATAAGAAATGACGAATAAGGCTCCACAGCAAATTGGTAAAGTATGAGTTTCTTAGAAGGGTCCCAGGAGTTTTCCTTCCCCAGGAATGCAAACAGGGACCAAAGAGATAGGGGAGGGGGGGGGTGAAGCACATTTACCAGGAAGAAAGCTTTCCAATTCTGCGGGGCTCCCCAAACAACCCCCAGGAAAAAGTCGAAGGAAGGAAGGAAGGAAGGAAGGAAGGAAGGAAAGAGAGGGAGGAAGGAGGAAAGGAAAGAAAGGAAGGAAAGGAAGGAGGGAAGGAAAGAGAGGAAGGAAGGAGGAAAGGAAAGAGAGGAAGGAAGGAAGAAAGGAAGGAGGAAAGGAAAGAAAGGAAAGGAAGAAAGGAGGAAAGGTAAGAGAGGAAGGAAGATAGGAAGGAAGGAGGAAAGGAAAGGAAGGAAAGGAAGGAAGGAGGAAAGGAAGGAAGGGAAGGAAGGAGGAAAGGAAAGAAAGGAAGGGAAGGAAGAAGGAAAGGAAAGAGAGGAAGGAAGGAGGAAAGAAAGGAAGGGAAGGAAGGAGGAAAGGAAAGAAAGGAAGGAAGGGAAGGAAGAAGGAAAGGAAAGAGAGGAAGGAAGGAGGAAAGAAAGGAAGGGAAGGAAGGAGGAAAGGAAAGAAAGGAAGAGAAGGAAGGAGGAAAGGAAAGAAAGGAAGGAAGGGAAGGAAGAAGGAAAGGAAAGAGAGGAAGGAAGGAGGAAAGAAAGGAAGGAAAGGAAGGAGGAAAGGAAAGAAAGGAAGGGAAGGAAGGAGGAAAGGAAAGAAAGGAAGGAAGGGAAGGAAGAAGGAAAGGAAAGAGAGGAAGGAAGGAGGAAAGGAAAGGAAGGAGGGAAGGAAGGAGGAAAGGAAAGAAAGGAGGAAAGGAAGGGAAGGAAGAAGGAAAGAGAGGAAGGAAGGAGGAAAGAAAGGAAGGGAAGGAAGGAGGAAAGGAAAGAAAGGAAGAGAAGGAAGGAGGAAAGGAAAGAAAGGAAGGGAAGGAAGAAGGAAAGGAAAGAGAGGAAGGAAGGAGGAAAGAAAGGAAGGGAAGGAAGGAGGGAAGGAAAGAAAGGAAAGGAAGGAGGAAAGGAAGGAAGAAAGGAAGGAAGGAAAGGAAAGGAAAGAAAGGAAGTGCTTAGAACAACTTTAAGGGGAGCAGAAGAACGGAGTAAAACTTTTTCCACCCCTACATAACAAAAAACGGCAAAAGATAAAAGCAGGAGAAATGATTACTAAAGGGACTCGGATGGAAACCAGTCAATCAGCCCATCAATCAATCAGCCAGCCAATCAATCAATCAGCCAATCAATCATTCGGTTAATCAACAGACAATCAATCAACCAATCAACCAATGACTCGTCTTTTGGAGGGGAGATGCAAAACAAGGAAGGGGAGCTCTGGACCCCCTTTCCCCCCCCCAAAACAAAGGCATTCGGGGAGGGTCCGGATTGAGGAGCCGGGGGGGGGGTCGGGCGTGAGAAAGTGGGGCTCCTCTCTCTGGTCCCGCGTGGAGAGAGGGAGGGGGGGGCTCCTTACCGACCACCAGGCACAGCACATCCAGCGCCACGAACAGCTTGGTGCGCTCCATCGCGCTGCGCCCGCCGCTTCTGCGATCCAGAGGCTCACATCGCGCAAGGAGCCGGCCGAAAAACGAGCCCCAGCGCCGCCGCCGCCGCCGCCGCTGCAGCTTTCGGAGGGGAGGAAGCCGAGAGGCGGAGCCGGCCGGGTGGGTGAGATCGGCCGGGGCGGAAAGCACCGCCCTCGCTTCGCTTTTCTAGCTTCTCTCCTTCGGGGCGAGGCGCAGGGCCGGACTTAAGCCGCTCCCGCGGGACGCGCTCCAAGCATGTGCAGAGTGCCTCGCTCTTGCGACACGCAACTTGGGATCAGCTGACAACCTGCCCCACCTGTTGGGACGGAGCAGCGGGCGGAAGGCGCTTGAGGAACCGGGGTTCCTGAGCACGTCAAGAGTGACGAGGGATTTCAAGGAGGAGGAATAGAGTAGAATGGAATAACTGAGTTGGAAGGGACCTTGGAGGTCTTCTAGTCCAACCCCCTGCTTAGGCAGGAAACCCTACACCACTTCAGACAAATACTTGTCCAATCTCTTTTTAAAAACTTCCAGTGTTGGAGCATTCACAGCTTCTGGAGGCAAATTGTTCCACTGATTGTTTCTAACTGTCAGGAAATTTCTCCTTAGTTCTAAGTTGCTTCTCCCCTTGATTAGTTTCCACCCATTGCTTCTTGTCCTGCCTTCAGGTGCTTTGGAGAATAGTTTGACTCCCTCTTCTTTGTGGCAACCCCTGAGATATTGGAAGACTGCTATCATGTCTCCCCTGGTCCTTCTTTTCATTAAAGGTAAAAGTAAAGGTTCCCCTCACAAATATGTGCTAGTTGTTCCCGACTCTAGGGAGCAGTGTTCATCTCTGTTTCTGTGGTCATGCGGCCGGCATGACTAAATGCCGAAGGCGCACGAAACGCTGTTACCTTCCCACCAAAGGTGGTTCCTATTTTTCTACTTGCATTTTTTACGTGCTTTCGAACTGCTAGGTTGGCAGAAGCTGGGACAAGTCACGGGAGCTCCCTCCGTTACGTGGCGCTAGGGATTTGAACTGCCGAACTGCCGAACTTTCTGATCGACAAGCTCAGCGTCTCAGCCACTGAGCCTCTGCGTCCCATTTCATTAAATGAGACATACCCAGTTCCTGCAAGTGTTCTTTATGTTTCGACCTCCAGCTCCCCTAAGAATGAAGAATGGAGTGGGGTTTTTTCCCCCCACACCCCTAAAGACCTGGCAGTCGTAGAGTGAGGACGCAGGCTCCCCCCACCCCACCCTTTCTCTCTTCTGCTTGGATTGTCGATTTTATTACGGGTAGTCCTCGACCCACGACAACAACTGAGCACCAACATCTCCGTGGCTAGATGAGACATTGTGAATTTTGCCCCGTTTTACAAGCTTTCTTGCCACAGTTGTTAAGTGAATCGCTGCGGTTGTTGAGTTGTAAGGCAGTGGTTCCATGAATCTGGCTTCCCTCTTAATCGTGCTTGTTAGAAAGTCGCAAAAGGGGATCGCGTAACCCGGGGACACTGCAACCGTCATAAATACGAATCAGTTGGTCGTCAGAACGTCACAAAAGGGGATCACGTGACCCCGGGACACTGCAACCGTCATAAATGTGAGTTCGTTGCCAAGTGTCTGAATTTTGATCACGTGACCACGTGTGAAAAATGGTCAGAAGTCACTTTATTCAGTGCCGTCGTAACTTTGAATGGTCACTAAATGAGATGTATGTCGAGGACGGTCTGTGAAGGAGAAAGTTTTGTTTTAATGACTTCCAGAAAGTTTGAGGATCTCAAGTGGTGGAGCCCCTGCGATGTTTCTCATCCTTTTCCCCCCCCTTCTGATTGGCGGGAAGGAAAGGTTCCCACCCGGCGATCCACAAAGAATTCCCCCACTCAAAAGGCGAATATTTGTGGCTCAGGATTGAAATGAGGATCTTTGGTGATCTCTAACCTTGCTAGCTTGTTTTCCCATAGACATTTCATTACCTTAAATCAGGGGTGCCCAAACTTGAAAGCTTTAAGAGTTGTGGACTTCAATTCCCAGAATTCCCCAGCCAGCATAGCTGGCTGGGGAATTCTGGGAGTTGAAGTCCACAACTCTTAAAGTTGAAGTCCGCAAGTCTTAAAGTTCCCAAGTTTGGACCCCCCTGACTTAAGTGGTGACATCATCGGGGCTGGTCAAAACCTGCACTAGCAGTAACCTAGTTTGGGTAACCTAGTTTGCTCAGAGACCTTGTTGTTTCCCCACTCTTTGAAATCAGGAACAGAATAATTCGAAGCAGCCACCAAACATCCCCTTCCACTTCACTCTTTAGAAAAGAGGAAGGCGAGAAACGCCTTGATGCGCACACAGACAAAGGACTTCTTATTAGCATCCCTTTGATTTTAATCCCGCCCAATCCTGTAGCATTCTGGTGGGGTGGGAGTGGGTGGGGGACGACTCTCAGCAACCTAAGAGCATGTGCAGAGTGCCATGCCTTCCTGATGGAGAATTAATCCGTTGTTAAACTGGTAGGATTTCACCCCTGGGTTTCATTGTCTTGGGATCAGGTAGATTCCCAGCTGCCTTCGGCAGGGGTGGTATCAGTGGTGAAATCTAATCCCCCTCCCACTGGTACTCTGCCTCCCAGCAATTTACCTCCTTGCAGCAAACAGGAAAATGAGGCTTACGGAGGCTGCAATAGGCTATAGCAATCCCTGCAGTCTGAAACAGCTGATGATCAGGTGCCCCGCTTAAACTTAAAACTCGTGGAGCAAACACTCGCTGTTTGCTCCGCGAGGCAAATTGCTGGGAGGCAGAAGCAGATTTTTTTTTCTTGTGCTAATCAGGCTGTTCGCTGTTTGCTGCAAGGAGGCAAGTCAATAACTATAAATGCCTATAGAATGTTCAAATTATCGTGGCACGACAAAACCGCGGTCCACTAAAGCACGCCCGATTAAAGCGCGTCGCTGACGTCATCAGCAGCGCGACAACAGCGACCGCGGAGAAAAAAGGGCGCTTTAAAAAGCGCTTTGAAAGCAAGCCGATTCACGTTAAGGTAAGGGTTAGGGTTAGGGTTAGGGTTAGGGTTAGGTTAAGGGTTAGGGTTAGGTTAAGGGTTAGGTTTAGGGTTAGGTTTAGGGTTAGGTTAAGGGTTAGGATTAGGTTTAGCGTTAGGTTAAGGGTTAGGTTTAGGGTTAGATTTAGGGTTAGGTTAAGGGTTAGGTTTCGGGGGGTTAGGTTTAGGTTTAGGGGTTAATTTTAGCTTTAGCGCTCACAGCGTGCTTTTTTCGTCGCGCTGTGATGACGTCAGGTACGCGGTTTCGTCGAGCGCGCTTTAGTCGAACGCGGTTTTGGGGTGGAACCCAAATTATTAGACTTATTTTTTAAAGACTGCTTTATTATTGTTCTAGACAGCTTAAGAAAATGAAGAAGCTTTTTAAAAGAAATGCTTGATCTGAAGAGGCCCAGTGCTATTGTATCTTCTTTTAAATAGCAGAGAAATAACTATACTTCCAGAAAGCCACATCCATTTGAACAGCATCTGTACAAGATGTTGTTAAATGTAACACTACAAACAGTGTATATTATCTGTATTGTTTGCTGTTTGTTGCAAGGAGGCAGATGGCTGGGAGGCAGAAGCAGATTCCCACCCACCCTTGTTTTCCTTCCCAAAAGCTAGGTGCGTCTTATACTTCGGAGCGTCTTATACTCTGAAAAATACGGTAACCGCAGTGATTCACTTAACAAGAAAGGCCGTCTACTCACTTCATAAGTGCCTTACTTAGCAACAAAAATGTTGGCTCGGGTTGTGGTCGCAAGTCAAGGACTGAGCTAACTGACTTGCTGTTCTTACAGGCTTAACCACTTTATAATCGGGGCCTGATGAAGAAATGCATCCTTAGATACGGATCTATACGTTCGATTCAAGCTTGCTGCAGTTCTGTTTGGTTTCAGCTTCTTGGCAAATCTGTGTGGTGTGGTTTGCAAGCCACAAGTTATGACTTAGTGGGATTCTAGACTCGGTTAAAGCTGGGTTGATCCCCCTTGTCTCTGCAGCAAAAGATAATGATAAGGCACAACATGGTTTTTGCCTTCAGGCCGTGTGTGTGACGGAGCAGAAGAATTCTGTTTTGTTATCCTGGGTTGTTGAATCAGCAGAAATTTAGTTTCCAAAACATGGGAAGTCATTGTTCTTTCTTCTGCTATGGCCAGAATCCATCCTAATAATGGCATGTTTCCCAACCCGAGCCATTTGAGAGACCGCCTCCTGCCAATTACCTCCTCGCGACCAATTAGATCACACAGATTAGGCCTCCTCCGAATCCCATCTGCCAGTCAGTGTCGACTGGCAACTACGCGGAGGAGAGCCTTCTCGGTAGTAGCTCCGACCCTTTGGAACGATCTCCCCGTGGAGATTCGTACCCTCACCACCCTCCAGACCTTCCGCACAGCCCTTAAAATCTGGCTATCCCGTCAGGCCTGGGGCTAAAGATTTAACCCACCCCCACCCGAATGGTATGAATGTTGTGTTCTTTTTAACTATGTATTGTTCTTATGTGTCATTGTTTGTATCCCCTTCCCCATGAGTTGTAAGCCGCCCTGAGTCCCCCCAGGGAAAAGGGCGGCCTATAAATAAACTTTTCCAATTCCAATTCAAAATTCAAATTTAAAGATGTGCGGACTTCAACTCCCAGAACACCCCGGGCAACAAGGTATTCTGGGAGTTGAAGTCCCCACATCTTAAAATCGCTAAGATTAGGCAAACATTGTCTAATGCAGTGGATTTTTTGGGCATGGCCCTCCTAAGCATCTCTAAAATCCTGGTGTCCCACCCCCAACCTCCTGTGACATATAATTCTTACTTTACTCAAAAAGTGAACTCTACTCACACGGAGGAAGCCTAAAAGGCCACTAACATGCTTTAAACAAGGTTCGATTTGCCCCCCCCCATTAAAAATCAAATTAAAGAGAAGAAAGGAGGGTAGGAAGGAGGGAGGGAAGGAAGGAGGGAAGGAAGGAGGGAAGGAAGGAGGGAAGGAAGGAGAGAAGGAGAGAAGAAAGGAGGGAAGGAAGGAGGGAAGAAAGGAGAGAAGAAAGGAGGGAAGGAAGGAGGGAAGGAAGGAGGGAATGTAGGAGAGAAGGAAGGTGGGAAGGAAGGAGGGAAGGAAGGAGAGAAGGAGAGAAGAAAGGAGGGAAGGAAGGAGGGAATGTAGGAGAGAAGGAAGGTGGGAAGGAAGGAGGAAAGGAAGGGGGAAAGGAAGGAGAGAAGGAGAAAAAGGAGGGAAGGAAGGAGGGAAGGAGAGAAGGAGGAAGGGAAGGAAGGGGAGTAGGAGAGAAGAAACGAGGGAAGGAAAGAGGGAGGGAGGGAAGAAGATGACTGTAGTTTTTGATGTTTAAAATGATTTTGTCATTATGGAAATGCCTCGAAATGTAGTCAAATGTAAAGCAAAACAGATGTTGATGTTGTATTGTTTTTGCAATCTGTTGGCTGTTGTATCATTTTTACTAATAAAAAAAAAATCAAATTGCCCCTCTATGGGATGTTACATTGGGAGTCACTGCAGTAAAGGGATCCCAGACCTATTCCCAGCTCTGCCCCAAAGGATCCTTCTTTTTTTAAAAAACATTGGCTTGCCTTCCCCACCACCAAAAACACAACACAATCTCCTTCCCCCCTCCCACACAAACATATGGGGAGGGGGAATGGAGCTACAACTCCCATGATGGGTGGGGATGGTGCAGAGGTGGGTTCCTACCCATTCAGGCCAGTTTCCCCCCCCCTCCCGGTGACATATAATTCTTACTTTACTCAAAAAGTGAACTCTAGGAAGCCTAAAAGGCCATTAACTTGATTTAAACAAGGTTCAAATTGATTAAAAATCAAATCCCCAGTTCCACCACAAAACCGCGGTGGACAAAAGGGCGCTCGACGAAAGCGCGTACGTGACGTCATCACAGCGCGACGAAAACATCGCGCTGTGATCGGTAAATGTAAAATTAAAGCGAAAACCTTACCGTAACCCCCCCAAACCTAATCCTAAACCTAACCCTAAACCTAACCCTTAACCTAACCCTAAACCTAACCCTAAACCTAACCCTTAACCTAACGCTAACCCTTAACCTAACGCTAAACGTAACCCTAACGCTTAACGTAACCCTAAACCTAACCCTAACCCTTAACCTAACCCTAACCCTAACCCTAACCCTTACCTTTATGTGAATCGGCTTGCTTTAATTTTATTTTTATTTCAATTTTTAATTTTTTTCATCGCGCTGTGATGACATCACGTACACGCTTTCGCCGAGCACGCTTTTGTCGACCGCGGTTTTGACGGGTCACGCAAATCCCCCGCCCCCCTTGTGGGGTCCATGTTGGGAACCACTGGTCCACTTGAAGAAAGACTTAGAAAAAGTGAAGCAGATTCAGAAGAGGGCAGTGTAGATCAATATTCCTGGACCTCAATGACTTTAAGATGTATGGACTTCAATTCCCAGGATTCCCCAGCCAGCATGGCTGACTGAGGACTCTTGGGAGTTGAAGTCCACACACATCTTAAAAGCTATTGAGGTCCAGAAATGTTGATCTGCATGGCTGGCTGGGGAATCCTGGGAGTTGAAGTCCACGATTGAGAAAGACGGCTATAGATAAGGAGAAGAGTGGAAATTAAAAGCAGTGGAAAAAGATGGGGATGGGGTAAAGTTATTTAGCTCTGAGAAGAAAAGATGGACTTAACTCCGAGAACGTTCCTGAAGCGTTTGGAAGTTTGGCGCAAATTCAAGAGCGGATCTCTCTCATTCCAGACATGGAATAACGGAGTTAAAGGAAGGAAGACCCGAAAACACCAAGAACATCTCAATGTTTGGAAGCCACAAGCTCACAGGGATGGCAGGTTCTCTCTCCTTCTTTGGATGCCTTCACACAACCATTTGACAGCAATGCTGTAATACGGATTCCTGAACTGAGCGACCTCGTGGTCCTCCTCAACCAGTGTTTCTCAACCTTGGCAACTTGAAGATGTCCGGACTTCAACTCCCAGAATTCCCCAGCCAGCGAATGCTGGCTGGGGAATTGTGGGAGTTGAAGTCAGGACATCTTCAAGTTGTCAAGGTTGAGAAACACTGTCCTCAACACTAGCATCTTATTTGTGTGGGAAGTGCTCCACAAGTTGGAGAATCCTACACTGTGTTCAGAAAAACCTTCCTTGAAGGAAACGGTGGTTTGTGTGAACTCAAATACTGAAGAATGCAGAACCCAGCAATTCCTGGATAACTGACCTCCATCTATGGAAAAAGCCATTTCTGTTTACTTCAACGTTACACAGCAGTATAATTCTGGGCACAGAGATCAGAGTTAAAGTTGCTGGCTCTTTCCCCCACCGTTGTTAAACAACCGAGAGTCCTAATACTTTGCAGATCCATGAAGTTATCTAAAGTTACCTATCCTCCATTTTTGAAATAAAAGGACATCATTCCCCATCTCGCTCTTGATATTGTACTGGCCTGGGTAGCAAATTTCACTTAATATTTACCCCCAGAAGTGCTTTTATTATTGTCGTGGCAGTTTCTACAAATTAAACTTTGCTACCAGGGATGGATTGCTATGGGCATTACTGTTGGTTCGGTGCCCCCCAAAAACGTGGGCGCATTTGCACCTCAAAAGGTCTGCATGTGCGCACAACTTTAGGAAAGGAAGAAAAAGAAATATATATTTTTTTGCAATGAAGATCATCCTGTGCATGCACAGAACCGAAAAATCAAGATGGCACCGCCAGTGCTAGAAGTGGTTTGGGGGCGTGGCAGGCCGAGTTACTACCTACTCAGCCGAACTGATCCGAACCAGTAGGAACCCACCTCTCTTTGCTACCCAAAGTCTACCCTGTTTCCCCAAAAATAAACCCTCCCCGGATAATAAGCCTAATCAGGCTCTTGAGTGCATGCGCTAAAACAGTGTTTCTCAACCTTGGTGACTTTAAGTCCTGTGGACTTCAACTCCCAGAATCCCCCAGCCAGCATAGCTTCCCCCCAAATAAGCCTCACCTAAAATATTTAAATACATGTGCATTTCCCGAGGGAGGAAGGGGGGGGGAACCTGCCCCATGGGTCCCACATGCACCTACCATCCACATGGAATGGCCTCGCAGAGGCCGTTGCTGCAAATAGCAATAGGAATAGCAGTTAGACTTATATACCGCTTCATAGGGCTTTCAGCCCTCTCTAAGCAGTTTACAGAGTCAGCATTTCGCCCCCAACAACAATCCGGGTCCTCATTTTACCCACCTCGGAAGGATGGAACCCTGAGCCGGTGAGATTTGAACAGCCGAACTGCAGAACTACAGTCAGCTGAAGTAGCCTGCAGTGCTGTATTTAACCAGCTATGGCAGCCCTTCTCTTAGTGGCAACTGCAAAAGGGAACAGCAGGCCCAGCGATGCTTGGGCTGGCAAGAGTGTGCCAGAAGCAGAGACAGAACTTCTAGCCCTCCCTGGATCAGCTGTTCCACGGGCCGCGGTTAAGGGGCTTCCTGCTCCCCCCAAAATAAGACCCTGTCTTATTTTCGGGGAAACACGGTACGTGTTCCCCTTTTGCAACCTTCTGACAAGCCAAGTCAGCTTGGAAAGCCAGCTTCACTTAATTTAATTTGTTCCTAATTTAACAGCTGCCATGATTCTCATAAACTGTGATGAGAAAGGTCGTAAAACGGGGCAAAACTCACTTAAGTCTTGCTTAGCAAAGGACTGCTTGTAGCAGTGGTGGGATTCGAGTAATTTAACAACCGGTTCTCTGCCCTAATGATTTCTTCCAACCATCAGTTGGCCAAACTCTTCAGAAAGTTAACAACCGGTTCTCCCGAAGTGGTGCGAACTGGCTGAATCCCACCACTGGCTTGTAGGTGTTTTCTTTAAAAGTCACGGGAGGATGGAAATTAAAATAGCAACAGATTTTCTGGGTATCCCTGGATTTTTCATGGCACTAAGCGAAAAGGTTAAAATAACCAATCATTGACGACAGGGATAATAATCATTTCATGGATTCTAAATAAGGGGGAGGGGGAAATGTAGAAGAATTATGGGGGGAAATTGCCACATTGGATTAGAATTTGGGATTTGGGGATTCCTTCAAAGAGGCAAACTCAAGGAAAGTGATGGAACCACTTTGCCCTCTAGTGTTGAAAATGTACAATTGCAACGTAAAAAAACCAGTAAGCGGGAAGGCAGAATAACAGAAAGTCCTTGGCTTACAATCACAATTGAAGCCAGAATTTATGTTGCTAAGTGAGAAATTTGTTGAGTTTTGCCCCATTTTTATGACTTTTCTGACCACATAAATATGTGTGTGTGTGTGTGTGTGTGTGTTTCAGCATAGCTCTGGAATGCCTTGAGCAATTTCCACCAAACTTGGTCCACAGATGACTTACCCTCTGGAGAAAAAGACTGCGGGGGGGGGGGGGGGTAAGACAGCCCTAACACACCTTGGAGTGCGTGTTCTGTTAAGGTGCAGCCTCTTGTGCCTTTAAATGGCTTCTATTGTACTGCCGTTAAATCCAACATTAGAAATTAAGTTTGGTCCGGATATTTCCCCCCTATAAATAAATACCCAGACAACACCGGGCTATCCACTTGTAATAAATAAATAAATGACAGATTTGAAAAATGGTCCCTATCCAACAAAATGAAATTGTGGAGAAAAGCAAAGTTTTACATCTGGGCAAGAAAAAAACAAAGGACAGATGGTTCCACCACAAAACCGCAGTAGACAAAAGCGCGCTCGACGAAAGCGCGTGACGTCATCACAGCGCGACGAAAACATCGCACTGTGATCGATAAATGTAAAAATAAAGCGAAAACCTTACCCTACCCCCCCCAAACCTAACCCTAACCCTAACCCTAAACCTAACCCTAAACCTAACCCTTAACCTAACGCTAAACCTAACCCTAAACCTAACCCTTAACCTAACGCTAAACCTAACGCTAACCCTTAACCTAACGCTAAACGTAACCCTAACGCTCTAAACCTAACCCTAACCCTTAACCTAACCCTTTATGTGAATCGGCTTGTTTTAATTTTATTTTTATTTCAATTTTTATTTTTTTTGTCGCGCTGTGATGACGTCATGTACGCGCTTTCGTCGATCGCGCTTTTGTGGACCGCGGTTTTGACGGATCACGGGACAGATTAGATGAGACCTGGCTCAGAAACAGTAACTGTGAGAGGGACCTTGGAGTCCTAATGGGCCATTAGTTAAACATGAGCCAGCCGTGTGGAGCGACAGCCAAAAAAAGCTAATACGATCCTTGGTTGTATAAACAGAGGCATAGAATCAAAATCCCGTGAAGTCTTAGTACCGTTTTATAAATCCTTAGTAAGGCCACATCTGGAATAACTGCATCCAGTTATGGTCACCACATTACAAAAAAAAAGATGTTGAGACTTTGGAAAAAATCCAAAGAAGAGCAACTAAAGATGATTAAAGGCCTGGAGACAAAAATATATGAAGGACTGTTGCAGGAATTGGGTTTGGCTAGTCTGGAGAACTTCTGCTAACCTAGCAGTTCGAAAGCACGTAAAAAAATGCAAGTAGAAAAATAGGAACCACCTTTGGTGGGAAGGGAACAGCGTCCCGTGCGCCTTTGGAGTTGAGTCATGCCGGCCACATGACCACGGAGAACATCTTCGGACAGCGCTGGCTCTTCGGCTTTGAAACGGAGATGAGAACCGCCCCCTAGAGTCGGGAACGACTAGCACATACCCTATATTGCCAAAAGTATTCGCTCACCCATCCACCTAATCAGAATCAGTTGTGAGCGAATACTTTTGGCAATATAGTCAGTGATGGGATTCAGCCGGTTCGCACCTATCCGGGAGAACCAGTTGTTAACTTTCTCAGCCGTTCGGAGAACCGGTTGTTGGAAGACCCCCCCCCCCCCAAACTTTATAGGGCTAATCCTGTAAGGAAGGAACATTCTGGTGGTGGTTTCTAGCCTAATCTTTATTGCGCTACTTACAGAAACTGCCTCTCCGGTTAACCCTTATCACATTGTCACAGCTAAGGCAAAGCGCCCATCAACCTGGGTGACGTTGAGTTGGCCACACCCACCCAGTCACATGACCACCAAGCCCTGCCTACCGAGTTGGTCATCAGGGCAGAGAACCGGTTGTTAGATTATTTGAATCTCACCACTGAATATAGTGTATGTGCAAGGGGAACCTTTACCTTTAGTCTAGAGAAAAGAAGGCGTGGGGGGGGGACACACATGGTAGCAGTATTCCACAAAGAAGAGAGAGTCAAATTATTTTCCAACGCCCCAGAGGGGATGGATGGAAACTAATCAAGGAGAGAAGCAGCCTGGAATTAAGGAGAAACTTTCTAACAGTGAGGACAATTAATCAGTGGAACAGAAGTTGCCTTCAGAAGTTGTGGGGGCTGCTTCATCACTGGTAGTTTTAAAGAAAATAGCAGTTAGCAATAGCAGTTAGACTTATATACCGCTTCATAGGGTTTTCAGCCCTCTAAGCGGTTTACAGAGTCAGCATATTGCCCCCAACAACAATCCGGGTCCTCATTTTACCCACCTCGGAAGGATGGAAGGCTGAGTCAACCTTGAGCCGGTGAGATTTGAACCGCTGAACTGCAGATAGCAGTCAGCTGAAGTGGCCTGCAGTACTGCACTCCACCCACTGCGCCACCTGGATAGTCACTTGTCTCAAATGGTATAGGATCTCCTGCTTGACCAGTGGGGCTGGACTAGGAGACCTCCGAGGGTCCTTCCAGCTCTATTCTGGTTTGTTAAGTGAATCCCTCCCTGCCGTTGTTAAATTAGACACATGGTTGCTTGTCAGAAGCTCACAAAAGGGTTCCCAATCTGGCACCCAGTAAATGGGTGACACTATAAATCCCATTCTGTCCAGCTATGCTCTTCACCCGCACCCAGTTTGTGTCCAATACAGATAGCCCTCAACGTATGCCTGTAATTGAGCCCAGAATTATGGTTGTGTAAGACATTAAATGGGTCATTACAAAAATTGACCTGATTTTATGGCATTTCTGTGGCGGATATTTAGTGAATCTGGCAGTCACTGAGCAAATACGTCATTAAATGAATCCATTGTCTACCATGGGCATTTTTTGTGTGTGCAGAAACTGTAAATAAACACCAGTTTCCAGGAAAAAATACCTAATAAATCATGGCCACGTGTCTGTGGGACTCCATGCCAGACCTGGGTACTTGAGAGACCGCCTGCTGCCAATTACCTCCCAAAGACCCATTAGATCACACAGGATCGGCCTCCTCCGGGTTCCGTCTACCAGCCAGTGCCATCTGGCTACGACCCGGGGGAGGGCATTCTCTGTGGCAGTTCCGGCCCTTTGGAACGAACTCCCCGCAGAGATTTGGACCCTCACCTCTCTCCAGGCCTTCCGAAAAGCCATCAAAACCTGGCTGTGCCGGCAGGCCTGGGGTTGACGAGTTCCCCTCCCCTCTCGACCTGTGTGGCTGTGTGATTCTTGGCTATTTTAACTACTTGTATTGTGTTCTATGTTCCCTTTTCCCCCTTTGAGTTGTTCGCCACCCTGAGCCCCTCCCGGAAAAGGGCGGCATACAAATAAAACAAATCTAAATCTAAATCTAAATCTTATTTTTTTCCCCCCTGGAGACTGTAGAAAAATCCTTAAAGGTTGAGTGATTCGTTTGGAGTTTCTTTCTTTTTTTCTTTCCTCTTTCTCTTGGAAAATCTGTCACTTTGAACTGTAATTCAGCTTCAAAAAAAGACAAGAAAAAGTGCACGTAAACCCATATTACAGGTAGTCCTCAACTTACGACCAAAATGGAGCCCGGCGTTTGTGTTGCTCAGTGAGACATTTGCTCAGTGAGCTTTGCCCCATGTTACGACGTTTCTTAATACAATAATACAATAGCAGAGTTGGAAGGGACCTTGGAGGTCTTCTAGTCCAACCCCCTGCCTAGGCAGGAAATCCCTCCAGACAAATGGCTATCCAACATCTTCTTAAAGACTTCCAGTGTTGGGGCATTCACAACTTCTGGAGGCAAGTTCTTCTACTGATTCATTGTTCTCACTGTCAGGAAATTTCTCCTCAGTTCTAAGTTGCTTCTCTCCTTGATTAGTTCCCGCCCATTGCTTCTTGTTCTGCCCTCAGGTTACTTGGAGAATAGTTTGACTCCCTCTTCTTTGTGGCAACCCCTGAGATATTGGAAGACTGCAGTTGTTCAGTGAATCACTGCAGTGGATAAGTGAGTAACGCAGTCGTTAAGTGAAGCTGGTTTCCCCGTTGACTTGGCTTGTCAGAAAGTCGCAAAAGGGGATCACGTGATCCCGGGACACAGCGACCGTCATAAATAACGAGTCAGTGGCCATTCGTCTGAATTTTGATCATGGGACTGCTGTAATGGTTGTGTGAAAAAAAAAGTCCCTTTTATCAGGGATGCTGTAACTTCGAACAGTCGCTAAACGGACTGCTGTAAGTTCAGGACGACTTGTACTTCGTCTGAAGTTCACACACTCATCCACACCCCACCACCCCATGTCAATTAAATCCTGGCCAGCTAAAATTGCTAGCAGAAATGCCTTTTAAAAACTTTTGTTCTTTATTCGAAGCACTGCTGTTCACAGGGCGGTATTGGCAACAAACAAAATTCGAAAGCTGGCATGCTCAACGAAAATTTAACCCCCCCTCCCCAAATCTTAAAGAGGAAAGGCCTTCGAACCCTGGTGCTGGAGAAGAAGACCCTTGCACTGAGTCCCTTGGACTGCAAGGCCATCCAACCGGTCAGTCCTAGAGGAGATTAAACCCTGACGGCTCTTTAGAAGGTCCTAAATCCTGAAGAGGAAACTCAAAGACTTTGGCCTCCTAATGAGAATAGCAATAGCAATAGCAGTAGACTTATATACCGCTTCATAGGGCTTTCAGCCCTCTCTAAGCGGTTTACAGAGAGTCAGCATATTGGCCCCCAACAATCTGGGTCCTCATTTTACCCACCTCGGAAGGATGGAAGGCTGAGTCAACCCTGAGCCGGTGGGATTTGAACCGCTGAACTGCTGATCTAGCAGTAGCTTGCAGTGCTGCATTTAACCACTGCGCCACCTTGGCTCATAAGGAAGGAAGGACTCCCTGGAGAAGAGCCTCATGCTGGGAACGATGGAGGGCAAAAGAAGAAGAGGACGACAGAGAATTAGGAGGCTGGATGGAGTCACTGAAGCAGCAGGCGTGAGCTTAAATGGACTCCAGAGGATGGCAGAGGACAGGTAGGCCTGGAGGAACATTGTCCATGGGGTCGCGATGGGTCAGACACAACTTCGCAACTAACAACAACAAAAGAGTCGAGCTTTCTAGCAGCTCCAATCAGCCAAAAGGTTCTCTTAAAACTTCCCAAACAGTGAATTCTTGCCGTGTGAATTTCTTCCCGCCTGGTTGAAAACGGGACCACTGTGAGGATCCTCCGAAGAAGAAGGATTTTTACACGGGACAACCTCTGAGCTGGCTGCGATCTGAAGTCTTACGAGATCTGCTTGCGGTGAGTCAGGGGTGGGAGTGTGACTTCTCCACCGAGGGCAGCTCTCCATCCACAGTCACCAGACTAACCAAGAGTGGAAACTCCCCCACAGATTCAATGGTTGCCCTCTTAGAGGACTTGACATCCAATAAAGTCTCGTAGGTCAAGTTCTGAAGCCAGAACTCCTGGTTAAATGGGGATTCGGGCTGCCTTTGGGCCAGATCCCAGCAACTGGACCAGATGCATGGAGGGGCACTCCAGGTGTCGCCTGATCCTTGGCTGCTTTTGATCACCAACACCCGGGAGTATTCCACCTCACTCCAAGCGGCCAGGGATTTCTGGAGCTGCTGGCTTTCGGCTTCCCGTGACACCGTCCCATTTTTGCTCACGGGGACGATCTTCTGCAAAGCCTTGGGAGACTCCCCCGGCCATGGCGGCTTTCCGAGGAAGAGTTCCGGATCCTCAGGTTGAGAAGGAAACACCTGGATGAGGTCACTGATGGTCACTCCAAGGTAAGCCTGGCTCCATTTCTCATTGCCATGAGAAGTGAAGTCCTAACGGGTGGAGATTGGGGAGGAGAGGAGGGCAGGGCAGGGGAGAAGAAGAGAGGGAAAAGAGAGGAGGGGAGGGGGGAGAAGAGGAAGGAAGGGGAGGGGAGAGAAGAAAAGAGGAGGGGAGAGGAGGGCAGGAGGGGAGGGATGTGATGGGAGGAGAGGAAGGAAGGGGAGGGGAAGAGGGGAAGGAAGAAAAGAGGTGAGAAGGGGAGGGATGGGATGGGAGGAGGGCAGGGGAAGGGATGGGATGTGAGGGGAAGGGATGGGATGGGATGGGAGAAGGGGAAAGGAAGAGGGAAGGGGAGAGAAGGGGAGAGAAGAGGAGAGAAAGGGAGAGGGGAAGGGGAGGGGAAGATGGGAGGGGAGAGAAGGGGAGGGGATGGAAGAAGGGGAGTGCAGGAGAGAGGTGGGGAGTGGAGGAGGGGAGAGAAGAAAAGAGGAGAGAAGGAGAGAGGAGGGGAGGGGGAAGGGATGGGAGAAGGGGAGGGGAGAGGTGGGGAGGGGAGGAGGGGAGAGAAGAAAAGAGGAGAGGAGAGAGGAGGGATGGGATGGGATGGGAGGAGGGCAGGGGAGAGGTGAGGGGAAGGGATGGGATGTGATGGGAGAAGGGGAAAGGAAGAGGGAAGGGGAGAGAAGAGAGAATAGGAGAGGGGAAGACGGGAGGGGAGAGAGGGGATGGAAGAAGAGGAGTGCAGGAGAGAGGTGGGGAGGGGAGGGTAGAGAAGAAAAGAGGAGATAAGGGGAGAGGAGGGGAGGGGAGAGAAGAAAAAAGAAGGGGAGGGGGAAGGGATGGGATGTGATGGGAGAAGGGGAGAGGAAGAGGGAAGGGGAGTGAAGAGGAGGGAAAGGGAGAGGGGAAAGGGAGGGGAAGACGGGAGGGGAGAGAAGGAGAGATGAGGAGGAAGGGATGGGAGAAGGGGAGGGGAGAGGTGGGGAGGAGGGGAGGAGAGAGAAGAAAAGAGAAGGGGAGGGGGGGAAGGGATGGAATGGGAGAAGGGGAGGGCAGGGGAGAAGTGAGAACAGGAGAGAAGAGATCGTATTTAAGGTGGATGTACAGGTAGTCCCACAATTGAGCCCAAAATTTCTGTTGTTAAGTGAGACATTTGTTAAGTGAGTTTGGCCCCATTTGACAACTTTTCCTGCCCCAGTTGTCAAGTGAATCCCTGCAGTTCATACATTAGTTACACGGTTGTAAAGTTGTAAAGATGCCCAGGGGAATCACAGGAGCTGGGACATGGCAGCCGTCATAAATACGAGCCAGTTGCTAAGCATCCAAAGGCAAATCACGCGACCATGGGAACGCTGCACGTCGTAAGTGTGAAAAACGGACAGGTCAGTTTCAGTGACATTGTAACTTTGAACAGTCACTAAATGGACTGTTGTAAGTCGAGGACAACCTGTATCTGCACCAACAATGAAAACAACTAGTCCTCAACTTACGACCACAATTGAGCCCAACATTTCTGCTGCTAAGCAAGACAATTGTTAAGAGAGCTTTGCCCCAATTTACGACCTTTATTGCCACATCTGTTAAGCGGATCATTGCAGTTATTAAGTCAGTAACATGGTTGTTGAGTGAACCTGGCTTCCCCTGAACTTCGCTTGTAAGGCCGCAAAAGCTGATTGCAGGTAGTCCTCAACTTACAACAGCTCGTTGAGTGCCTGTCCAAAATTACAACGGCCCTGTACAAAGAGAGTGATGACCATTTTTCATACTTACGACCTTTGCAGCACCTCCAGTCATGTGATCAAAATTCAGTCACTCGGCAACTGACTCACATTTATGACGAGCCGATAGACAGATGATGGAAGTAGTGATCTTCCTCCCATAATTGGGGCTTACCAGGGGTTGTAAAAAATCTAATAGATACCTTTCACCCTGGCTTCGCTGATAACGGATAAGAGCCTGTGGCCTAATGGCTAAGAAGTTTGCCTAGGATGTAATATAGCCCAGGTTCAAATCCCAGTAAGGGTATGGCTAGCTGATGAGAGCTAAATAGCTTGAAATAGATCTATACTAGTCTCCCTTTATTTATTTATCAGCACAAATAAAAAAACACAAATATAACAAAGGCAACAGTAAAAATATTGGGTTTCTGTCGAGATGGACTCTTGTGACGAGCCGATAGACACATGATGGAAGCAGTTAGCTTCCTCCCATAATTGGGGCTTACCAGGGGTTGTAAAAAATCTAATATATATATATATATTATACACATACACACACACACACACACACACACACACACACACACACATATATATATATATGTGTGTGTATGTGTATGTGTATGTGTATGATGTATATGTATATGATGTATATGTATATGTATATGTATATGTCATCTTCAGGCTTCCAGCAATTGCTCCTGGAAGCATGAAGCCTGAAGATGACAAATGAGACTTCATCGAAACGTCGCCAAGACACCTCCAATTTTACGCGGGAGAAAACCCGAATAACCAAAGACCTACATACTAACACCCGCGAAAACCTCAGAAAACAAATATATATATACACACACATATATATACATACATACATACATACATACATACGTATGTATATATGTGTATATATATATATACATACACACAGATACACATACATATATACATTTACATTTACATACACATACATATACATATACATACACATACACACACACATACAAATATACATATACATATACATATACATACATATATACATACATATATACATACATATATACATATATATATATACATATATACATACACACACACACGGCCGGTGAGCTGTTGATGGACTTTAACAGCAATGAACACTATTGTCCTGGAGGTGGGGTGGGGTGGGGGCGTGTTCATGAGAAGAGGAGGGGGCAGCTTTGGGAAAAGGCTCATAGAAGGAAATAGCACACAGGTGGCTACTGATTGGCCCCTCCCAGAGAGCTTATAGGTGGGGCGACAGGAGTGCCAGCTGAGGAATTCTGGGAGTTGAAGTCCACAAATGATGCCTGAGGCATTCTGGGAATTGAAGTCTACCCATCTTAAAATTGCATCCCAGGTTGTCTTTTTGAGGCTCACTTACCAGGCACATGTTCTGTGGTATCCAAGTAGCCAAATTGCTTTTTCTTGGATCTGGAATCTGTGGCCATAGATACTTCCGAAGTCTGAAAATCAAACAGGGAAAAACCACATCCTGTAAATAATAAGAACTCAGCAATCCTTTTGCGTTTTGTAAAAACAGCAAGAAGCTCTTAATTATCCATTTGGAAAAGGGAAACAAGATGAATTCCAAAAGAATCAAGATGATAATTTTGAGAAACCAGGATACAGCAGTGTATCAATGCCTTAAGAGCCAAGGTGGCGCAGTGGTTAAATGCAGCACTGCAGGCTACTGCTAGATCAGCAGGTCAGCGGTTCAAATCTCACCGGCTCAGGGTTGACTCAGCCTTCCATCCTTCCGAGGTGGGTAAAATGAGGACCCAGATTGTTGGGGGCAATATGCTGACTCTCTGTAAACCGCTTAGAGAGGCCTGAAAGGCCTATGAAGCGGTATATAAGTCTACTGCTATTGCTATTGCTATTGCTATTAATCTTTCTTCTACAGGTAGTCCTGGACTTACGACCGCTTGCTTAGCAAAGGTTCAAGGTGATTATAGACCTTAAAAAGGCTATTTGGTTATGATATCTGCCCCCCCACCTCACAGTCATGTGATTGGATTTTGGGTGCTTAATTTGCATTTACAGCTGTTTGCAGCATCTCAGACACGTGATTTCAATTTACAATATTTGCTGGAAAGAGGTGTTTACGTTGAGTTTCTGCCCAAAAACACCCCCTAGCAAACAAGGGTCTTGTTAATTTGCTTTGTGACTGTCGCGTTCGCTTAATGACTGACTCACAAAAGGTTATAAAATCGGGCGTGGTCACATCAGAGGTGGTATTCAGCAGGTTCTGACCAGTTCTGGAGAACCGGTAGCGGAAATTTTGAGTAGTTTGGAGAACCGGTAAATACCACCTCTGGGTGGCCCCACCCCCATCTATTCTCTGCCTCCCGAATCCCAGCTGATCGGGAGGAAAAGGGGATTTTACAGCAACCTTTCCCTGGAGTGGGGAGGGAATGGAAATTTTACAGAATCCTTCCCTTGCCACGCCCACCAAGACAGAACTGGTAGTAAATATTTTTGAATCCCACCACTGGGTCACATGGTGACCCTTCACGACCACAATGGCTCAATAATGGTCATAAATTGAGGGCTATATATAGATTTTTAATTCCTTCTAATATAAGCATTGATGACACATTGCATCATCATTGGGGTCCATATTTACAATTAAACTCTTTTCTCTGTGTGTTTAGCATGCTTATTAAAAATAAAAGCCAACACAGTTGGCTGCATAAACAGAGGGATAGAATCAAGATCACGTGAAGGGTTAATACCACTTTATAAGGCCTTGGTAAGGCCACACTTGGAATACGGCATTCAGTTTTGGTCTCCATGATGTAGAAAAGATGTGGAGACTCTGGAAAGAGTGCAGAGAAGAGCAACAAAGAGGATTAGGGGACTGGAGACTAAAACATATGAAGAACAGTTGCAGGAATATATCTAGTTTGATCAAAAGAAGGACTAGGGGAGACATGAAAGCAGTCTTCCAATATCTCAGGGTTGCCACAAAGAAGAGGGAGTCAAACTATTCTCCAAGGCACCTGAGGGTAGATTGGATTGCAACTCTCACCTTCCCCAGGTGGATGAGGGAAATTGGAGTTAAGCTTTGAGTAGAAATGGGCTTGTTATTTGTAATCCTCAATTTACAACCAATCATTTAGTCCTCAACTTACAACCATTCATTTAGTGACCGTTCCAAGTTGCAACAGCACTGAAAAAGTGGCTTATGACTGGTTTTCACACTCACGACCATATCCGTGATCATGTGTTCAAAATTTAGCAATAGCAATAGCAATAGCAGTTAGATGTATATACCGCTTCATAGGGCTTTCAGCCCTCTCTAAGCGGTTTACAGAGTCAGCATATTGCCCCCAACAACAATCCGGGTCCTCATTTTACCCACCTCGGAAGGATGGGAGGCTGAGTCAACCCTGAGCCAGTGAGATTTGAACCGCCGAACTGCAGATAACAGTCAGCTGAAGTGGCCTGCAGTACTGCACTCTAACCACTGCGCCACCTCGGCTCTTTTAATTCGGATGCTCGGCAAGAGGCATGTATTTACAACTGTTGCAGCATCCAGGGTGTCCTGGGATTTTGCAATCTTCTGATATGTAAAACTCAGTGGGGAAGCCAGATTCACTTAACAACCGGATTACTAACTGAACGAGTACAGCGATTCATTGAACAACTGTGGCAAGAAAAGTTGTACAATGGGTCAAAATTCGCTCAAGAGCTATCTCGCTTAGCGACAGAAATTTTGGGCTCAATTGCGGTCGTAAGTCGAGGACCAGCTGTATGCTTCCCATCAGCGCGTCCTTTGATTTTAGCTAACAGAAACATGAACGCCTGATAAGATTTATAAAAAAAAATGTCCTTTTTATAATCTGTTCCTGTTTTAAAATCGTTTCCTTGTGCTTGCTGGGGTGTCCAAGATCTCCTGCAGAAATTCATTAACAGTTTATAATGATTTTCGGGCCAATTTTCTCTTCCTTTTGTTTTTCATCTCTCTCCCCCTTCCCATTTTCTGAGGACCTTTTAACCCTGTTGCCTAGATTTTCAGCTTTTATCCAACTCCCCCCTTCCAAATAATGATTTTGTACTATTTTTGGAACTATTAAGAAACACACATGCGTCAATAGTCTTTGTACACAGATTTAAATCATTCCCAACCCTTCACTCTAATCTTAAAAAGAGCTGAAATCATTGTCTATCCTATCCTTGGGATGTTAAGCTTTCTGCTCTGGAGGAAGGGGGCTTGAAATATCACCCCAATTTTTTAAAAGGTACATATATAGGTTTCAAGTGCGTTTTGTCCTAATATATTTTTGTTACACATTTGTGCCGGTTCCCAATTCCTGAATCCTAAAAGGAACCCAGTGCAAAATCTGCACAGATGAATTCTAGCACACTACAGAAGTTTCCTTTGGTAGCTCCATCCACAAAGTGACAGACCCCTCCTCAGAACCCAATAAGCCCCACCCCTGACTCCTCCCTTTCTCCTGTTAAAGATCTACTTGGTGGATAGATGATGATATAGAGATTATAGATAGAGACAGAGAGATAGGTAGGTAGGGTAGGTAGGTAGGTGGGTGGGTGGGTGGATGGATGGATGGATGGATGGATGGATGATATAGAAGATAGATATACAAATGATAAATAGATGCATGATAGATAATAGAAAAATGATATATGATATCATATGAAAGATGATGGCTACATGAGAAAGATAGACATGGCATATATATATATATATATATATATATATATATATATATATATATATATGTATGTATGTATGTATGTATGTATGTATGTAGGTAGGTAGGTAGGTAGGTAGGTAGGTAGGTAGGTAGGTAGGTAGGCAGGCAGGCAGGCAGGCAGGCAGGCAGGCAGGCAGGCAGGCAGGCAGGCAGGCAGGCAGGCAGGCAGGCAGGCAGGCAGGCGAGCAGACATATATGCAGACAGAGGCAGGCAGACAGACAGATAGATGAGAGAGAGAGAAATGATAGAAATGGATGGATGGATGGATGGATGGATGGATAGATGGGCAGGCAGACAGACAGAGAAAGAGGCAGGCAGATAGGCAGGCACACAGACAGATGAGAGAAAGAGAGAGATGATAGAGATAGATAGATAGATAGATAGATAGATAGATAGATAGATAGATAGATAGATAGATAGATGTAGAAGATAGATATACAAGTGATAAATAGATGCATGATAGATAATAGAAAAAGGATATATGATAACATATGATAGATGATGGCTACATGAGAGAGAGACATAGATAGAAAAATAGATAGAGAGATAGAGAGATAGATAGATAGATAGATAGATAGATAGATAGATAGATAGATAGATAGATAGATAGATAGATAGGCAGGCAGGCAGGCAGGCAGGCAGGCAGGCAGGCAGGCAGGCAGGCAGGCAGGCAGGCAGGCAGGCAAGCAGACATATATGCAGACAGAGGCAGGCAGACAGACAGATAGATGAGAGAGAGAGAGAGATGATAGAAATAGATGGATGGATGGATAGATGGGCAGGCAGACAGACAGACAGAGAAAGAGGCAGGCAGATAGGCAGGCACACAGACAGATGAGAGAGAGATGATAGAGATAGATAGATAGATAGATAGATAGATAGATAGATAGATAGATAGATAGATAGATAGATAGATAGATAGATAGATAGATGTAGAAGATAGATATACAAGTGATAAATAGATGCATGATAGATAATAGAAAAAGGATATATGATAACATATGATAGATGATGGCTACATGAGAGAGAGACATAGATAGAAAAATAGATAGAGAGATAGAGAGATAGAGAGATAGAGAGATAGAGAGATAGAGAGATAGAGAGATAGAGAGATAGATAGATAGATAGATAGATAGATAGATAGATAGATAGATAGATAGATAGATAGATAGATAGATAGATAGATAGATAGATAGGCAGGCAGGCAGGCAGGCAGGCAGGCAGGCAGGCAGGCAGGCAGGCAGGCAGGCAGGCAGGCAGGCAAGCAGACATATATGCAGACAGAGGCAGGCAGACAGACAGATAGATGAGAGAGAGAGAGAGATGATAGAAAATAGATGGATGGATGGATAGATGGGCAGGCAGACAGACAGACAGAGAAAGAGGCAGGCAGATAGGCAGGCACACAGACAGATGAGAGAGAGATGATAGAGATAGATAGATAGATAGATAGATAGATAGATAGATAGATAGATAGATAGATAGATAGATAGATAGATAGATAGATGTAGAAGATAGATATACAAGTGATAAATAGATGCATGATAGATAATAGAAAAAGGATATATGATAACATATGATAGATGATGGCTACATGAGAGAGAGACATAGATAGAAAAATAGATAGAGAGATAGAGAGATAGAGAGATAGAGAGATAGAGAGATAGAGAGATAGAGAGATAGATAGATAGATAGATAGATAGATAGATAGATAGATAGATAGATAGGCAGGCAGGCAGGCAGGCAGGCAGGCAGGCAGGCAGGCAGGCAGGCAGGCAGGCAGGCAGGCAAGCAGACATATATGCAGACAGAGGCAGGCAGACAGACAGATAGATGAGAGAGAGAGAGAGATGATAGAAATAGATGGATGGATGGATAGATGGGCAGGCAGACAGACAGACAGAGAAAGAGGCAGGCAGATAGGCAGGCACACAGACAGATGAGAGAGAGATGATAGAGATAGATAGATAGATAGATAGATAGATAGATAGATAGATAGATAGATAGATAGATAGATAGATAGATAGATAGATGATAGATAGATAGATAGATAGATAGATATAGATAGATAGATATGGATGGGCGGGCAGGCAGGCAGAGGGAATGACAATGATAAAGTGAAAACACTGTACTTATTGACATACAATTGATGTCTGGAAATGCAGACCAGAGTTCCCGCAAGGAGAACGATGAACCCTATGCAAAAAACTGAGATCAGGATTTCAACTTCCCCGTAGTCTGGATTAAAAGAGAAAAGAAGGTTTAGGCAAAAGAGAATTTCAACAACCCCCATTAAAAAAAAAAGATATAGGTTTTCATTTACACAACACACTCAAACCAGGGTAAAATAGAGATGGTTGGATTCTGGACTCAGCACGCTGTGTGAACAGGTCCACTGTTAAGCCATCATTGGGTTGCAGACGTTGGATGTTTGACAATTCAGGTTTGTTTATCTGGCTTGGGGTAAAACGTTTTGTGTGAATGTCACCAAGCTGGAGGATGCAGAATGGCCAGAAAAATTGATTCTGGTTCATTCTTAGATTTCCATTTTGTGCAGTGTTTCCCAATCTTGGCAACATTAAGATATATGGACTCCAACTCCCAGAATTCATCTGTCTGTGTGTCATCTGTCTGTCTGTCTATCTCCATCCATCCATCCATCCATCCATCCATCCATCCATCCATCCATCCATCCATCTTATCTTATTTATCTGTCATCTATAACTGACTGACTGCCTATCTCTCTATCCATCCATCCATCCATATCTATCTATCTGTCTGTCTGTCTGTCCGTCCATCTGTCATCTATATCTACCTGCCTGCCTATCTCTCTATCCATCCATCCATCCATCCATCCATCTAACCAACCAACCATCCATCCATCCATCTTATCTTATTTATCTGTCATCTATAACTGACTGACTGCCTATCTCTCTATCCATCCATCCATCCATATCTGTCTATCTGTCTGTCTGTCTGTCCGTCCATCTGTCATCTATATCTACCTGCCTGCCTATCTCTCTATCCATCCATCCATCCATCCATCCATCTAACCAACCAACCATCCATCCTCCATCCATCTTATTTATCTGTCATCTATAACTGACTGACTGCCTATCTCTCCATCCATCCATCCATCTGTCCATCCGTCCGTCTGTCTGTCATCTATATCTGCCTGCCTGCCTATCTCTCTATCCATCCATATCTATCTATCTATCTATCTATCTATCTATCTATCTATCTATCTATCTATCTATCTATCTATCATCTATCCATCTAATCATCCATCCTTCCATCCATCCATCCATCCATCCATCCATCCATCCATCCATCCATCTAACCAACCATCCATCCATCCATCCATCCATCCATCCATCCATCCATCCATCCATCCATCCATCCATCTAACCAACCAACCATCCATCCTCCATCCATCTTATCTATCTGTCATCTATAACTGACTGACTGCCTATCTCTCCGTCCATCCATCCATCTGTCCGTCCGTCTGTCATCTATATCTGCCTGCCTGCCTATCTCTCTATCCATCCATCCATATCTATCTATCTATCTATCTATCTATCTATCTATCTATCTATCTATCTATCTATCTATCTATCTATCATCTATCCATCTAATCATCCATCCATCTAATCATCCATCCATCTATCCTATCTATCTGCCATCTATAACTGACTGACTGCCTATCTCTCCGTCCATCCATCCATCTATCTTATCTATCTGCCATCTATAACTGACTGACTGCCTATCTCTCCGTCCATCCATCCATCTGTCCATCTGTCTGTCTATCTATATCTGCCTGCCTGCCTATCTCTCCATCCATCCATCCATCCATCCATCCATCCATCCATCCATCCATCCATATCTATCTATCTATCTATCTATCTATCTATCTATCTATCTATCTATCTATCTATCTATCATCTATCTATCCATCTATCCATCTAACCAACCACCCATCCATCGATCCATCGATCCATCCATCCATCCATCCATCGATCCATCCATCCATCTATCTTATCTATCTGTCATCTATAACTGCCTGCCTATCACTCTCTCCATCCATCCACCCACCCACCTATCTATCTATCATTTATCTATCTATCTGTAATCTATGTCTGCCTGCCTGTCTATATCTACCTACCTACCTACCTACCTTCTAATCTAATCTAATCTAATCTCTTCTAATCTAATCTAATCTAATCTAATCTAATCTAATCTAATCTAATCTAATCTAATCTAATCTAATCTAATCTAATCTAAATCTAATCTAATCTCATCTCATCCCATCCCATCCCATCCAATCCAATCTGTCATCTATGTCTACCTGCCTGTCTATCCATACATCTATCTTTCCATACCTATCTATCATCTATCTATATCTGTCTGTCTATCTGATTTATGCATGTCATATATATAACTCTGTGGCTTGCAGACAATGACACATTATCAAAATGTACTCCAGATCAGCGGTCACCAAACCGGGGGTCCGCGGACCATTGGGGGTCCACGAGAAACTTTTGGTCGTCCGCAGAAAATCATTTGCATTTTTTACATTGCACTAAGTACTATTTATCTTTTTTAAAAATTTGCATTAGTGATCTGCAAGGGTTTAAAATTATGAATTTAGTGGTCCCTGAGGTCTGAAAGATTGGTGACCCCTGCTCCAGTTCACATTAAGTACCAAGCACGTGGGCCCACCACTCGCACAAAAGGAGTGCGTGTGCTCCTCCGCTGAGCGCGTAAGTGGACCTGCGCCCGGGCCCCCCTGCTTCCACAGCCCAGTTCTGAATGGGCCGCAGCCCGGTAGTGATCCACGGTCCAGGGATGGGGGACCCCTGACATAAGGGATACCCTCATGGTCTCCCATCCACTCTGAGCTGCCTTGGACCATTCCTGCAATGCACTCTACATGGGGCTGCCCTTGAAGAGTGTTCGGAGACTACAGTTGGTCCAGCCGCGTGAACGATATCGGGTGTACCTCGGTACACCCATGTTACACCTATCCTCCGCGAGCTGCACTGGCTCCCTATTGGTCTCTGGATGCGCTACAAAGTGCTGGTGATTATCTTTAAATCCCTACATGACCTTGGACCTGGATATCTGAGAGACCGCTTCCTGTTACACACCTCCCAACGTCCGATAAAAACTCACAGGCTAGGCCTCCTCCGGGTGCCGTCGACCGGACAATGCCAGTTGGCGACCACTCGGGGGAGAGCCTTTTCTGTAGCTGCTCCGGCTCTGTGGAATGATCTACCAGCAGAGATCCGGACCCTTCCCACTCTCGTGGCCTTCCAAAAAGCCACCAAGACCTGGCTGTTTCGACAGGCCTGGGATTGCTGATTTTTAAATCAGGTCCAATCCCCAGTTAAGCCAAATGTATGTTGTATGTTTTTTTAAACTGTGTATGTTTCTTTCCCCTATGTGTTATTTTATTTTATTTCGTATTTTGTAAGCCGCCCGGAGTCCACTGGGATTGGGCGGCATATAAGTTCATTAAATTGCGAATTGGTTTATCCAGACGGCAGTAAAGAATCCTCACCATAGTTCTTGGTGCGGATGGACAGCATGGATCCTCTGGTGCTGCCCCCTTCATTGGCCGTCACCAGGTACACCCTCACGGTTGAGCCGGGCGCCAAGCCGTTGATGACGTAGCGATGAACCGAGCTGTCGAGCACCACAGCGCCTGGAAAAGAAGAAGCAGGGAGAGGCCAGACCCCACAGTCGCAAAGACGCCGTTGACTTAAGCACTGCAATCTCTTCGGGCCTTTTAACACAGACGGTCCTCGGACCTACAACCAGAATGGCGGCCAAAATTTCCCGCTGCTATTAGAGAGACAGATGCTCTGCAAGTTTCAGCCACTTGACAAGCTTTTCTGCCACGGTTGTTGAGTGAACCACTGCAGCGGTTAAGCTAAGGAACAACGATTTAAAAGTAAAATCTGGTTCCCTGATTGATTTGGCGTGTCGGAAAGCCGCAAAAAGGAAATCACATGCACTCTGGGACACTGCAGCCGTCACTTTTTTCGGTGCAGTCGTAAATCCAAAATGGTCACTAAATTTACTGTTGTAAATCGAGGACCGCCTGGGCTTAGGTCACACTTTTGGTTTGCAGGTTTCAAGAATGAATTGCAGGCTTGGGACAGTCTGGTTGTGAAGGGGCTGGATTAGAATAGAATAGAATAGAATAGGAGAATGGGAATATGAATAGGAATATGAAATAGGAATATGAATAGGAAATAGAATAGAATAGGGAATGGGAATACGAATAGGAAATAGAATAGAATAGAATAGAATAGGGAATGGGAAATAGAATAGAATAGAATAGAATAGGGAATGGGAATACGAATAGGAAATAGAATAGAATAGAATAGGGAATGGGAATGGGAAATAGAATAGAATAGGGAATGGGAATACGAATAGGAAATAGAATAGAATAGAATTGGGAATGGGAATGGGAAATAGAATAGAATAGAATAAATAGAATAGAATAAAATAGAGAATGGGAATGGGAAATAGAATAGAATAGGGAAGGGGAATACGAATAGGAAATAGAATAGAATAAATAGAATAGAATAAAATAGGGAATGGGAATGGGAAATAGAATAGAATAGCAGAGTTGGAAGGCACCTTGGAGGTCTTCTAGTCTAACCCCCTGCTTAGGCAGGAAACCCTACACCACTTCAGACAAATGGTTATCCAATATCTTCATAAAAACCTCCAGTGTTGGAGCATTCACAACTTCTGGAGGCAATTAAAAGAAGATTAGAAGTGGGGTGTGTGAGAGAAAGACCTTGAGGGAAGGAGTAAAAACAATGTGGTGTAGGGAGGGGTCAGATAGCCCAGACCTGCATAATGGATGGAGAAAGAGGCTCAGAAGGAACCCTCCATAGTTTTTTGGGCTGTAAAGGAGGCAGTGGGAGATTTGCATTGTCAGGCTTGCAAGAATCTGTTGTTGGAGCTTTACAATAGAGTAAAGTTAGCTTATCTAGGTGGAGCTAGTTCGCTCCCTATTGGGCACCAGAGGGCAGGATAAAAAAAAACAAAACAGATGGAAACTAATCAAAGAGTGAAGCAACCTGGAACTAAGGAGAAACTTCCTAACAGTGAGGACAATTAAGCAGTGGAACTCCTTGCCTCCAGAAGTTGTGGGTGCAACTGGTTTATTTTTAAAAAAGAGACTGGGCAACCATTTGTCTGAAATTGTATAGGATCTGGCTTGAGCAGGGGGGGGGTAGGCTAGAAGACCTCCAAGGTCCCTTCCAGCTCGCTTCTGATTCTGATTGTGGCTATCATGTGAATGTGAACAGAAGAGACTAGCAGTGTTCGCCAGCCAAACAACTACTCTGTAACTAACACTGTAGTCTCCTGCCTAATGTACCATCACTATATGCTAAATCAATCAATCAATCAATCAATCAATCAATCAGTCAAACTAGTTGTGTTTTTTGTCTAGTCCAAAAGTCCCCAACATTTCCATCCTGGCAGATCAGCCTGGTGTGGGGTATTTGTCTGTTTGTGTGTGTGAGTAGCTGGCGTCCTTTGGTGCAAATGGTGAGTTTTTCTGCCCTCTGTTTATGTGAATAAGTATAATCTTTATTGTCATTGTACTTAAATACAACAAAATTGGTTGTATTTAATAACAGAATAACAGAGTTGGATGGGACCTAAGAAGTCATCTAGTCCAACCCACCTACTCAGGCAGAATAGCATGTTAGGAATATAATTCTAATGGTTGGGTTGGCAATATTTAAATCATATAGAAATGCTGTACCTGTTTCTTCAAATCACAGTGTAAAATGTGATTGGTTGCTGTTTCCTCAATCGGCCATAAGAGGGAGCCAGAATGACTGTTAGCTCTCTGTTTGTTAGATGCTGGGCTGATCTGATCTGAGTGTTTTGGAAGCTGGCTGTTAGAAAGTGCCATGAGCTATTGTAAGTTTTGCAGCTGTTATCAAACTTTGATTACTGGACTGATTATATGATACTGGACTATGTTAATTGGATTATCCCTTAACTGAAAGACGTTGATGACTGACTGAATTATCCGTGTATGACTTGGACTGTTTGATGGACTCTGATACCTCTATCTCCACAAAAGTAAAAGCCTACTTAAACTGCAGTGTCTCTGTATGCGGGTTTGTGTGTTCTCCAACACACACACACACACACACACACACACACACACACACACAGGAAGGGAAAAGTTTCTGAAAGGATTAAATGCAACCTCTCCTTCAACCTGAGGCGCATAAGGTTTCTCCTTACGATAGTCATCCTTCTTCTCTTCCTTGTAGTAAAGGGTGTAGTTCTGGATCTCGCCACCTCGCTCTTCCAAAGGGAGCCTCTCCCACTGCAACTCCACCCAAGATTTCCAAACTTGAGTGGGATACAAAGCCGGGGCCCGAAGTGGAGCTGGAAAATAGAAAGGCGAGATCTAGGCATCAGCAAGTACCCCTTGCCACGGCTCTCCAAAATGTTTAAAAATCTGGCTCCAAATTGTTGGTTCCACCACAAAACCGCGGTGGACTAAAGCGCGCTCGACGAAAGCGCGTACGTGACATCACCACAGCGCGACAAAAACAGCACGCTGTGAGCGGGAAACTTAAAATTAACGCGTAAATCTAACCCTAACCCCCCCAAACCTAACCCTAACCCTTAACCTAACCCTAAACCTAACCCTTAGCCTAACGCTAAACCTAACGCTAACCCTTAACCTAACCCTAAACCTAACCCTAACGCTTAACCTAACCCTAACCCTAACCCTAACCCTAACCCTTACCTTTATGTGAATCGGCTTGCTTTAAAAGCGCTTTTAAAGCGCCCTTTTTCTTTCTTGTCGTGCTGCTGATGACGTCACGTACGCGCTTTAATCGGGCGCGCTTTAGTGGACCGCGGTTTTGACGTGCCACAAAATTGTTAGAAGTGTAAAAAAACACCAGGCACTTTTTATCATATGTGGTGGACATGCAATGAGGCAAAAACAAATATTGGAAAATGATTCAATCATGGTTAGAACAAATGGTGGGAGACCAAATCTTGTTTAAACCGGAAATTTTTCTCCTAGGTATAATACCAGAGGGGCTTAAGAAAGATACACTTTATTTAATTATACATGTACTAACTGCGGCACGCATAACTTTTGGAAAAAAGAAAATACACCATCAGAACTAGATATAATCAGAAAGTGTTGGCCTGTGCGGAAGCAGATGGGCTCACTCTTGAACTTAAAAATAAAGGGGAATCAGAATGTTTTGAAGTCTGGAATAGATTTTATGACTGGTATAAGACAAGGTGACAAGTCTGGAACAAACTGTATATATTGTGATTGGACAGAAGGATAGACACTGTATTAAGTAGGCTAACTGTTAATGGTTGAGACTAGCTGTATATATAATGTAGGAGCCGAGATGGTGCAGTGGTTAAATGCAGCACTGCAGGCTACTTCTGCAGTTCAGCTGTTCAAATCTCACCGGCTCAGGGTTGACTCAGCCTTCCATCCTTCCGAGGTGGGTAAAATGAGGACCCGGATTGTTGTGGGCGATATGCTGACTCTGTAAACCGCTTAGAGAGGGCTGAAAGCCCTATGAAGCGGTATATAAGTCTAACTGCTATTGCTATTGCTATGTGAATTTATGGTCACTTCGACTTCATGGTATTGCATTGTTTTAAATGTAAAAATAATAAAAATATATTGGAAAAAAAAGGGGCAGAACGCATAAGTTCAGAATAGGATGCCAACCACTTACGTCTTTTAATGGAAATACCACTGCATTCAAAGAAGAGCAACAAAGTTGATTAGAGGACTGGAGACTAAAATATATGAAGAACGGTTGCAGGAACTGGGTATGTCTAGTTTAATAGAAAGAAGGACTAGGGGAGACATGATAGCAGCCTTCCAATATCTCAGGGGCTGCCACAAAGAAGAGGGAGTCAAGCTATTCTCCAAGGCACCTGAAGCAGTTTTAGAGAGTCAGTCTCTTGCCCCCCAAAATTTTGGGGCCTCATTTTACCCACCTCAGAAGGATGAGTCAACTTTGAGTTGATCAAGATCAAACTCCTGGCAGTGGGCAGAGTCACCCTGCAATACTGCATTCTAACTGTTGTGCACCATGATCCGTCCTTCCTTCCTTCCTTCCTTCCTTCCTTCCTTCCTTCCTTCCTTCCTTCCTTCCTTCCTTCCTCCCTCCCTCCCTCCCTCCCTCCCTCCCTCCCTCCCTCCCTCCCTCCCTCCCTCCCCACTTAGACCTTATATACCGCTTTACAGTGCTTTTACAGCTCTCTCTAAGCGGTTTACAGAGCCAGCCTAATGCCTCTAACAATCTGGGTCCTCATTTTATCCACCTCGGAAGGGATGGAAGGCTGAGTCAAACCTTTGAGCCTGGTGAGATTTGAGACTGCCGAATCACAGGCAGCCGGCAGGCAGCAGAAGTTGCCTGCAGTACCGCACTCTGACCACTGCGCCACCGTGGACTTTCTTACTAAATAGAAGCCAGCTTCTAAATCCAGAATATCAACCCCAGGAGGTGACATGTTGCGCTTACCGATTTGCTTGGAGTAAGCATGAGCAGAACCAAAGGCCTTGAGACGTCCGTCTAAGAGTCCAAAGATCTTCACGGCATAAAGATTCCCAGGCCCGATGGCTTCTATAGGAGGAGGAGGAGGAAGAAGCGAGCGATTATGGAAATATTTGTGACTCTGAGGTTTGGTTTTTAGTTAGTTAGTTAGTTAGTTTATTATACTTGTATGCCGCCCTATTCCCGAGGGACTCAGGGCGGCTAACAAACTAGATGGGGGAAGGGGAAATACAATAACGGACAAAGACAAACACGAATACAAAAGACAACTTAAAAACAACACAACAGTCACACAATTCAAGTGGGGCTGGGAACTCATCAGCCCCAGGCCTGCCGGAACAGCCAGATCTTGGTAGCCTTGCGGAAAACCGGAAGGGTGGAGAGGGTCCGAATCTCCACGGGGAGATCGTTCCAGAGGGCCGGAGCGGCCACAGAGAAGGCCCTCCTCCGAGTGGTCGACAGTCGACATTGGCCAGCAGATGGTATTCGGAGGAGGCCCAATCTGTGGGATCTGATTGGTCGTAGGGAGGTAATTGGCAGGAGGCGGTCTCTCAAGTACCCAGGTCCAATACCATGTAGGGCTTTAAAAGTAACGACTAGCACCTTGAAGCGCGTCCGGAGCCTAATAGGCAGCCAGTGCAGCTCGCGGAGGATAGGTGTAACGTGGGTGTACCGAGGTGCACCCACAATTGCTCGTGCAGCTGCATTCTGGACAAGCGGAAGTCTCTGAATGCTCTTCAAGGGCTGCCCCATGTAGAGCGCATTGCAGTAGTCCAGTCTTGAGGTCACAAGGGCGTGAGTGACTGTTGCAAGCGCCTCCCGGTTCAGGTAGGGACGCAATTGGTGCACCAGGCGAACCTGGGCAAAGGTTCCCCTGGTCATAGCCAACAAATGATGTTCTAAAGTCAGCTGTGGGTCCAGGAGGACTCCCAAATTGCGAACCCTGTCTGAGGGGCGTACAATTTCACCCCCAAGCCTGAGAGATGGAATACAAGGCCAATCTTTGGGAGGGAAAAACACAAGCCACTCGGTCTTGTCGGGATTGAGTGCAAGCTTGTTCACCCCCATCCGGACCCTAACAGCCTCCAGGCTGTTTTCTCTTTTTTTTTATTGAAAATTTTAAAAAGCTTTTACAGATATTTACCTCCCACCCACACCCTCCCCACCCGAGCCCATCTCCCCCCCCACAACTTCCCAGAGCAAATACAGGGTATAAATTTTTAACAATCATATTTTAAGATAAACTAAAAGAAACTTGGCTTCATCTTTCATTTGTACTTTAACTCCTCTTTTGTTAAGCTAACTATAAACAAATTATATCATTCCCTTCTCTTTCAGTCATAAGCTATCTGGAATTTCTTAGACCCATATTTATTTTGAGTATAGTCAATCCATCTTCTCCACTCCTGTTTTATATCTCTCATTTGAGTGATCCTTGAGATATGCTGATATTTTAGCCATCTCTGCTAAGTTTGTTACTTTTAATGTCCATTCTTGAACAGTAGGCAAATCTTCCTTCTTCCAGTATTGCGCCACGAACAGTCTTGCTGCCGTTATTAGGTTCAAAATCAGTTTAGTCTCTATAACAGTACAATCAGTAGTTATACCTAACAAGAATAACTGAGGGATAAACTTTATCCTCATTTTAAAAATGTTTTGCATAATCCACCACATTTTTATCCAAAATGCTTTAACCTTTTTGCAAGTCCACCATGTATGGTAATATGTAGCATCAACACAATCACATCTCCAGCATTTAGGTTGCAAATTCGGATACATGCAAGCCAGTTTTTTAGGATCTAAGTGCCATCTATAAAACATCTTCTAAAAGTTCTCTCTCAGATTTGGGGTTTGTTTTTTCTACCCCCCTGTCTGTTTTGCTCTGATCTGGCAGTTCATTATGAAAATGATTAGGGGACTGGAGACCAAAACATATGAAGAACGGTTGCAGGAACTGGGCATGGCTAGTCTAGTGAAGAGAAGGACCAGGGGAGACAGGATAGCAGTCTTCCAATATTTGAGGGGCTGCCACAGAGAGGAGAGATCAAGCTATTTTCCAAGAGCCAAGGTGGCGCAGTGGTTAAATGCAGCACTGCAGGCTACTGCTAGATCAGCAGATCAGCAGGTCAGCGGTTCAAATCTCACCGGCTCAGGGTTGACTCAGCCTTCCATCCTTCCGAGGTGGGTAAAATGAGGACCCAGATTGTTGGGGGCAATATGCTGACTCTCTGTAAACCGCTTAGAGAGGCCTGAAAGGCCTATGAAGCGGTATATAAGTCTACTGCTATTTTCCAAAGCACCTGAAGGCCAGACAAGGAATCATGGATGGAAACTGAACAAGGAGAGAGTCAACCTGGAAATAAGGAGAAATTTCCTGATAGGGAGAGAAATCAACCCACGGAACAGAAGTTGCCTTCAGCAGTTGTGGGAGCTTCATCACTGGAAGCTTTCAAGAAGAGACTGGGCTGTCAACTGTCAGAAATGATGTAGGGTCTCCTGCTTGGGCGGGGGGTTGGACTAGATGACCTACAAGGTCCCTTCCAACTCTGTTATTTTGTTATTCTATTAAAGCACTACGGAGTGGTATATGCCTAAATGCGATTGCTATTATGAGTGCAGAGAACAGCAACCAGGACGATTAGGGGACTGGAGGCTAAAACATATGAAGAACAGTTGCAGGAACTGGGCATGGCTGGTCTAGTGAAGAGAAGGACCAGGGGAGACATGATAGGAGTCTTCCTATCATAAGGAGAATGATAAGGAGATAAGGAGAAATTTTCTGACAATGAGAAAATTCAACCAATGGAACAGAAGTTGCCTTTGGAAATTGTGGAAGTTTCATCCCTGGAAACTTTCCAGAAGAGACTGGACTTCCGTCTGTCAGAAATGATGTGGAGCTCCTCCTTGGGGGGTGGGGGGGTTGGACTAGATGACCTACAAGGTCCCTTCCAACTCTGTTAATCTGACTTAAGTTTCTGCCTGGTGCCTGCAGGAAATTTCCCTTCGATTGAGCCTCCTCAGTTCTGGCAAGGCTGATTCTCACAATGGAGGGTGGCCTTGTGGGTGTGATTCCGAAGAGCGTCTCTGATGATGCACCATGGAGTAGGGGATCAATAGTAATTTCCTGGCTGCATCGGGTGCAAAATCCTAAGGGTTGTTGTCGCTGTTGTTGATGGGAGTTGATGGGTGGGGTCTACGTCAGTCTTGCAAGCTGGGCAAGGCAGCTGCCCGGATGCGCATTCGTATTTCCTCTTCATGAGAGAGGAGGCTTATGAAGGTCAGCACGACCTTCAGATCCGCTCTCTGCAGCCAAAACATCCGAGCAGCTGCTTCCCTTCCTCCCCAAAGGGCCCTTGTGAGTAGTTGAGAGTGCCAAAACCCTCTAGGATCATGCTTTATTCTTTTTTTCCAGCCCATCCTTCTCTCTTATTCTTTTTTTTCACCCTCCTTTTCTTTCTCTCTTCTGTTTTGGTTTGTGGCAATTCTTTCCTTCTGATGTTTTTCTAATCACCCTTATCTCTTTGAACTTCCTCTTATTCCCTTCCTTCATCCCTCCTTCATCCCTCCTTCTTTCCTCCTCCCTCCCTCCCTTCTCTTCTTTCTCCCTCCCTCCCATCCTTCTTTCTGCCTCTCCTCCCTCCCTCCCTTCTCTTCTTCCTCCCTCCCTCTCTCCCATCCTTCTTCTTCCTCCCTCTCCTTCTTTCCTCCTTCTTTCCTCCCTCCCTCCCTTCCCTTCTTCCTCTCTCCCATCCTTCTCCTTCCTCCCTCCCACCTTCCCTATCTTCTTCTTGAGAGACCGCCTGCTGCCAATTACCTCCAATAGACCGATTAGATCCCACAGATTAGGCCTCCTCCGAATTCCATCCGCCGGCCAATGCCGACTGGCGACTACCCAGAGGAGGGCCTTCTCTGTGGCTGCTCCGACCCTCTGGAACGAGCTCCCCGTGGAGATTCGAACCCTCACCACCCTCCAGGCCTTCCGCAAAGCCCTTAAAACCTGGCTGTTCCGACAGGCCTGGGGCTAAAGAGCTTTTGCCCCCCCCCCTCGAATGGTATGGTTGTTGTGTGCTTTTAAATTGTTTATTGTTCTGTTCGTCTTTTTATCCCTTATCTGTACCCCCTTCCCTTGACTTGGATTGTGAGCCGCCCTGAGTCCCCTTCGGGGAAAAGGGCGGCATATAAATGCAATCAATTCAATTCAATTCAATTCAATTCTCCCCCTCTTCTTCCTCCCCTCATTCTTCTCTATCTCCCCTTTTCTTCCTCCTCTCTCCTTCCCTCCCCTCTCCCCTCCCTCCCTTTCCTCTTCCTCCTCCTCCCTCGTCTCTCCCTCCCTTTTTCTCTCACTATGCCCCTTGTTGCTTTAATAACATTATTTTCTGCCTCTATTCTCTCCATCCTCAAGGGGTGGTATTCAGCAGGTTCTGACCAGTTCTGGAGAACCGGTAGCAGAAATTTTGAGTAGTTTGGAGAAGTAACAAATACCACCTCTGGCTGGCCCCGCCCCCAACTATTCTCTGCCTCCCAAGTCCCAGCTGATCGGGAGGGAATGGGGATTTTGCAGTATCCTTTCCCTGCCACGCCCATCAAGCCACGCCCACAGAACCGGTAGTAAACATTTTTGAATCCCCACACTGACCCTCACCATTATCAACCTGTTGTGGCTCAGCAGAAGCCGTTGGAGCTGCCACCAGACTCTGACAGCGAGGGGCCCTATGAGTCGGCTCTGGAGGATGCAGAGGACCCTGGACAGGGTTCCGACTCTGAGCAGGGCGCAGAGAGGCTAGTTGGCCACCAGGAGGCGCCTGAGCCTTGGACCAGTGGGGAGGAGACAAGGGAGTGTGATCCTGATGTCAGCAGTGAGTTGTTCCTGGATGCCTGAAGAGCTAATAGGCGTCAGGAACAGTTGTGCAAGTACAGGAGGTAATTGCACTCAGCTGGTGGTAATTAGGCTCCTCTCCAGGCTATAAAAGGACTGCTTGTGCACACGCCCCTTTTGCAGAAGTCAACGCAGGAACTAATGTTGGAGAACATTATTGTGAGCTTGGCAGGCTGGATTGCTGCCACGGCTTATCTGTGCTGGATTGCTGCCCAACCTTGTCTGCCTGTTAATTAAATGCCGTAACTTATCTTTGGCTTGGAGTGTGTTGGTGTGGGACGAGGGGGGTCAGAACACAACCACACTCACCAGTAATGACGGTATGGTTGATGTTCTCCGGCTGATACTGCCAGTGTGGGTCTCTCCCTTCCTTCTCAGGCAGTTTGTTCCACTCCAGAACATAGTCCATCTTTGGGTTGCTAGGAAGAGACCACTGTAAGTGGAGGGAGCGCTCCCCAGCCGAAGACACCAGGATGGGCAGAGGGGAAGGCGGGACTGGAGACAAAAAAGAGAGGCCATTTATAGTGTTTCTCCACTTTGGGAACTTTAAGATACATGGACTTCAACTCCCAGAATTCCCCAGCCAGCATGTCGATGTCTATGTATCTTAAAGTTGCCAAGGTGTGAAATGTCTTCAAGGAAAAACAGGAACGTCCACTTGCCTCTTGGGAAAAAAAAAAGCATCTTTGGGACAACCATGTTTCTCATGTTGATCAAGACGGACCAACACAATTTCCCTTCCTCCCCAAATAGACAGTATTTTTGGGACTATAAGGCAATTTGCCTCCTTGCAGCAAACAGCCTAGTCAGCTTCAGCACAGCCTGATTTAGCACGAGCAGCTGATTGGCAGTTGGATTGGCCTCCCGGAATACCAATGATCAGCTGTTCCAGGCTGTGGGGATCATCAGCACTGGCCACCTTTCGCCGCCTCCGTATGCCCCATTTTTTGCCTCCGTGCATCCCATTTTTGGCCTCCGCGTGTCCCATTTTCGGCTGTGTGCGGAGGTTGAAAATGTGGTGCACAGAGGGGGCAATAGGCAGCGAAACCCACAACCTGGAGCAGATCCATCCGCCAGTCAGCTGTTTGTGCTAACTCAGGCTGTGCTGAAGCTGACCAGCCTATTTGCTGGTTGTTGCAAGGAGGCAAATCGCTGGTAGGCAGAGGCAGATTCTTTTTCTTGTTTTCCTCCCCAAAGGTAGGTGTGTCTTATAGTCTGGCGCATCTTATAGTCTGAAAAATATGGAAGTTTGCGGAAACTTCTTTTCCTATTTTTGCCACCCACAAAAAGGGGCCAAAACATTTAAGCAAGTTCCCCCCACTTTTTATAACGACCGTTACAAATCTTACCTTCTGGGTTACGGAAGGCTGGAATCACCAGCCTGGTTGGTGGTGAGATGCCAACTGGGTTTTTGGCGGTGAGATAAAAGGTGAATTCTTCACCGGCTGGAAGGAGCAGACGACACTGCAGGTGGTGAGTGATGCATTCGGGCCCCGTGAGCTTCCCTTTCCTCTGAGAGCGGAGGCTGTACCCCACAATCTCCCCGTTGGCTTCCTTGGGCTTCAAGGGCTAGCAGGATAAATGAAAAGACGAGGCCTGGGATCAGCTTATAGGGAGAGAAGAAGACCAGGATAAAGAATGACCAAGGAAAAGGCAACACCCTACACAAAAGTCCACCACTAAGGAAATCTACACAACAGGAAACGTGTTTGCTGGGACTGGAGGCTAAAACATATGAAGGATGGTTGCAGGAACTGGGTATGTCTAGTTTAATAGAAAGAAGGACTAAGGGAGACATGATAGCAGTCTTCCAATATTTGAAGGGCTGCCACAAAGAAAGAGGGAATCAACCTATTCTCCAAAGCACCTGAGGGCAGAACAAGAAACAATGGATGGACTCCATTTAAGAACTTTGTCCCTCCTAAATCTGAGACAACACAAGAAAGTGAAAGGAAAATACTTGAATTCTGCTGCTCGGAGGCTATAGGCTAGAGGTTTTTTTTTTTTGAAACTACGCATTTGTTCCTGTTTCTCCTTTGATCTCACTGTCTTTGTGCTTCAAAGCTCTGTAACTAAAAGTGATAAGAGCCAAGGACACAAAGTGTTTACCACAGCTGTCATTTGAGAGCCTTATCGGCACTGGGAGAGGGGGGAAAAACGGAACCTCTTTCTTGTGAAGATTGCAAATGATTTTGTGTTTAAGCTCGCTCTCTCTCTCTCTCTCTCTCTCTCTCTCTCTCTCTCTCTCTCTCTCATCTATCATCTATCTATCTATCTATCTATCTATCTATCTATCTATCTATCTATCTATCTATCTATCTATCTATCTATCTATCTATTGTTACATGATTTATATATTGCCTACCCAACTGTTAGATTATATTCCTGGCATTGCTGGAAGCAACGTGTGTGGGTTGTGGCCTGATCATTGTTTGTGTTTCCGGGATTCTGATGCTTATGCAAATTACCTCCAACAGACCGATTAGATCCCACAGATTAGGCCTCCTACGAATTCCATCTACTGGCCAATGCCGATTGGCTACCACCCGGAGGAGAGCCTTCTCTGTGGCTGCTCCGGCCCTCTGGAACGAGCTCCCCGTGGAGATTCGGACCCTCACCACCCTCCAGGCTTTCCGCAAAGCCTTAAAAACCTGGCTGTTCCAACAGGCCTGGGGCTGATGAGTTCCTGTCCCTGCTCGAATGGTGTGGCTGTTGATTGTTTTTAAAATTGTGGTGTTATGTTGTCCGTTGTCTTTCTTTTTTTCCCCCCATTTGTAAACCCCTCCCCCCCCTGATTTGGTTGTGAGCCGCCCTGAGTCCCTCTGGGAAAAGGGCGGCATAGAAATACAACAAAATCGAAATCGAAATTCAGTTGCGGAGAGCATTTATGTTCGTGTTTGGAGCAGCCAGTTATCTGTTGGGTGGACTACCGTATTTTTCAGAGTATAATACGCTCCGAAGTATAAGATGCACCTAGCTTTTGGGGAGGAAAACAAGGGGAAAAATTCTGCCCCCAAGCAATTTGCCTCCTTGCAACAAACAGCAAACAGTTCAGACAATATACACTGTTTGTGGTGTTACATTTCAGACTATACTTGTACAGATGCCGTTAAAATGGATGTGGCTTTCTGGAAGTATAGTTATTTCTCTGCTATTTAAAAGAAGATAAAATAGCACTGGGCCTCTTCAGATCAAGCATTTATTTTTAAAAGCTTCTTCGTTTTGTTAAGCTGTCTAGAACAATAATAAAGCCGTCTTTAAAAAATAAGCCTAATAATTTGAACATTCCATAGGCATTTATAGTTATTGACTTACCTCCTTGCAGCAAACAGCAAACAGCCTGATTAGCACTAGAAAAAAAAATCTGCTTCTGCCTCCCAGCAATTTGCCTCCTGGAGCAAACAGCAAGTTTCACTTTCAGTTTAAGAGTGCCTCCTGATCATCAGCTGTTTCAGGCTGCAGGGATTGCCATGGCCTATTGCAGCCTCCGCCAGCCCCCTTTTCCATGTTTGCTGCAAGGAGGTACATTGCTGGGAGGCAGAGGCCAAAGGGTGGGGGCTGGTGGGTGGGTGGGGCTACTTTCAGTGTATAAGATGCACCCAAATTTTCACCCTCTTTTATGGGGGGAAAAGGGTGCGTCTTATACTCCGAAAAATACGGTAATTGGCAATTGCCTGGCGCTTGTTCGTGGCTGGCTTAGCTGGAAACGACCCCCTGAATTCCTGGCTTGGGCAATTCCCATGACTTCTCCTTACAAGCCCTGAAACTCAGACCACTGAACCTGTTGACAAACCTCAGTGAAGGCTCCAGATCTAGGAGGGGATTTGGGCTGTTTATTTTTGGAAACTACCCAGGCAAAAAATTTATTTGCGAGACTGTTTTTGGTTTGGATGTAAGTTTATTTTGCTTTTGGTTATCTACTTGGTTGCGAGCCAATGAGTGTGCTAAGCTTGCAGCTGGGGGTTAGCTGAAAACACGGGTGGGATTCAGACGGTTCTGACTGGTTTGGGGTGAACCGGTAGCTCCGACAATCAGCTGTTAGCGAACTGGTTCGCCCCGACGATCAGCTGGGCCCGCCTGCCCAACCCTGTGCTTTATTTACCTATATCTTCTCAGCTTATTCGCGCAGCACAGCCGATTGCCGCGCATCAGCTGTGTTACTCCCCAGAAGTAACGTGGAAGGTAAGCTTTGTTAAAACTGCACACGAGCGCAGAGCGCAGCACGCGATCACCGAACCAGTTATTAAACCAGCAGGATCCCACCACTGGCTGAAAACCTGAAATAGAACTGTTGGGGGGACACAGACTGAATAAAGCTCTCTACGCCAACACTGATGTATGGGTAAGTGGGGGCAACCCAGAGGGCTGGGCTTAGTCCGCTTGTGACGACATAAGGGATTCTAGGCCAGTGATGCCTAACCTTTTTCTAAAGGTGTGTCAAAATTGTGTTTGTGTGTGCTATCGTGCACGCACACATGCCGATCCACTCATGTGCATGATCCCCATGCATGCATGCATGACACCCCCCCCATGCATGAGTGTGCCTCCCCATGGGATGGGGGATTTTTCACCCTCCCCAGACTCCGGAGGATTTCTTGGGGAGGGTGAAAAACAGGGCCAATGGGCCAACTGGAAGCAGAGGACTACCGTGCCAGCTAATATGGCTCAGCGTGTCACCTGTGCCATAGGTTCGCCATCATAGTTCTAGGCTGATGCTTCTTTTCACTCCGCCCCAATCCTTCTCCTACAGCATGGTGTCTTCTCCTACCTTCCACATGAGGACAACCACTCTCTCTTTGTCAGCAGTGGGGCTTCCTAGTTTTCTCCAGAATGCTGGCCCTCGGGATGGAACTTCAGCACCAGCCACCATTCCAGGGAGAAAGAGAAGAAGAAGGAGGAGGAGGAGGAGGAGGAGAAGGAGGAGGAGAAGAAGGAGAAGGAGAAGGAGAAGGAGGAGAAGGAGAAGAAGGGGGAGGAGAAGGAGGAGAATCAGAAGGAGGAGGAGAAGGAGGAGAAGGAGACGAAGGAGCAGAATCAGAAGGAGGGGAATCAGAAGGAGGAGAAGGAGGAGAAGGAGGAGGAGAAGGAGGAGAAGGAGAAGAAGGAGGAGAAGGAGGAGATGAAGGAGGAGGAGAAGAAGGAGGAGAAGGAGAAGGAGAAGGAGGAGGAGAAGGAGGAGGAGAAGGAGGAGTAGGAAGAGAAGGTGGAGGAGGAGAAGGGGAAGAAGGAGGAGAAGGAGGGACGAGAAAGAGGAGGAGGAGAAGGAGGAGGAGAAGGAGAAGGAGGAGAAGAAGGAAGAGAAGAAGAAGGAGAAGGAGGAGACAGAGAAGGAGGAGGAGAAGGAGAAGGAGGAGGAGAAGGAGAAAGAGGAGAAGAAGGAGGAGAAGAAGGAGAAGGAGAAGAAGGAGGAGAAGGAGGAGAAGGAGGAGGAGGAGAAGGAGATGAAGGAGGAGAAGGAGAAGAAGGAGACGGAGGAGAATCAGAAGGAGGAGAATCAGAAGGAGGAGAAGGAGGAGAAGGAGGAGGAGGAGAAGGAGAAGGAGGAGGAGGAAAAGGAGAAGAAGGAGGAGGAGGAGAAGGAGGAGAAGAAGGAGGAGAAGGAGGAGGAGGAGAAGGAGGAGGAGGAGGAGAAGGAGGAGGAGGAGGAGGAGAAGGAGGAGGAGGAAGAGAAGGCAGAGGAGGAGAAGGGGAAGGAGGAGAAGGAGGGACGAGAAAGAGGAGGAGGAGAAGGAGAAGGAGGAGAAGGAGAAGAAGGAAGAGAAGGAGAAGAAGGAGAAGGAGGAGGAGACGGAGAAGGAGGAGGAGAAGGAGGAGAAGAAGGAGAAGGAGAAGGAGGAGGAGAAGGAGGAGAAGGAGGAGGAGAAGGAGGAAAAAGGAGAAGGAGGAAAAGGAAGCAAATCAATTGCAAGATTATGGAGTGAGAAACATCTCTAGAACTTGTGCTTGCGAACATCATGAAGTTGACATTTTTTGTAGGGGATGGAGAAAAACCTGGACGTTTCAGATTCAAAGACCAGGAAAAACACACCTGACGTTCTAGTTAAACTGATTCCTGTGCCAATACACAGAAATCTACATAACTAATAGCACTATTTTGGTGCTGGATAGAATCAATGGAATTCACCATTGGACTTAAATCATTTGTGGCTACGTAAGGATTCTAGGATGGTTCTTCGTTTGACTCTGCCCCTGGTTCTGCCACTCCTTCTCCTACAGGCAGCTTGAAGATAGGTGTTCTGATCCAGCTTCCCAAGGCCATGAAGCCGACTTCTTGACCCGCCCAAAACCGCTTTTATTAATTCTCTGTGGATTCTGCTCATTCACATGCAGCAAAGTCTTTCAAGGGAGGATTTATGGTCACAGACCTTATCTGGCTTGGAGAGCTGACAGGCCGATATCTGCAAAACTTGGCAACCTCAGAGAGTCAGGAACCAATTAAGAGAACTAATTGTCTCCTGCAAACTCCACTCCTTTTTCTCTCCTCTTTTATTTCCTCTGGGAGGGGCCATTCATCATCCATCTGTGGCCTTACTCCCAAGTTGACCCCTGTTCCTTAGCTGTTCGCTTCGTCTGGCAATTCTGTGCATGCGCACACTGGGAACAGGCTCCAGCTGTTCTTCTGCCTCACTGATGTCCGACCCTGAAGGCAGCTGATAACTGTCAGAAGGCCCTGGCCCCCTCTCTGCCTCCGACACAGAGCCCTCATCAGAGCCTTCCCCAGACTCCAGGACTGGCCCAGGTCCGTCCTTCCTTCCTTCCTTCCTTCCTTCCTTCCTTCCTTCCTTCCTTCCTTCCTTCCTTCCTTCCTTCCTTCCTTCCTTCCTTCCTTCCTTCCTTCCTCCCCCCCTCCCTCCCTCCCCAAATTTGGCCTAGCAGGCTTCAGGGAATGGATCCTCAACCCCTGTTCCCTCATTTTTGGCTGTGCAATATGCAAACTTCGGAACTTTTTTTAAAAAAACTATTTTTAGTAGCATTTCACCCCTGCCCCCGAGGCCCCACAACCCTGATGAAGCCCTCAATGAAATCAAGTTTGGCACCCCTAGAATAGGGTCTCCTGCCTGAGCAGAGGGTTGGACTAAGTAGACCTCTTAAGGTTCCTTCCAATCTGTTATTCTGTTATTCTGACTTTCTCAGCCAGCTTCTGGCAAGCAAACTCAGTGGAGTGAGCTACATTCGTTTCACGACAGCAATGTTCCTGTAACAACTGAAAGGATTTGCCTAACAACACTGCCCCAAAGGTCATAAAACCAGTGTGGACTGCCTTAAAAATGGCCTTGCTTAAGCAACAGAAAACTTGGTCCAATTGTGGTCGTAAATCGAGGACTCTTTGAAGCTCCTTGCTGAGACAACATCTCTCGCCCTACTGCTTAACGAAAGCAAATGCTCTGGTGGTGCTCTCCAAGGTGCTGATTTCATTACGAACATGACTGTGCATCCAGATTAGCTCATTTTGGATGGCTGCGGCCACCACGGTGTGCCACATTCTAGGAAAAGCTCAGAGCTTCTTGAAGCTGTCAATGAAATCGTTGGAACGGGCGAGAACAATTCATTCACCAATTTTAAGCAATTCATTCAGCATTTGATTCCAGAGAACAATTAATCAGTGGAACGGGTTGCCACCAGACGTTGTGGGTAGCTCCATCACCGGACGTTTTGAAGAAGAGATGGGACAAACCAGGGGTGGGTTCCTGCCAGTTCCAACCTCTTCTATAGAAGAGGTCCCACAAATCTACCGTGCCGTTTAGAACCGGTTCCAGCTCCCTCCCCCCGCCCGTCCGCACGTCATCAAGATGAAGAGCGAGAGGAGGAATTCTGGGAATTGAAGTCCACAAGTCTTAAAGCTGTCAAGTTTGAACTCTCCTGGGGTTTTTTTCCTAAAGGATTAGGGGTGCAAGGGTCTTGTAACTTGACAGCTTTAAGACTTGCATGCTTCAATGCCAGAGTTCCTGAGCCAACATTTTAGTTGCTAAGCAAGAGCGTTGTTAAGTGAGTTTCACCACATTTTACAAGTTGGCCACGCCCACCCAGTCACATGACTGCCAAGCCACTCCCACTCGGTCACGTGGCTGGCAGGCCACTCCCACCCAGTCACATGGCTGGCAAGCCACTCCCACAAAGCAGGCCACATCTACAGAAGAGCTTCTAAAAAAAATTGAAACCCACCACTGGGACAAACATTTGTCTGAAATGGTATAAGGAAGTGATGGTGAACCTTTTCGGCACCGAGGGCTGAAAAAAGAGCATGTGCGTGTGCCCGCTCGTCTGGGCCACAACCGGGAAGAGGAGCTGACCAGGAGGCATGCGCACGCTGGAAAATGCGCTCTACATGGGGCAGCCCTTGAAGAGTATTCGGAGACTTCAACTCGTCCAGAACGCAGCCGCGTGAGCGATTGTGGGTTCACCTCGGTACACCCACGTTACACCTATCCTCCGCGAGCTGCACTGGTTACCGATCAGTCTCCGGATACGCTTCAAGGCGCTAGTCGTAACTTATAAAGCCCTTCATGGTATTGGATCTGGGTACTTGAGAGACCGCCTGCTGCCAATTACCTCCCACAGACCCATCAGATCTCACAGGGTTGGCCTCCTCCGGGTGCCATCTACCAGCCAATGCCACCTGGCTATTACCTGGGGGAGGGCCTTCTCTGTGGCAGCTCCGGCCCTCTGGAACGAACTCCCCGCAGGGATTCGGACCCTCACCTCCCTCCAGGCCTTCCGAAAAGCCGTCAAAACCTGGCTTTGCCGGCAGGCCTGGGGGTGATGAGTTCCCTCCCCTCTCGACATGTATGGTTGTGCGACTGTTGTCTACTTTTATTATTTGTATTTTGTCTTTTTATGTTCCCCCTTTTTCCCCCCTTGAATTGTTCGCCGCCCTGAGTCCTCCCGGAGAAGGGCGACATACAAATAATAAAATACAAATGCAAATACGAATACAAACTTCCAGTTTCTGGCGTGCATGTCTTCTAGTTACTGGCGCACATGATGATCAGCTGACTGGCATGCAGACTCATGCTGGGAAACAGAAAACCAGCTCTTCCAGTTTCCAGCACTGCTGCACCCATGCACACCAGAAACCCAGAAGAGGAACGGGTGACGCTGCACATGCCAGGCAACATGGCTTTCATGTGCCACTTTGGGTATGCATGCCATAGGTTCGCCATCATAGCAATAGCAATAGCAGTTAGACTTATATACCGCTTCATAGGGCTTTCAGCCCTCTCTAAGCGGTTTACAGAGTCAGCATATTGCCCCCACAGTCTGGGTCCTCATTTCACCCACCTCGGAAGGATGGAAGGCTGAGTCAACCCTGAGCTGGTGAGATTTGAACAGCCGAGCTGCAGAACTGCAGTCAGCTGAAGTAGCCTGCAGTGCTGCATTTAACCACTGCGCCACCTAGGCATCATGTGTATAAGGGGTTGGACTAGAAGACCTCCAAGGTCCTTTCCAACTCTGTTATTCTTGCCAAGCAAAGGAAGCATGCTTTGGGCCCCATAGACTAGGGAATTACACCCATCGGGATCCAGGAAAAAGGGCCTTCTTTCCCATTGCATCTGCCTATCTTGGTCCCCAGAATGAAGTAGATAAAATCTATAGAAATATATACGAAATATATAAAGAACGGTGGCTGGAATTGGGCATATCTGGTTTAATGAAAAGAAGGATCAGGGGCAACATGATAGCAGTCTTCCGATTTCCAAGGGGCTGCCCCAAAGAAGAGGGAGTCAAGCTATTCTCCAAAGCACCTGAGGAAGCAATGGGTGGAAACTAATCAAGGAGAGAAGCAGCCTAGAACTAAGGAGAAATTTCCTGACAGTGAAAACAATTAATCAGTGGAGCAACTTGCCTCCAGAAGTTACGAATGCTCCAAGACTAGAAGTTTTTAAGAAGAGATTGGACAACCATTTGTCTGAAATGGTGTAGTGTTTCCTGCTTGAGCAGGGAGCTGGGCTAGAAGATCTCCAGGGTCCCTTCCAACTCTGTTATTCTGATGCCTTAAGCTTTGTAGACTTTTTGGCATTTAATCATCCCAGAGAGAAAAATAAACCCAAATTTAGGGAAGAGCTGAATCCAGAGGAATCTAAGAGCTTAAGCTAGGGGTGTCCAAACTTGGGAAGTTTAAGACTTGTGGACTTCAACTCCCAGAATTCCCCAGCCAGCATGGCTGGCTGGGGAATTCTAGGAGTTGAAGTCCACAAGTCTTAAACTTCTCAAGTTTGGACACCACTGGATTAAACCTATGTTGTAAATCACTTAAAACACAGCTACCACCTCTTTTAAAAAATCCCACCAAGTCTAAATTTTTTGGTGTCCATTCTGGGCATACGTTGAAGTTCTTGATAAGCTGCAGAACTAATGAATCAAGGCCCACTGCATGAAATCCCAGCCTCTTGCAAGACAGCAATGTGTAACCCAATCACACCGACTGAAAACAGCTGAATTCCCATACCTGCCGGAAGGGTCCTTGCAAAGGTCTCCAAACTCCAGTCGCTCCAAAAGGGATCGCCGTCGCTTTGGAAAACAGGATTCTGCAGGTATTTTGCCCGTACTTGTATAGAGTAGTTGGTGAAGGGGAATAGCCCACAGACGTTTGCCAAGAGTGGTGTGTTCTCCAGTGCTGTAAAATTTACCTGTTGGGTGTGTGCAGCAGGGTTAAGGGTTTATAGCAATAGCAATACCAGTTAGACTTATATACCGCTTCATAGGGCTTTCAGCCCTCTCTAAGCGGTTTTACAGAGTCAGCATATCGCCCCCAACAACAATCCGGGTCCTCATTTTACCCACCTCGGAAGGATGGAAGGCTGAGTCAACCCTGAGCCGGTGAGATTTGAACAGCCGAACTGCAGAACTGCAGTCAGCTGAAGTAGCCTGCAGTGCTGCATTTAACCACTGCGCCACCTCGGCTCGGTTTGACCTCATATTCATGCGAGTTTAAAGTTAGACCTGCCAGGGGAAATTAATCTAGAGGCAGGCACTTCTGGACTTACAACTATTCACTGAGTCCTCGTCATCATCATCATCATCTTTTAGTGACCCCATCATCCCTTGCGAGTCTGGTTAATTGAATGCAGCTTGCAGAATGTTTAATGGCCAGATGCCTTTCTTGTTGCCATTGCGGAGTTTTGTTCAGCAGATATATTCTCATTGTGCCTAATGAGAGAGAGAAATATCTGCCTCTGCCTAGGATCGAACTCACATTCTCCTGATTGTGAGGCGAGAGCGCCACCTCTAGGCCACCACACTAGTTCTACCACACAACCATTCACTGAGTGACTATTCAAAATTACAACGGCACTGGAACAAGGGGACCAACGACTGTTTTTCACACTTAACAACCGTCGCGGTATCCCCATGGTCCAGCGATCAAAATTCAAAGGCTTGGCCAATTGGCATGGACAGGTAGTCCTCAAGTTACGACAGCAATTGAGCCTAAAATTTACGCTGTAATGTGAAACACTTGTTAAGTGCGCTCGCCCCGTTTTACGACCTTCCTTGCCACCGTGGTTAAGTGAATCATTGCATTTGTTAAGTTAGCAACATGATTGTGAAGGGAATCTTAACAATGACTTTGCTTGTCAGAAGGTTGAAAACAGGGATCATGTGACCGTTGTTAAATGTGAATCAGTGGCCAAACATCTGAATTTTGATGATAGGATCGTGGGGATGCTGCAACGGTTGTAAGTGTGAAAAACAATCATCGTTCACTTTTTCCAGTGCTGTTGTAACTTTAGTGACTAAACGAACATGTTGTAAGTTGAGGACTATCTGTATTTACACCAGTTGCAGTATCCCGGGGTCAGGCGACCCCTTTTGCGACCTTCTGACAGGCAAAAAAAAGCCGAGGTGGCGCAGTGGTTAGAGTGCAGCACTGCAGGCTACTTCAGCTGACTGTTATCTGCAGTTCAGCGGTTCTAATCTCACCGGCTCAAGGTTGACTCAGCCTTCCATCCTTCCGAGGTGGGTGAAATGAGGACCCAGATTGTTGTTGGGGGCGATATGCTGACTCTGTAAACCGCTTAGAGAGGGCTGAAAGCCCTATGAAGCGGTATATAAGTCTAACTGCTAACTGCTAACTAACTAACTAACTCCATGGGGGAAGCCGGATTCACTTAACAACCATGTGATACCAACTCCAGTGATTCGCTTAACAACTGACCTGGGTACTTGAGAGACCGCCTGCTGCCAATTACCTCCACCAGACCGATTAGATCCCACAGACTAGGCCTCCTCCGAATTCCATCCGCCGGCCAGTGTCGACTGGCGACTACCCGGAGGAGAGCCTTCTCTGTGGCCGCTCCGACCCTCTGGAACGAACTCCCCGTGGAGATTCGCACCCTCACCACCTCCAGGCCTTCGGCAAAGCCCTTAAAACCTGGCTGTTCCGAGAGGCCTGGGGCTAAAGAACCGTGCCCCTATCTCGAATGGTATGATTGTTGCGCTTTTAAATTATGTATTGTTTTGTGTTGTTTGTCAAATTGTTTGTATCCCCCCCCTTCCCTTGTTTTGAGTTGTGAGCCGCCCTGAGTCCCCCTCGGGGGAAAACGGCGGCATACAAATGAAATAAATAGTTAAACAGTTAAACTGTGGCAAGAAAAGTTGTCAAATGGGGCAAACGTCACTTCACAACCGTCTCGGTGATGGAAATTCGGGGCTCAGTTTTCGCTGTAAGTCGAGGAAGACCTGTAACCCATTTGGCACTGAAAAATCTCGGCACTTACCTGCAGGCAAGATGACTCCGCCAGGTCGCAGTACTGGATCTCGTACTGGGCCTCTGTTGCCGATATCAGCTCATCCCCAGGCTGGTTCCACTGCGGCTGCAGGCAGCGGCTTTGGGGTGCAACCACGTTCAATACTGGTGGACTCAGTTTCACTAGGATGAGCAATGGGAAGAAGGTTATAGGGCAGCACGGAGATCTTTCCCACCTCAAAAGGTGGGGTGGTAGTGATTTCACCCATCTTCCTAGGAAGCCCTGGGGATACAGGTGCTGTGGCCCGCAGATCAGGCAGCAGAATCGGACAGTGAGGAGGTCAGGGAAGAGACACGGGCCAGTCCTGGAGTCTGGGGAAGGCTCTGATGAGGGGGACAAGGCCATTTGGTAGTTATTTGCTGCCTCCGGAGCCTCCGGAGCCTGACATCAGAGAGGCAGAAGAACAATGGGAGCCTGTTCCCAGTGTGCGCATGCGCAGAGCTGCCAGAAGGCAAGAATAATTAAGAAAACAGGGTCGACTTGGGAGTAAGGCTTGGAGATGATTGGCCCCTCCCATAAGACATAAAAGAGGAGCAAACGGAATATGAGCTTTTGCAGGAAGCAATTAGTTCATCTGGTCGGTTCAAGCTTTGAAAAGTTCTGTTTGACTCTGTGCTAAGTTTGGCCTTGCTCTGCATTTGGCAATTAGGACTCTGGCAGCATTCCCAGGGAGATAAGGTGGGTGTTTATTAACATTCCCCTGAGAGACTGTGGCAACTCGAGCAGACATCTGTCGGAACCTTCGCGGACTGCTTGTGAAGCCTTGCGGATTGTTAATGAGAAAGTTAAGGAGGAAGAGTAGAGGAAGGAGAAGGAGGAGAAGTTATAAAAGGAGGAAGAGGAGGAGGCGGCAGAAGAGAAGGCGAAGAAGTTATAGAAAAAGGAGGAGGAGGAGGAAGAGGAGAAGAAGTTATAGGATGAGGAGGAAGAGTAGAAGAAGGAGAAGGAGAAAGAGAAGGAAGATGAGAAGGAGGAGGAAGAGTAGAGGAAGGAGAAGAAGTTATAGAAGGAGGAAGAGGAGGAGGAAGAGGAGGAGAAAGAGAAGGAGAAGAAGTTACAGGAGGAGGAAGAGGAAGAGTAGAAGAAGGAGGAGGAGGAGGAAGATGAGAAGGAGGAGGAAGAGTAGAGGAAGGAGAAGGAGAAAGAGGAGAAGTAGTTATAGGAGGAGGAAGAGGAGCAGAAAGAGGAGGAGAAGGAGGAGGAGAAGGAAGAGTAGAAGAAGAAGAAAGAGAAGGAGAAGAAGTTATAGGAGGAGGAAGAGAAGGAAGAGGAAGAGTAGAAGGAGAAGGAGAATAAAAGGAGGAGGAGGAGGCGGAAGAGAAGGCGAAGAAGTTATAGAAGAAGGAGGAGGAGGAAGAGGAGGAGAAGAAGTTATAGGAGGAGGAGGAAGAGTAGAAGAAGGAGAAGGAGAAAGAGAAGGAAGATTAGAAGGAGGAGGAAGAGTAGAGGAAGGAGAAGAAGTTATAGAAGGAGGAAGAGGAGGAGGAAGAGGAGGAGGAAGAGGAGGAGAAGGAGAAGGAGGAGAAGTTATAAAAGGAGGAAGAGGAGGAGGAGGCGGCAGAAGAGAAGGGGAAGAAGTTATAGAAAAAGGAGGAGGAGGAAGAGGAGGAGAAGAAGTTATAGGAGGAGGAGGAAGAGTAGAAGAAGGAGAAGAAGAAAGAGAAGGAAAATTAGAAGGAGGAGGAAGAGTAGAGGAATGAGAAGTTATAGAAGGAGGAAGAGGAGGAGAAAGAGAAGGAGAAGAAGTTATAGGAGGAGGAGGAGGAAGAGTAGAAGAAGAAGAAGGAGAAGGAGGAGGAGGAAGATGAGAAGGAGGAGGAAGAGTAGAGGAAGGAGGAGAAAGAGGAGAAGTAGTTATAGGAAGAGGAAGAGCAGAAAGAGGAGAAGGAGGAGGAGAAGGAAGAGTAGAAGAAGAAGAAAGAGAAGGAGAAGAAGTTATAGGAGGAGGAAGAGAAGGAGGAGGAAGAGTAGAAGGAGAAGGAGAATAAAAGGAGGAGGTGGCGGAAGAGAAGGCGAAGAAGTTATAGAAGAAGGAGGAGGAGGAAGAGGAGGAGCCATAGAAAGAAAAAGGAGAGGAATGGGAGGGAGGGAGGAAATGGAGGAGGAGGAGGAGGAGGAGAAGAACAAGCTATAGAAGAAGGAGGAAGAAGAGTCATAAGGGCCAGGACCACTACCTGTACCAGGTGAGTCCAATTTCCTCTCCCTTTCCCTCGGCTTACCGATGCTCATTCCGTGCAGGCACTTCTCCGAGGAGTCAGCCCGCAGCTGCTGGTTCTGTGCGATTAATTTGATCTTGTAGAAAGCAAAGAGATTCTCCACCGGAACGCCGCACCAATGTTCTCCTGGATCAGCCACGCAATTCTTGGGGAGGCCAAAGTCTCTTTGGCAACGTCCAGCTTCCCTGCAGAAAAGGAACTAGCAATGACAGGATCTAAAAGTCCTGTTGGTTACTTGGCGCCAGGAACATCATAAGGGGTACCAAGCAGCTATTGGAGGCAGCAAGTGATGGAGAGAGCCTGGATGATGACACTGTTTTATACATTCAAAACACAATTCGTGTGCAACTTGGCTGCATTTACAGCATTCTGCATTCACCTGACCACATTTTATGACTCTTTTGCCAAAACGTTGTGGGTTTTGGTAAAACCAGCTTGGTCTATGACAATTTGCCAAAGCCAACTCACCATGGCCAACTCGCCATGGCCAACTGATCATGATCAACTCATCATGGCCAACTTATCATAATCAATTCATCATGGCCAAGTTATCACAACCACCTTGCCATGGCCAACTTGCCACAGCCAATTCATCAAGACCAACTCATCAGAACCAACTCACCACAGCCAACTCATCACAACCAACTCGTCACAACCAACTCATCACAGCCAACTCGTCTCAACCAACTCATCTCAACCAACTCATCATGGCCAACTTATCATAATCAACTCATCATGGCCAACTTATCACAACCAACTCATCACAACTAACTTGCCACGGTCAATTCATCACAACCAACTCATCAGAACCAACTCACCACAGCCAACTCATCATGGCTAACTCATCATGGCCAACTCATCGCAACCAACTCATCACAACCAACTCATCACAACCAACTCATCATGGCCAACTCATCACAACCAACTCATCATAACCAACTCACCACGGCCAACTCATCACAACCAACTCATCACAACCAACTCACCATGGCCAACATCACAACCAACTCACCATGGCCAACTCATCACAATCAACTCATCACAATCAACTCATCACAACCAACTCACCATGGCCAACTCATCATAACCAACTCATCACAACCAACTCACCACGGCCAACTCATCACAACCAACTCATCACAACCAACTCACCATGGCCAACTCGCTGTGAGACAAGAATTACACTAATATCAAAGAAATGTAATTGATTGCCGCTTGCGTGAATTGAGATGCACACACATGCATGTGCAAGCTGGACCACCACTCTCTCCCCCTCCCCAGCTGGGCAAGGGTTGGGAAGAGCTGATTTAGAACATAGAGCACAAAACATAGAATAACAGAATTGGAAGGAACCTTGAAAATCTTCTAGTCCAACCCACTGCTCAAGCAGGCTGGAGAAAGCTTTGGTTGTCCTCTTTGCACAACACAACTGTGCTTCACCAGTAACTCCCACCAATACCTTCTGCAAGGGAGCCATGAGGAATGCTTACTCTGTGACTTGGAGGGTGTAGGTAGTTGGAGAATCCATCTCTGGAAGAAGATCCCAGTAGCATGTGATGTTCTTTCCCCAGAAGCTGACACAATACTTAATCTCGAGAGTTTTGGGCATCACTCCTTAAAGAGAAACCGAGACAGAAGACCCAGTTATAGGAGCTGAAAGGGGTTTAAGGCTAGAATAAACAAAGCAACGGGGTCTTTGTGCCTCAAAGTCACCAGGAGACCATGAGTTCAAGTCCTGGGTTAGGCAGGAAGCAAGCTGAATGGTTTTGGGGCCTGTGCCTCTCTCACAGCTCTAAGAAGTGACAGCAAACCACTTCTGAAAAAGAGGCCAAGAAAACTACAATCTTGTCTCCAAAGGGCGGACTTTGCTTCGTATGAATGTAAAGGCCGTCTTGAATCTCTTCACCTCCTCCCTTGGGACAGCCTCGCCTTCAGATAATCCATCTCTCAGCCTTTTAAAGCTTGTGAATTTGAAGATGGATGGACTTCAACTCCCAGAAATCCTCAGTCAGGACTTGTGGACGTTGACTCCCAGAATTCCCCGCCAGCATTTGTGGACTTCGACTCCCAGAATTACCCAGCCAGAAGTTGTGAACTTCGACTCCCAGAATTCCCCAGGCAGCACTTGTGGACTTCAACTCCCAGAATTCCCCAGGCAGCATTTGTGGACTTTGACTCCCAGAATTCCCCAGCCAGCATTTGTGAACTTTGACTCCCAAAATTACCCAGCCAGAAGTTGTGGACTTCAACTCCCAGAATTCCCCAGGCAGCATTTGTGGACTTCAACTCCCAAAATTCCCCAGGAAGCATTTGTGTACTTTGACTCCCAGAATTACCCAGCCAGAAGTTGTGGACTTCAACTCCCAGAATTACCCAGCTAACATTTGTGAACTTCGACTCCCAGAATTCCCCAGGAAGCATTTGTGAACTTCGACTCCCAAAATTCCCAAGGCAGCTTTTGTGGACTTCAACTCCCAGAATTCCCCAGGAAGCATTTGTGAACTTCGACTCCCAGAATTACTCAGCCAGAAGTTGTGGATTCAACTCCCAGAATTCCCCAGCCAGCATTTGTGGACTTCTTAATGTTGCACAGGATGAAAAAAAAAACCAAATTAATCCACAGGTTTATCTCATTGAAATAAATTTGGGAGGAGGGGGGACTGTGGCCCCCCTCTCCCTAGAGAGGCCCAGTTTGTGCTGTGTTTTGACTTCAGATCCCTGCTGATTGCGGTAAACACACATATGTTCATAGTATGAATCCTAATCACCTTCTGCCTAAGATTAATCTGATAATTACTATAAAGTGTGCACATTAAAAAAAAGCAGCCACAAACCAGTTACCAGAATTATTAATAATGCATTTCAGAGGGGAGAAAAGAGATTTCCTGTTGCACGTCTTACCCCTTTGAAGCCGCACCAGAACAGATGGGAGAGATTAGGAGTGACTCACTCTGGGGGCAGAATCAGAGCACGGACGGATGAGTTTAGGGCCAGAAACAAAGGATGAAATTGGAAAATTAGAGCCCCCAGCAGAAACCACCGTCTCCGAGAAAAGAAGAGCGCTTAGCAAAGCATCGAGACGCTGGCTCCAGCTCACGCAAAACCTCTGCCACATGTTTCCAAACAACTCCATGCTGCGAGGAGTGCGCTTGGCGCATCGCAGGGGGAAAAAGATTGGCATGGCTTCAGGACAGCATGAATTGGCCAGATCAGCAAGCCTGGCCGCACGGAATGATTACGAGAGAAGGTTCAATTGCTTTGCGAGCAGGCTGAGAGCAATTGATTTTTGATGAAGGGCCATCAAGTTGGCGTCTTGATTCTTTGCAAACACTCAAGGAAGGCGTTCGGGCCCGCATAAACGCCGGCTGTCATCTGCTTCATCAATCCAGCCGTGGAGTCCAAAAGAGGACGGCAGAGAGGAAATGAATCTCACGAGAAATCTGGACTTGATTTTGGGAGGAGAGAGAGAGAGAGGGAGGGAGGGAAGGCAGGGTCTGAAATCTCCCAACAGTTACCTAAACTAGGTAACATCATGAGTGACAGTGGGGTTTGTGGAGAGGAGGGGGGGGAGGAGGAGGGGAGGACTGTGGGGTCCTTGGTGCTCTCTAAGCTTGGTTGTTTTTTCGGGCAGACGTTTCATTACCCAACTACAGTAGGTAACATTTTCAGTGCTAGAAGAGGAGGAATTTGCAGGGAGGAGGAAGAGGAGGAGGAGGAGGAGGAGGAGGAGGAGGAGGAGGAGGAGGAGGAGGAGGAGGAGGAGGAGATGACTATGGGGTCCTTGGTGCTCTCTTAACTTCTTGCAGACATCTTATTACCTAGCTAGGTAACATCTTCAGTGCTAGAAGGGGAGGGATTTGCAGGGAGGAGGAGGGGGAGATGACTATGGGGGTCCTTGGTGCTCTCTTAATTTTTTGCAGACATTTCATTACCTAGCTAGGTAACATCCTCAGTGCCAGAAGGGAGTGGGGTTTGTGGAGAGGAGGAGGAGGAGGAGGAGGAGGAGGAGGAGGAGGAGGAGGAGGAGGAGGAGGAGGAGGAGGAGGAGGAGGAGGAGGAGGAGAAGGAGAAGGAGAAAGAGGAGAAGGAGGAGAAGGAGAAAGAGGAGAAGGAGGAGGAGAAGGAGAAGAAGGAAGAGAAGGAGGAGAAGGAGGAGGAGAAGGAGAAGGAGAAGAAGGAGAAGGAGAAAGAGGAGAAGGAGGAGGAGGAGGAGGAAGAGAAGGAGGAGAAGAAGGAGGAGGAGGAGAAGGAGAAGGAGGAGGAGAAGGAGAAGGAGGAGAAGGAGAAAGAAGCAAATCAATTGCAAGGTTATGGAGTGAGAAACATCTCTAGAACTTGTGCTTGCGAACATCATGAAGTTGACGAGGAGGAGGAGGAGATGACTATGGGGTCCTTGGTGCTCTCTTAATTTCTTGCAGACATCTCATTACCTAGCTAGGCACCATCCTCAGTGCCAGAAGGGAGTGGAATTTGTGGAGAGGAGGAGAGAGGAGGAGGAGGAGCAGAAGGAGGGGACTGTGAAGTCCTTGGTGTTCTTCTGAGGTTGGTTGTTTTCTTGCAGACATTTCATTACCCAACTAGATCACGTCATCAGTGCTACTATTGATGATATTACCTAGTTTGGGTCATGAATTAAAGCTACCCAGATCTGCAGGCTTCACATCTATCCACATCTTTAAAAAAAAAGTTTTTTTTAACAAGTTTGGGCTCAGCACCCCAAAGTTGTAAAGTGAATTCTTCTCCACACCTTGGTCCAATTTCTCCAGCCCCATCTATGTTGTAGATCCACACCATGACACACCGAGGTGGAAGTTGAAGAGAAGACGGAGTTAGAACTCAACTTAGACTTCCCAAAGACCTTAGTCCAGATCAGAGGTGGGTTCCTACTGGTTCAGCCAGGTTCGGCCCAACTGGTCGTGGTGTGCCGACTTGGGTCGCAGTACCGGCAGTGACCCAGGCTGGCCACGCCCCCAAACTGGTTCCCCGGTTGCCACCATCTTTTTTTTCTTAGTTCTGCGCCGCATGCACAGAACTATTTCTTTGAATTGCGTATATGCACACAGAGCGCATTCGGTGCATGCGTGCGCACGAACAAACTAGCAATATAATAGTGGCCAGAACCCACCCCTGGTCTGGATCTATTTTTCTCCTACTACATTCAGATTGCTTCAATCCGTTCTTTTTATTCTGTTGGTGAAGAAATTGGAATGTTTTGAACTAAATTTAAGTCAGTGCTAAAAAGGAATTGACTGTTATTAGGCCAACAATAGAAAGTTCCTTTTCTTCCTCCTCCTCCGTTTCTTCTTTCTCTTCCTCCTCTTTTTCTTCCTCATCTCTTCCTCTTCTTCTTCTTTCTCTTCCTTCCCCCTTTCCGCCTCTTCCGTTTGTCTCTCCTTTTCTTTTTCCTTTTCTTCTTCCTCTTCCTCCTCCTCTTCCTCCTCTCTTCTCCCTCTTTTTCTTTTTTCATTCTTCTTCCTCTTGTCCCTCATTTTCTTCTTCCTCTTCTTTTCCTCTCCTCCTCCTCCTCCTCTCCCTCTTTTTCTTCTTTCCTTCCCCTTTCCTACTTCTTCCACTTGTCCATCCTTTTTCCTCTTCTCTTTTCCTTCTCTTATTATTTCTCTTCCTCCTCCTTTTCTTCTCTCTTCCCCCACTTCTTTCTCCTTTTCTTTCTCTTCTCCTTTTCCTGTTCCTCTCCTTCTTCCTCCTCCTCTTTGGTTTTTTTTCTTCCTCCCCTTCCTCCTCTTACTAATCAAGGAAAGAAGCAACATGGGAGAAATTTCCTGACAGTGAGAACAATTAACCAGTGGAACAATTTGCCTCCAGATATTGTAGGTGATCTATCACTGGAGGTTTTTAAAAAGAGACTGGGCAACCATTTGTCTGGAATGGTATAGGGTCTCCTCCTTGAACTGGGGGTTGGACTAGAAGACCTCCAAGGTCCCTTCCAGCTCTGTTGTTCTGTTACTCTGTTATTCTGGTCCAAGCTTTGCCCAATACAGGATTTCATCATTACCACGTCTTCAATGGTGGGTCATCTAGCTTTATTTAAAGATATTTTCAGTGTCCAATCTTTCTGTTCTGCTCTTAAACCAATCTGGTTTGATTGATTATGTGCCATCAACTGGCTCTTGATTCCTAGCAACCACAGTGTTAGATTAATTTCCATGGAAACCTGATTTACTGGTTGGAATTTCTTCTAGTATAGAAGGATTAAAAGGGTACCTGGAGATCACTTATTCCAACCCCTTATTCCCCACCCAGAATCTGATTTTTTTAAGGTGCAAGGTGCATCTGAATAGAATAGAATCAGAATAGAATAATAGAGTTGGAAGGGACCTTGGAGGTCTTCTAGTCCAGTGTTTTTCAACCACTGTGCCGCGGCACACTAGTGTGCCGTGACATAGTGTAAGGTGTGCCGTGGGAAAATTACTTTATATATAGTCAATATAGGCACAGTTAAATTTTTTTAACATTTTCTAATGGTGGTGTGCCTCGTGATTTTTTTCATGAAAAAAGTGTGCCTTTGCACAAAAAAGGTTGAAAAACACTGTTCTAGTCCAACCCCCTGCTTAGGCAGGAAACCCTACACCACTTCAGACAAATGGATATCCAACATCTTCTTAAAAACTTCCAGTGTTGGAGCATCCACAACTTCTGGAGGCAAGCTATTCCACTGATTGATTGTTCTCACTGTCAGGAAATTTCTCCTCAGTGCTAAGTTGCTTCTCTCCTTGATTAGTTTCCACCCATTGCTTCTTGTCCTGCCTTCAGGTGCTTTGGAGAATAGTTTGACTCCCTCTTCTTTGTTGGAGTCCCTCAAATACTGGATGACTGCTGTCATGTCTCCCCTAGTCCTTCTTTTCATTAAACATTAGACATACCCAGTTCCTGCAACCGTTCTTCATTTGTTTTAGCCTCCAGTCCCCTAATCCTCTTTGTTGCTCTTCTCTGCACTCTTTCCAGAGTCTCAACATCTTTTTTACAGCGTGGCGGCCAAAACTGAATGCTGTATTCCAAGTGTGGCCTTACCAAGGAATCCGTTGCTATACAGGTAGTCCTCGACTTACGACCGCAGTTGGGATCGGAATTTCCACGGCTAAGATCGTTATAAGTGAGCTGTGTCCAATTGTATGACCTTTTCCCCCATAGCTGTTAAGCAAATTGCTGCATTTGTTAAATGACTAATGTAGTCGTTAAGTGAACCTGGCTTCCCCCATTGACTTGGCTTGTCAGAAGCTGGCTGGGAAGGTTACAAATGTTGATCACGTGGCCAGGATACCGCAACCATCATAGGTACGTCCTGGTTTCCACACGCCCACATTTCGATCACACAGGTTGGACACTCAACCATTGTAGGTGCGCGAACCGATTATAAGTCCCTTTTTTCAGTGGGGTTGCAATTTTCAACGGTCGCTAAAGAAATGGTTGTAAATCGAGGACTACTGTAGTGTCATCTCTCAATTCAAGCATACCCAGGGCATGGCCAGTGATGTTGGGCGTGCTTTTAGAAGTGAGAAGAGATGGCTTAATTGACCGTTTTTGATCAAAGAAAAGAATATAAGTACTTTATTTCCACTTGGAAACCACTTCTGGACTTTCTGCCTGAGGTGGGGGGGGGAAAATGAAACTTTGATTTTAGGTTTTACTGATTAGATTGATTGGTTGTTATAGAAATGGCTAGTTTATAATATTATGGAAAAGTAGAAAGTTGAGGTTTGATGTTAATGCCTTATCCTACTGCAACAGAGGGAGTCAGTGCATCCCCCCTCCTTTCCCTCCCTCTCTTCTTCCACACTTCTCTCTTCCCCCTCCCCTCCCCTCTGGGTCCTACTATTTCCTTTTGTATTTTTGTATTTTATACTATAAACTAATACAAAAATTAGAAGTGAGAATGCTTTCTTTCTTTCTTCCTTTCTTTCTTTCCATTTTTTTCTTTTTCTCATTCCCTCTTTCTCTCTTCCCTTTCTTTCTTCCTTTCTTTTTCTCTCATTTTCTTTTTCATCTTTCTCTTTCTTCCTTTTACTTCCTCTCTCTCTCATTCTTTCTCTCTCCTTTCTTTGTTTCTTTCTTTTTTTCTCCTTATTTTTTCACCTTTCTTGCTTTCTTTCTTTCTCACACTTTCTCTCTCTCTCTCTTTTCATTCTTTCTGCCTCTTTTTCATCTGATTCTTTCTTCATTTTTCTTCCTCGCTCTTTCTTCCTCTCACTATTCCTTTCTTTTTTTCTTTCTCTTTTTCTCTTCTTTCTCTTTTCTCTCTCTCTTTCTCTCTGTCTTTCTATCTCTCTGTCTTTGTCTCTCTGTCTGTTTTTATCCTACCATTATTATTTTGTAAGTAACTCAAAATTGCAAACACGCCTAATATTCCTTCCTACACACACACACACACACACACACACACACACACAAACACAAACACAAACACAAACACAAACCCCACATTAAATTGAACAGATTTGGATTTCCAACAAAAAAGAATGTTTGGAGTTCGGGGTTGAACTGTGGGAATCCTTGATGCTCTACGAGCTTGGTGGTTCCTTGCAAGAATTTTATCAGGCGTGCCCTGATGAAGTTACCTAGCTGGGTAGTGAAATGTCTTCAAGAAAACCACAGATTTGGGATTAAAAATAGCATTCCGTCGATGTGCTGACTCCCTGCGCATCACATCAAACATGACCATTCAAAGGTGGCTTTTTTGACGGACTCATGAAAGAACACCTCAGGTTTAAAGGGGCTGTCGGGGGATGGGGAGGGAGAGACTCTGGGATTTGCACACCCCATGATCTAATTACGTAATTCATAATGGAGGGAAGAATTAAAATTGGATTCGTAATTGCAGCGCTAACTGCATGAGAGCTCTGGGGAGGGAGAGGATCAGCAGCTACAAGGACTTTCACCACCAACCCAGGGTCCCTTCCTGCAAAGCCGCTTGGAATCCCCTTCCCCTTCCCTGGGGGGCTGTTGCTGATGAAAAAGAACCCGAGAGCCGGCTGGCTTTCTTCCAAAAATTTGCAGCCCTGACACAATGTTCCCTCCACTACTTCCACGAAGCCGGCACAGAAAGAAAGAGAGAAAAAGGGGAAAAAATAACAATAAGGTAGCTATTGAATATGGAGAGAACGTGGCTCAGAGAGGAACAGAGGGAAACAGCGAGTGGAAGTTAGGAAATCCGAAACTGTCCAAGTAGAGGGAAACAATTCACCCACTGCATTCAGTTTTGGTCACCACGATGTAAAAAAAAATATGTGGAGACTCTGGAAAGAGTGCAGAGAAGAGCAACAAAGATGATTAGGGGACTGGAGGCTAAAACTATTGCAGAAATTGGTATGTCTAGTTTGATGAAAAGAAGGACCAGGGAGACATGATAGCAGTCTTCCGATATCTCAGGGGATGCTACAAAGAAGGGGGAGTCAAGCTATTCTCCAAGGCACCAGAAGGCAGGACAAGAAGCAATGGGTGGAAACTAATCAAGGAGAGAAACAACATAGAACTAAGGAGAAATTTCCTGACAGTTAGAACAATGAATCAGTGGAACAACTTGCCTCTAGAAGTTGTAAATGCTCCAAAACTGGAAGTTTTTAAGAAGATGTTGGACAACCACTCGTCTGAAGTGGTGTAGGGTTTCCTGCCTAGGTAGAGGGTTGGACTAGAAGACCTCCAAGGTCCCTTCCAACTCTGTTATTCTATTCTATTCTATTCTATTCTGATGCACCTTGCATGGTCCACAAAGGGGGCAGAGGAGGATTAAGGTCAATTAAAGCCCCCACCCCACCCCCCAATTCTGGTTCCCAGTTTGCTTGACAGAATAACAGAGTTGAAAGGGATCTTGGAGGTCTTCTAGTCCAACCCCTTGCACAAAGACTGTGATGGTATAAGACATGGATAAGGTCAATTAAAGCCCCAACCCCACCCCCAATTCTGGTTCCCAGTTTGCTTGACAGAATAACAGAGTTGAAAGGGATCTTGGAGGTCTTCTAGTCCAACCCCTTGCACAAAGACTGGGATGGTATAAGACATGGATAAGGTCAATTAAAGCCCCCACCCCACCCCCAATTCTGGTTCCCAGTTTGCTTGACAGAATAACAGAGTTGAAAGGGATCTTGGAGGTCTTCTAGTCCAACCCTTGCACAAAGACTGGGATGGTATAAGACAGTGATGGTGAACCTTTTCAGCACCGAGTGCCAAAAAGGTCATGGGGAAACGCCGGGGCCGTGCTCCGGAAATGCCGAACTGCCAGGTTCTAGGGCGCATGCACGGTTGAAGATCAGCTGGCTGGCGCACATGCGCAGGCCGGTTTTCGGCACTGCCATGTGCACGAAGGGATCACGGCGCTCTGGAAAAGCCAAACATCTGGGTTCTAGCATGTATGCTGACCCAACAATCAACTGGCCCATACACATGCGCGCACCAGTTTTTGGCACTGCTGCGCGCGCCAGCTGATCAAAGACAAGCAGGCAAGTCCGCGCAGGACGGGTGACATGGCTTCATGTGCCACTTTGGGCACGGGTGCCAAAAGTTCACCATCACGGATATAAGGTGTCCAACCTACTTGAGCAGGAGAGTTGGATTAGAAGAAGCTGCCAGAATGAGCCCAAGCACTTCTAGGCTGCATTAACAGAGATAGAATCAGAGGGGAAAAAATTGGCTGGAGGCAATAACAGGGGTTAAAATAGAATGGAAACCTGAAGTTTTTTTTATTAGGAATAATGTCTGCGAAATACAAAAAAGAAATCCAGTATTTAATACTACATATAATTACGGTGGCAAGAATTGGCTTTGCCCAGAAATGGAAAAACAAATTAACTCCAAGCGAAGATGAAATAATAAGAAAGGTTATGGATTGTGCGGAAATGGAGAAACTAACTAAAGAAATCCAGGGAAAAGAAGAACCAGAATTCTACCAGATATGGGATAAATGGTATAGGTGGGTGGAGGAAAGAAACAAGAATCAATGAAGGAATATAACAAAACTCAAAAAATAATAGTTATGAGTAAAATAAGAGGGTTAAGAATGGTGAAATCCAAATGAAATACAATAGAAGGGGAAATAATACAAGGTGAGCGGTATCGATTGATAATTGCTGTTAGAAAGAACAGGAAGCTCCTTTTCGTATTGTATTGTGTAAATGTGGTGTACGTCTAGGTTTTAGGTGTGTGTGTTTTACATGTTTGTTAATTAAAAAAAAACAGAGATAGAATCAAGATCAGGTGACGAATTAACACCACTTTATAAGGCCTTGGTAAGGCCACACTTGGAATACTGCATTCAGTTCTGGTCACATAATATACAAAGGATGTTGCGACTCTAGAAAGAGCGCAGAGAAGATGGGGGGGGAAGGGGATGCTACAGTGGTCGTAAGTGTGAAAAATGGTCACAAGTCACTTTTTCCAATGGCATAATTTGTAACGGTCACAAAGTGAACTGTTGTAAGTCGAGGTCTACCTGCAGTTTCAAATCCTGCTTAGTCTTCCTTTCTTATTTATTTATCATTTGTGAAACCAATTTACAGAGCCAACCATGTAGGTGAGAAGTATAATGCTTTATAAGGCCTCGGTACGGCCACACTTGGAATCCTGCATCCAGTTTTGGTCGCCACGATGTAGAAAAGATGTTGAGACTCTGGAAAGAGTGCAGAGAAGAGCAACAAAGATGATTAGGGGACTGGAGGCTAAAAGATATGAAGAACGGTTGCAGGAACTGGGTATGTCTAGTTTAATGAAAAGAAGGACTAGGGGAGACATGACAGCAGTCTTCCAATAGGGGTTTCCACAAAGAAGAGGGAGTCAAAAAAAGAAAGAAAGAAAAAGAAATAAAAGAAAGAAGAGGGAGTCAAGCTGTTCTCCAAAGCACCTGAAGGCAGAACAAGAAGCAATGGGTGGAAATTAATCAAGGAGAGAAGCAACTTAGAACTGAGGAGAAATTTCCTGACAGTTAGAACAATTAATCAGTGGAACAACTTGCCTTTAGAAATTGAGTGATTTATCATTGGAGGTTTTTAAGAAGAGATTAGAGAACCATTTGTCTGAAATGGTATAGGGCCATGATGGTAAACCACAGGTGGCACGCAGAGCTATATCTGCTGGCACGCGAGCTGTCAGATCCACGCTGATGATTTCCGGCCTTCTGGAGGACCAGGAAAGCCTCCGGAGCCTGGGGAGTGTGAAAAACAGGCTCAAACGGGCCTACCGGAAGTTGATTTCCAAACTTCCGGTTGGCCCATAGACTCCCAGCCTGAGGATTCGATGGTCTTCTGCTTCTAAAAGTTTTCCTTGGATTCTCCAGTGGGGGTGGAAGGTTTACGTTGATTCCCACCTGCACATCGGGTGCAAATTTCATCAGAAGGGGATGGAGCCCCAGGCTGTGAATCTATTGCAAAACAGGAAATTGCTTTCCCCTTCTTTACACCATTTTCTAAATTAAAAAGAAAAAGAAAGAAAGAAGAAAGGAAGAAAGGAAGAAAGGAAGAAAGGAAGAAAGAAAGAAAGAAAGAAAGAAAGGAAGAAAGAAAGAAAGAAAGAAAGAAAGAAAGAAAGAAAGAAAGAAAGAAAGAAAGAAAGAAAGAAAGAAAGAAAGAAAGAACGTATGGAGAGGGAAACTAGCCAAAAGGAATCTGGAGGAAATGTCATAGTGGTGGTTGTAGATTACATTGAGAGATTTATGCTGGTCGTCCTCACTTGTTACTTGAGAAGTCATGTCCGACCCATTGTGACCACATGGACAACGTTCCTCCAGGCCTTCCCGTCCTCTGCCATCCTCTGGAGTCCATTTAAGCTCATGCCTGCTGCTTCAGTGACTCCATCCAGCCTCCTCATTCTCTGTCGTCCCCTTCTTCTTCTTTTGCCCTCCATCGTTCCCAGCACGAGGCTCTTCTCCAGGGAGTCCTTCCTTCTCATCAGGTGGCCAAAGTCTTTGAGTTTCCTCTTCAGGATTTAGGACCTTCTAAAGAGCAATCAAGGTTTAATCTCCTCTAGGACTGACCGGTTGGATGGCCTTGCAGTCCAAGGGACTCAGTGCAGGAGTCTTCTTCTCCAGCACCAGAGTTCAAAGGCCTCCATTCTTTGGAGCTCAGCCTTCCTTGAAGGTCCAACCTTCACAGCCATCCATTGCAACTGGGGAAACCACAGCCTTGACTATACGCACTTTCGTTGGGAGGGTGATGTCTCTGCTTTTTAGTAGGCTGTCTAGATTTGCCATCCTCACTTAGCGACCCCAATTGCTATTAGTGATTTGGTCACAAGGCATTATGGCCGTTAAACAAAACATCATGTGTGATCACAATGGGTATATAACCTTACTTCTTCTCTGGTCATAAAGCAAATTACCCACAATCTTTAAGTGAGACATATAGTGTATGATTCACTTAACAACTGCAATGATTCCCTTAATGACTGTGGCAAACAGGATGTAAAAATGGGGCCAAGTTCCCTTAACAACTGCCTTGCTTAACCTCTGGGGTGAAGGTGGAACTTCGAAACGGATAATACAGGTCGTCCTCGGCTTACGACCAAAATTGAGCCCCAAATTTAGTTTGCTAAGTGAGACATTTGCTAAGTGAGTTTTGCTCCATTTTACGATCTTTCTTGTCACCGTTGTTAACTGAATCATCACAGTTGTTAAGTTAGTAACATGGTTGTTAAGTGAATCTGGGCTTCCCCCCCCTTACTTTGCTTGTCAGAAGGTCACAAAAGGGGATTGTATCACCCAGGACACTGCAACCGTCATAAATGTGAGTTGGCTGTCAAGCATCTGAATGTAAATCACATGACCACGGGGATGCTGCAATGGTCATCTGTGTGAAAAATGGCCAAAGGTCACTTTTTCAGTGGCATTGTAACTTCAAACGGGCACTAAATGAATGTAAACGTTGTAAGTTGAGGACTACCTGTACAAACCCAGTAGGAGTCAGTTGCCAAGCACCTGACTGCTGATCACGTCGTTTAACGACACCATAATCCCTTGCAGGGTGGAGTCTGGGCACCTGAATGGAGCTAGCAGATTGTTTTAGTGGCCAGATGCCTTTCCTGTTGCCATTGCGGAGTTTTGTTCAGCAGATATATTCTCGGTGTGCCCAGAGGGAGAAATAGCTCCCTCTATCTAGGATCGAACTCACAGCCTCCTGATTGTGAGGCGAGAGCTCCACTTCTAGGCCAGCCACACTACTCCTTGTTGATCACGTGACCATGGGAGGGGCCCAAACGGTCGTAAGTGTGAGAAAAACACTCACGCCACTTTTTCCTCAGAGCCGTAGTAACTTTGAATCATCCCTAAACCAACGGTTGTAAGTTTGGAGGGCTACGATCGGTCAGTGGATCTTCTGGGAAGTCTGCTGTAGTAACTTCAAATGGTTGCTAAGCAACCGGTCGTAAGTCGAGGACCGCCTGCACTTGAAAATGAGCAAGGGCTTTCATTTAGACTGGAGAACTAGATCATTGCCCTGTAGTTTATTTTCTTGGGCATTTAATTGCAGTGAAGGCCAAGAGAAGAAGGTAGCAGCTTCAGGAAGGTGATTATTGATTTGACACCTGCAAATGATCCGCTTGACAGATAAAGACACTTCTTTTGAACAACAGGAACTCAAGCCAAGTTTACAGGTAGTCCTCGACTTACAACGGTTCTATTTAGTGACCGAAGTTACCACGGCACTGGGGAAAAAAAGTGACTTATCTTTCGCACAGGACTGCTGCAGCCACTGATTCATGTTTATGACGGTCACGGTGCCTGGGGGGGGGGCACGTGATCCGCTTTTATGACGCCCTGAGAGGCCAAGTGAATGGGGAAGCCGGATTCACTTTACTACAGGCAGTCTTGTACTTATGACGACAGGGGAGCCCAACAGTTCTGTTGCTAAGCGAGACGTTGGTTCAGTGAGTTTTGCCCCATTTAATGGCCTTTCCTGCCACAGTTGTTAAGTGAATCATTGCGGTTCATAAGTCAGTAACGTGGTTGTTAAGTGAGTCGGGCTTTCCCCTTGACTTTGCTGGTCAGAAGGTCGCAAAAGGGGATCATCTCATGCTGCAACCGTCGTAAGTATGAGCCAGTTGCCAGGTGTCTGAATTCTGATCACGTGATCATGAGGATGCTACCAAGGTCGCAAGTGTGGAACACGGTCCAAAGTCACATTTCCTGGCGCCGTTGTAACTATGATCTGTCGCTAAGTGAAACGTTGTAAGTCGAGGACCTCCTGCCATTTAATGAATGCAGCGATTCATGTCACAACGGCGGCAAGGAAGGTCGCAAAACGGAGCAAACTCCCTTAACCGATGTCTCGTTTAGAGACCGAAATGTTGGGGGCTTGACTACAGCCGTAAGTCGAGGACTGCCCATACCGAACCCACCAAAAACTCTTCTGGATCTCCGTTCTTACCCAAGCAGGAGAGACAGGCGAGAAGAACCACGATCCATGCCAGGGTGAGGGACATCCTGAAGCTCATCGCGCACCGCAGCTGCAAAGAGACGACAAATGGCAGACATTTCAATTTCCCTTGTGTTTTATCCCCTTTCTTTGAAAAGCAAATCGGTGTGCGTGAGGCACATTTTAAATTATGCAGATGCACGCTTCCAGCAAACTCCCCCGCTCGGTCGCTCCACCAAGCTGGCACACCAGGAAGAGATGACTTGGAGTGGGGGAAGAAAAAGGAAGAGGGGGCTTCACTCTGATTCTACAGTTGTGGGTTTTTTTTGGGTCCAACGAACCTTTTCACCGCCCCTTTTTCACCGGGGCGGTGAAAAGGAATGAGTCTGTGATGGGCTCAAGACAGAAAAGGATCTGGATAGACTTGAAATTGGGCGTTATCTTACAAAATGAAATTCAAGGCTGAAAAGAATAAGGTCCTACATTTAGGCAAGAAAAACCACATGCACAGGTAGAGTATAGGTGGTACCTGGCTCAATAGTAGTAACTGTGAGAGGGATCTTGGAGTCCTAGTGGACAACCATTGAAATAGGAGCCAGCTGTGTGCAGCAGCTGCCAAAAAAGCCAACACAGTTCTAGGCTGCATCAACAGAGGGATAGAATCAAGATCACGTGAAGTGTTAATACCACTTTATAAGGCCTTGGTAAGGCCACACTTGGAATATTTGCAGTCAGTTTTGGTCACTGTGATGTAAAAGCAGGTGCTGAGATTCCAAAAAGAGTGCAGAGAAGAGCAACAAAGATGATTAGGGGATTGGAGATTCAAACATATGAAGAACAGTTGCAGGAACTGGGTATGTCTAATGTTTCATGAAAAGAAGGACTAGGGGAGACATGATAGCACTTTTCCAATATCTCAAGGGCTGCCACAAAGAAGAGGGAGTCAAGCTATTCTCCAAAGCACCTGAAGGCAGGACAAGAAGCAACGGATGGAAATTAATCCAGCACAGAAGCAACCTAGAACTAAGGAGAAATTTCCTGACAGTTAGAACAATTAACCAATGGAACAACTTGCCTCCAGAAGTTGTAAGTGCTCCAACACTGGAAGTTTTAAAGGGGGTTGGACTAGAAGACCTTCAAGGTCCCTTCCAACTCTGTCATTCTCATTCTCATTCTCATTCTCATTCTCTATTCTATTCTATTCTATTCTATTCTATTCTAAGATGCACCTTTCATGATCCACAAAGGGGGCTCGGGAGGATTAAGGTCGAAGCAATCTCGAATTAAGGAGGAATTTCCTGACAGTTAGAACAATTAATCAGTGGAACAACTTGCCTCCAGAAATTGTCAATGCTCCAACAATGGAGGCTTTTAAGAAGAGATTGGACAAGCATTTGTCTGGTGTAGGGTTTCCTGCCTTTCTCTCTCTCTTTCTCTATGTCCACCTGTCTGTCTGTCCATCCCTCTATCTATCCCTCACTATATATCCTATATCTCCTTTAAAATCCATCCATCCATCCAATCTATCCACTCCTCCAACCAGTCCCTCTTTCCGTTTCTCATCTTCTTCCTCAATCTTCAAAGTAAGCTCTCCTTTCCCCCCTTTTAATTATTTTCTGGTAAAGAAACGGAGTTGGAAAGGGCTTTGGGGATGTCCAGCCATCCTGAAAATCATATTGGTAAGATAGATAACCTCCGATTATCTCATGATGAGACCTGGTGTATGGATGGGCTTTTGAATGGCTCCTGCTTGGCGACTGTCAGCAAGCCACCTTAGTTGTTTTTTTAAAAACTATTATTATTTCATGCATTAAATTTATATGCTGCCCATCTCGCTGCGAAGAACTCTTTAGCTTCATTGTTCTATGGTTGCATTGATGATGTTACCTAGTTTGTATCATGAAAAGGCCTGCAAGAAAACCATCACGCTTGGAGACCCTGAATTTCAACCCACAGCTACAAATATTCTCCTTTACTGATACATCTCCCACCTGAGATTGCTTCTGTGTCTCACCCAGGCTGGGTATCTTCCTATCCTTATTTTTTGGATAGCCACCTGCTTCTCTCCCCTCCTTCCTTCCTCCCTGCCCATCTCCTATCCCTTTAAACATTTTCATTAGAGTAAAAAAATTTTTAAAAATCAAATAGACAACTTTTCACTTCCTGCAAGGCTGCCTACTTTCCTGAGAGCTGAATTTCCTGGCAGCCAAAGGTCCTGTTAGCCTTGGTTGTTCTGGAGGGCAAAGCTAGAGTTGAACGTTTCAGGACAACTAAGATTTTATTTATATAGAATAGAATTAGAATACAATAGAATAGAATCGAGTATAGAGCAGAGCAGAGTGTAGAGTAGAGTAGAATCGAGTATAGAGCAGAGTCAAGTAGAGTGTCGAGTAGAGTAGAATAGAATAGAGTAGAGTGTAGAGTAAAATAAAATAGGAGTAGAGTAGAGTTGGATGGAGTGTAGAGTAGAGTGTAGAGTAGAGTGTAGAGTAAAGTAGAGTAGAGAGTAGAGTAGGGTGGAATAGAATAGAATGGAATGGAATAGAATAGAATTAGAATAAAATAGAATAGAATAGAGTATACAGCAGAGCAGAGCAGAGCAGAGTGTAGAGTAGAGTAGAGTAGAATCTAGTATAGAGTAGAGTTGAGTCAAGTAGAGTGTAGAGTAGAATAGAGTAGAGTGTAGAGTAGAATAAAATAGGAGTAGAGTAGAGTAGGATAGAGTGTAGAGTAGAGTAGACTAGACTAGAGTAGAGTTGGATGGAGTGTAGAGTGTAGAGTAAAATGTAAAGTAGAGTAGAGTAGAGCAGAGCAGAGCAGAGTAGAGTGTAGAGTAGAATAAAATAGGAGTAGAGTAGAGTAGGATAGAGTGTAGATAGACTAGAGTAGAGTAGAGTAAAGTAGAGTAGAGTTGGATGGAGTGTAGAGTAAAGTGTAAAGTAGAGTAGAGTAGAGCAGAGTAGAGTGTAGAGTAGAATAAAATAGGAGTAGAGTAGAGTAGGATAGAGTGTAGATAGACTAGACTAGAGTAAAGTAAAGTAGAGTAGAGTTGGATGGAGTGTAGAGTGTAAAGTGTAAAGTAGAGTAGAGTAGAGCAGAGCAGAGCAGAGCAGAGCAGAGCAGAGCAGAGCAGAGCAGAGCAGAGCAGAGTGTAGAGTAGAATAAAATAGGAGTAGAGTAGAGTAGGATAGAGTGTAGATAGACTAGACTAGACTAGACTAGACTAGAGTAGAGTTGGATGGAGTGTAGAGTGTAGAGTAAAGTGTAAAGTAGAGCAGAGCAGAGCAGAGCAGAGTAGAGTAGAGTAGGGTAGAATGGAATGGAATGGAATGGAATAGAATAACGGATGGGACCTTAAAGGTCTTCTAACTTTTGGAGGCAAGTCCTTTACACTGGTTAATTATTCTCACTGTCAAAAAACTTCTCCTTAGTTCCAGGTGGCTTCTCTCCTTGATTAGTTTCCACCCACTGCTTCTACCTGCAGGTGCTTTGGAGAATAGTTTGACTCCCTCTTCTTTGTGGCAGCCCCTGAGATATTGGAACACAACTATCATGTCTCCCCTAGTCCTTCTTTTCATTGAACGAGACATTAAACAAGACGCTAAACTAAACAGTTAGTTGTATTTTGCCTTCCTTGTTTTTACAAAATAGCTCAAGACGGCGAATATATCTAACACAACTTCCCCCACCTATTTTCCCCACCACAACAACCCTGTGAGGTGGATTGGGCTGAAAGAGGGAGAGGGACTGGCCCATATGGGTCATTTAAGACCAGGAGTTTGGACACAAAACTCTGCAATTGGAAGATTTCAGCCTGGAATAAAGGTAAAGGTAAAAGTTCCCCTCGCACACATGTGCTAGTTGTTCCTGACTCTAGGGGGCAGTGTTCATCTCCATTTCTAAGCAGAAGAGCCAGCGCTGTCCGAAGATGTCTCCGTGGTCATGTGGCTGGCATGACTAAATGCCAAAGGCGCACGGAACGCTGTTACCTTCCTACCAAAGGTGGTTCCTATTTTTCCACTTGCATTTTTTACGTGCTTTCGAACTGCTAGGTTGGCAGAAGCTGGGACAAGTAACGGGAGCTCCCTCTGTTACGCAGCGCTAGGGATTCGAACTGCCGAACTGCCAACCTTTCTGATCGACAATCTGAGCGTCTTAGTCACTCAGCCATCGCATTCCCACAGCCTTGAATAACTGACCTCTGATGCACCCTTCTAAAGCAGGGCTGTCCGACATGGGTAACTTTAAGATTGGTGGACTGCAACTCCCAGAATTCCCCAGGCAGTATGACTGGCTGGGGAATTCTGGGAATTGAAATTCACCAGTCTTAAAGTTGCCAAAGTTGGACAGCCTTGCTCTAAAGCTACTATTCTCTCAATGATTTTTTTCTTTTTTAAACAGAAACAGGTCTTTTGATGGCAGATTCTTACATCCTCCCTTATCCTTGATTAAAATCCTTTTCTCTTCATTGTCAAAGGAGAGTAAGTTTAGCCTACGGTGCCCCAAAAGGACCAGGAGGTGTCCGATAGCACCTTTTCTGCTTTAAACCAATTTTATCCCAAAGCAGAAACTTTCTGTGATCTGGAGCTCCCTTCATCCGGTGCATTTCTCTTCTCTCAATTCTTCTCTCCATCTGCGACTACACAACACACTCTTTGCTTCTTTTAACAACATTCTTCATGGGGGGGGGAGGGAAAACCCATCACATCCTTTGTCTATATTGCTCTGCATGCAGGACATTAACAGGTGGGCTTGGAAAGTCTCAAGAGGGGTCTTAAGAGAGCCGTTCGGTTTATGATGGCAAATACTGCCTTGGCCAAGGTCTGAAAACCAGGAGTTGGCAAAGTCTTGTCTGTAGCCCCCCCCCCAGCCCCACCTCTTCGCTCAGGACCTAAAAAAAGGGGGGGGGGCATAGCAATTAATCTCTCTGTTGCTCTGTGACGTGAGGAGAGCCTCATCGTTCCCTTCTCTGACTTCTAACTCCGTCCTGCTGTTCCTTCTCTGCAAAATGACACTTTGAAAAGACGGTACTTACCTCCGAGCGAAGCTTCGGCTGCCGCGGTTTTGGAAAACCATCGCTTCTCGCACACCGATGCAAATGGGGTGCGCTGGTTTTCTAGACAAAAGGCAGGCAAGCAGGGAGAGAAAAGTCATGAGGACTCTCTGCTTTCATTCTGGGTGTTTGAAACCTCGGCAATTTCTTGCCTGCCGCAGAAATGTATGCCGGTCTCTGCTTCTGAAAGGAGTCCCAAAATACCCCTCTGACTGGTTCTAGAATAGAGGGCCCTCCCTCCCCTGGGTTAGAAGAGAGAGAGAGAGAGAGAGGGAGGGAGAGAGAGGGGGAGAGAAAGAGAGAGAGAGAGAAATTTACACAGAGAGAGAGACAGAGGAAGAAGTGGGAAAGAAGAAGTGAGAGAAAGAGCGAAAGAGAAACACCGAGAGAGAGAGAGAGAGAGAGAGAGAGAGGGAGGGAGGGAGGGAGGGAGGAAGATGTTGGAAAGAAGTAAGTGAGAGAGAGAGAGAGGAAGAGAGAAAGTGAAACACACAGACAGAGGAAGAAAAAGTGGGAGAGAAAAAGAGAGAGGAAGAGAGAAAGGAAGAGAGAAAAAGAATGGGGGAGAGAAAGTGAGAGAAAGAGACAAAAACAGAGAGATATGTGTGTGTGAGAGAGAAAGAGAGAGATAAACAAGAGAGAGAAGAGCGAAAAAGAAAGAGCAAGAGAGAAAGAAAGAGAGAAAGAGAATGGGGGAGAGAAAGTGAGAGAAAGAGAGAGAGAGAGACAAAAACAGAGAGAAAGAGAGGGTGTGTGTGTTTGTGTGTGTGAGAGAGAAAAAGAGAGAAATAAGAGAGAGAAATAGAGAAGAGAAAAAAGAAAGAGCAAGAGAGAAAGTGAGAGAAAGAGACAAACACACACACACAGAGAAAGAGATGTGTGAGAGAGAATGAAAGAGAGAAACAGCAGAGAGAGAGAGAGAGAGAGAGATGTGTGTGAGAGAATGAAAGAGAGAACAACAGAGAGGGATGTGTGTGAGAGAATGAAAGAGAGAAACAACAGAGAGAGAGAAGAGAAAAAAGAAAGAGGAAGAGAGAAAGTGAAAGAGACAAACAAACACACACACACACACAAAGAGAGATGTGTGAGAGAAAGAGAGAAACAACACAGAGAGAGAGAGAGATGTGTGAAAGAGAGAATGAAAGAGAGAAACGAGAGAGAGAGAGAGAGAGAGAGAGAGAGAGAGAGAGAGAGAGAGAGAGAGAGAGAGAGAGAGAGAGAGAGAGAGAGAGAGAGAGAGATCCCAATCTATCATAAAATCCACTTCCGTACTGGGTAAGGCAGAAAGCTCACTTCAGATTGGAAACTGGAGGTCCATCTCACACAGATAAAAGCTGGGAAGCCTCCAGAGGCTGAGAGGAACAGGTGAGGGGAGAGCAAAGCTTTGTACAAGCTGCCTGTTATGAAGGGGTGTGGCCTATGCTCCCTGGCCAATCAGCAGAAAGCCCGAGGGAGGAGTCCGAAGAGCCCAGCCTGAAGATGCCAGAGGAGAAAATGGGAGAACCTGTGAAGTTGGTATTAGACTTCAGGGCACCTCGTGGTTTTTCTTAACATTATTTACCTTTCTTAGATGCCAACAAATCAAGTCAGGTTTCTCCCTCAAAAGCACTGGTGGCCCAGGTTCAAATTATCCTGCTTTGGACATATGATGTGAAGACTCATCTGTCTGGAGGAGGTTCTGAGGCTGGGAAAGGTGGAATCACCAGGAGAGAGTGAGTTCTAGTCCCACCTTAGGTATGAAAGTAACGAGGTGAATTTGGGCCAATCACCTGGTGACAGTGAGTTCTAGCCCCACCTTAGGCGTAATAACAGACTGGGTGACTTTGGGCCAATCACCAGCAGACGGTGAGTTCTAGTCCCGCCTTAGGCATGAAAGCAGACTGGGTGACTTTGGGCCAATCATCAGGAGACTGTGAGTTCTAGTCCCACTTTAGGCATGAAAACAGACTGGGTGACTTTGGGCCAATCACCAGCAGACGGTGAGTTCTAGTCCCACTTTAGGCATGAAACCAGACTGGGTGACTTTGGGCCAACCATCAGGAGACTGTGAGTTCTAGTCCCACTTTAGGCATGAAAACAGACTGGGTGACGTTGGGCCAATCACCAGCAGACAGTGAGTTCTAGTCCCACCTTAGGCATGAAAGCAGACTGGGTGACTTTGGGCCAATCACCAGCAGACGGTAAGTTCTAGTCCCGCCTTAGGCACAAAAAAACAGCTGGGTGACTTTGGGCCAATCATCAGGAGACTGTGAGTTCTAGTCCCACTTTAGGTATGAAAACAGACTGGGTGACTTTGGGCCAATCACCAGCAGACAGTGAGTTCTAGTCCCGCCTTAGGCATGAAAGCAGACTGGGTGACTTTGGGATGGGAGATGGTGAATTAGTGGTGGGTTCCTACCGGTTCGGACCAGTTTTGCTGAACTCCTAGTGCTGCTTTCAAACAGAGAGTGAACCGATTCTCTGTTTGTTTTAAAAGTAGGCCCGCCCGCCCCTGGGTTATCCTTACCTTTATTCCAGCTTCCGAAGCCCAGCTGATCCGGTGGGGGGGGGGACCGATTGAAGTGCCGCTCCTCAGCTGTTTTCCTTTTTTTTCTGAGTAATTTTTGTTCAATTGAGCATGCACTCACAGCGAAACGAACCAGTAGTAAACTGGTTAGGAACCCACTACTGTGGAGAATTGTAATCCTATCTTAACTTTAGTCATAAAAGCCAACTGGGTGACTTTGGGCCAGTAACTCTCTTTCAATCTAATCCACCTCACAGGATTGTTGTGAGGAAAATCGGGGAGAAAGGAAGGAATATTAGACCTGTTGGCAATTTTGAGTTATTTACAAAATAATAATGGTAGGATAAAGAGAGAGAGAGAGAGAGAGAGAGAGAGAGGGAGGGAGGGAGGGAGGGAGGGAGGGAGGGAGGGAAATAGAATGACAGGGAGAGAGACACAGAAAGAGAGACAGCAAGAGAGATGGAGAAAGAGAGAAAGACAGAGAAAGTGACAGGGAGAGAGAGACAGAGAGAGACAGAGGGAGAGACACAGAAAGAGAGACAGAGAGAGAGACAGAGAGAGAGAGAGACACTGAAAGAGAGACACAGAAAGAAATGGAGAGAGAGAGAAAGACAGAGAGAGAGACAGGGAGAGAGAGACAGGGAGAGACACAGAAAGAGAGACAGAGAGAGGGAGTGACAGAGAGAGAGATACTGAAAGAGAGACACAGAGAGAGATGGAGAGAGAGAAAGACAGAGAGAGTGACAGGGAAAGTGACAGGAAGAGAGAGACAGAGAGACAGACACACACATAGACACACACACAGAGACAAAGAGAGAGGGAGACAGGGGGAGAGAGACAAAGAGAGACAGAGAAAGACACACACACACACACACAGACAGTGAGAGAGAGACAGTGAGAGAGAGACACACACAGAGAGAGACCGACACACACACAGACACACACAGAGAGACACAGGGAAAGAGAGACAGAGAGGGAGAAACAGAGAGAGAGAAACAGAGAGAGACACACACAGAGAAAGACAGGCAGGGGGAGACACACAGACAGAGAGAGAGACAGGAAGAGAGAGACAGAGAGAGACACAGAGAGAGAGAGAGACAGGGAAAGAGACAGAGAGAGAGAGACAGTGAGAGATACACACACACAGACACAGACACACACACACACACACACACACACACACACAGAGAGAGACAGGAAAAGAAAGACAGAGAGGGAGAAAACAGAGAGAGAGAAACAGAGAGAGACGCAGAGAGAGAGAGAGAGAGACAGGAAGAGAGAGACAGAGAGAGACACACATACACACATAGAGACAGGGAGAGAGACAGTGAGAGAGACACACACACACACAGAGACTGACACACACACACACACAGACACACACAGAGAGAGACAGGGAAAGAGAGACAGAGAGGGAGAAACAGAGAGAGAGAAACAGAGAGGGACACACACAGAGAGAAAGACAGACAGAGGGAGACACACAGAGAGAGAGAGAGACAGAGAGAGAGACAGAGAGAGAAAAACAGAGAGAGAAAAACAGACAGAGAGAGAGACAGGAAGAGAGAGACGGAGAGAGACACACACAGAGAGACAGGGAGAGAGACAGACAGAGAGCGAGAGGCAGACAGATTGAGAGACAGACACAGAGAGAGACACACACACACAGAGAGAGGGAGAGAGAAACAGAGAGAGACAGGGAGAGAGAGAGAGAAAGGGACAGAGACACACAGAGAGAGAGAGACAGGGAGAGAGAGACAGAGAGCGAAAGAGAGAAAGACAGAGAGACACAGAGAGAGACACAGAGAGAGAGAGACAGAAAGGGACAGAGACACACACACACAGAGACAGAGACAGAGAGAGAGAGAAAGACAGAGAGACAGAGACACACACACACACAGAGACACAGAGCGAGAGAGACAGAGACACAGAGAGAGAGAGAGAGACAGAGGGAGAGAGACAGAGACAGAGACAGAGAGACACACAGTGAGAGAGACAGGGAGAGAGAGAGAGAAAACTTTTTCTTCCCCCAAGGGAGGATTTCCATCCTTCTCTTGACCCCCAGGCCTTCCACAAGGGTTCAGAGAACTCCAAAGGGCCCCCCTGAATGTACTTTGAAAAAGGGCGGTTTAGGTTTGTCTGTACTTTCTCGACAGGGAGACCGGTACGTGTGTCTCGGTGACAAAGAGATCAGCTTGTTCCCAGGGACAGCAGCGATCAAATATGCAAGAGGAAAAGAGCTTTGAGTCAGGTTCTTGGTTGGGGGAGTGGGGGGCAACCAAGCACCTGAAAACAACAAACTCTCTGCCCCCCTCCCCTCTTGTTCTCAAGGGCCTTTGCAAATCCAATCAGTGGAGGAAATAAACCTGTTTGGCGTCTGTGCCCAAAGCAGCCCTCAAAACTTTTCGGTGACATGTTCCCGAGAGAGGAAGGGAACCGCAGGCAATGAAAAATAAAAGAAAAATAAATATCAACATCGACCTGTTAGCCGTGCTGCTAAAGTTTCGTGCATCGCAAGTAACAGGTATGTTATCCTGTCCCACTGGAGGGGATGGAATGTCACAACCTACTTCGGGTTCATATCAGGGGAGAGGAGTGGAGGCAAACTGAGGGAGGGGAAAAGGAAGAGGGGACATTTTTAAAATTCATATTAGGCATAAAAGTTGGATGGGTGACTTTGGGCCAATCACCAGGAGACTGGGAGTTCTAGTTCCACCTTAGGCATGAAAGTTGGGTGGGTGACTTTGGGCCAATCACCAGGAGACTGGGAGTTCTAGTTCCACCTTAGGCATGAAAGTTGGGTGGGTGACTTTGGGCTAATCACCAGGAGACTGGGAGTTCTAGTTCCACCTTAGGCATGAAAGTTGGGTGGGTGACTTTGGGCTAATCACCAGGAGACTGGGAGTTCTAGTTCCACCTTAGGCATGAAAGTTGGGTGGGTGACTTTGGGCTAATCACCAGGAGACTGGGAGTTCTAGTTCCACCTTAGGCATGAAAGTTGGGTGGGTGACTTTGGGCTAATCACCAGGAGACTGGGAGTTCTAGTTCCACCTTAGGCATGAAAGTTGGGTGGGTGACTTTGGGCTAATCACCAGGAGACTGGGAGTTCTAGTTCCACCTTAGGCATGAAAGTTGGGTGGGTGACTTTGGGCTAATCACCAGGAGACTGGGAGTTCTAGTTCCACCTTAGGCATGAAAGTTGGGTGGGTGACTTTGGGCTAATCACCAGGAGATTGGGAGTTCTAGTTCCACCTTAGGCATGAAAGTTGGGTGGGTGACTTTGGGCTAATCACCAGGAGACTGGGAGTTCTAGTTCCACCTTAGGCATGAAAGTTGGGTGGGTGACTTTGGGCTAATCACCAGGAGATTGGGAGTTCTAGACCTACTTTAGCATGAAAGCTGACTGGGTGACTTTGGGCCAATCACCAGGCGATTGGGAATTCTACTCCCAATTTAGGCATGAAGTTGGGTGAATGACTTTGGGCCAATCACCAGGCGATTGGGAATTCTAGTCCCAATTTAGGCATGAAAGTTGGGTGGGTGACTTTGGCCAATCACCAGGCGATTGGGAATTCTAGTCCCAATTTAGGCATGAAAGTTGGGTGGGTGACTTTGGGCCAGTCACCAGGAGATTGGGAATTCTAGTCCCAATTTAGGCATGAAAACTGACTGGGTGACTTTGGGCCACTCACCAGGAGACTGGGAGTTCTAGTCAGCTGCCTAAGACTAGTTCAAAGTTACCAGATAAATCCACAAAAACATAACACAAAAAAATGCACAGGTACAGTATATGTGGTACCTTGCTCAGTAGTAGTAACTGTGAGAGGGATCTTGGAGTCCTAGTGGACAACCATTTAAATAGGAGCAGCCCGTGTGCAGCAGCTGCCAAAAAAAGCCAACACAGTTCTAGGCTACATAAACAGAGGGAGAGAATCAAGAACACGTGAAGGGTTAATGCTACTTTATAAGGCCTTGGTGAGGCCACACTTGGAATACGGCATTCAGTTTTGGTCACCACCATATAGAAAAGAGGCGGAGACTCTGGAAAGAGTGCAGAGAAGAGCAACAAAGAGGATTAGGGACTGGAGGCTAAAACATATGAAGAACGGTTGCAGGAACTGGGTATGTCTAATGTTTAATGAAAAGAAGGACCAGGGGAGGCATGATAGCAGCTTTCCAATATCTCAGGGGTTGCCACAAAGAAGTGGGTATTAAGCTATTCTTCAAATCAACTGAAGGCAATGGGTGGAAATTAATCAAGAAGCAACTTAGAACTAAGGAGAAATTTCCTGACAGAACAATGAATGTTCCAACACTGGAGTTTTTAAAAAAAAGAGATTGGTTAACCATTTGTTTGAAGTGTTGAGTTGAGTTTATTTGATTTCTATGCCGCCCAATCCCGAAGGACTCTGGGCGGCTTACAGAATAAAAAAGAATTAAAAGAAAAAAAGGCTTAAAAACAATAGGACACACAAAGTTAAAAGAAAGTCAACAAACACCCAATCAGAAGGCCTGCCGGAAAAGCCAGGTTTTAATGGCTTTGCGAAAGGCCGTGAGAGTGGGGAGGGCCCGGATCTCCGGGGGCAGCTCATTCCATACGGCTGGAGTGGCAACAGAGAAGGCCCTACTCCTCGGCGTCGCCAGCCGGCATTGTCCTGCTGAAGGCACCCGGAGAAGGCCCATCCTGTGTGATATAATTGGTCTAAGGGAGGTATGTGGCAGGAGATGGTCTCATAGGTACCCAGGTCCTAGACCATGTAGGGCTTTAAAGGTAATAACCAGCACCTTGAATCGTGTTCGGAGACCAATGGGGAGCCAGTGCAGCTCATGGAGGATAGGTGTGATGTGGGTGTACCTTGGCACACCCAGTATCACTCGCGTGGCTGCATTCTGGACCAGCTGCAGTCTCCGAACACTTTTCAGGGGCAGCCCCAAGTAGAGCGCGTTACAGTAATCCAGTCTTGAGATGACGAGGGCATGAGTGACTGTCTGAAGTGCCTCTTGGTCCAAATAGGGCCGCAATTGGTGATGGGTTTCCTGCCTAAGCAGAGGGTTGGACTAGAAGACCTCTAAGGTCCCTTCCAACTTTGTTATTCTACTCTACTCTACTCTACTCTACTCTACTCTACTCTACTCTACTCTACTCTACTCTACTCTACTCTACTCTACTCTACTCTACTCTACCAAAGCAGCCTCTTTTGATGTGGAAAAAAATAGTTTGCAGGCATCACAATAAATTGGTATGAAATTAGATTGATATTTGAGGATATTATGCCAGGGGCTGATGACAAGGGAAGAAGATATGCCAGCCAACTAGCATTGGGATCCGGTTCCCCCAATCTTTTTCAAACATTCGGAGAATATGGGGCTTTTTAGCTCACTGGTTCTAAGCCCTTGACCTTGGACGATGGTGGAAGTGTGAATTCCTTTAGAAAGGGCAGACTCAATGGAACCAGGGAAATCTAAATTAAGCTCAGGGTTGCCTCAGGGATCATGCTATTCAAACAATGAATTGTTTTTTTTTAAACATGTGTGCACAAAAAGAAAATATTGAATTCGGAAATTTGAATGGTGTTTAGTAGGCAAAGTCCCATCCAAACATGAATTAGATTTGGATTCATTGTTTGGTTCTAACTGTTCATCTCATTCAGAAAATCTATGCACATCAGCTCTGCACTACTGCAACGTGCTCTACATGGGGCAGCCCTTGAAGAGCATTCGGAGACTTCAGCTTGTCCAGAATGCAGCCGCGCGAGCGATCGTGGGTGTACCTCGGTTCACCCATGTAACACCTATCCTCCGCGAGCTGCACTGGCTGCCTATCGGTCTTCGGATACGCTTCAAGGCGCTAGTCGTCACTTATAAAGCCCTTCATGGTATTGGACCTGGGTACTTGAGAGACCGCCTGCTGCCAATTACCTCCAATAGACCGATTAGATCCCACAGACTAGGCCTCCTCCAAATTCCATCTGCCGGCCAATGCCGACTGGCGACTACCCGGAGGAGAGCCTTCTCTGTGGCCGCTCCGACCCTCTGGAACGAACTCCCCGTGGAGATTCGAACCTTCACCACCCTCCAGGCCTTCCGCAAAGTCCTTAAAACCTGGCTGTTCCGACAGGCCTGGGGCTAAAGAGCTGTTCCCCACCCCCGTCTCGAATGATATGACTGCTGTGTGTTTTTAAATTATGTATTGTTATGTTCCGTCTTTTATTTTTTGTCTGTACCCCCCTCCCCTGATTTGAATTGTGAGCCGCCCTGAGTCCCCTTGGGGAAAAGGGCGGCATATAAATGTAATAAAATCAAAATCAATCAAATCTTTGAATAGCAATATTTCTGCTTGGTCTCTTCTATCGATTGAGGGGGGGGATTTGTGTGTGTGCGCACAGCAATCACCCCAAATATGGAGGATCCAGTTCAAATCGTATACCAGCAGGGACTCCTGCTTGAGCAGGGGGCTGGACTAGAAGACCTCCAAGGTCCCTTCCAACTTTATTCTGATTGATCAATCGAATGAATATATATCACAACCCCTGGTAAGCCCCAATTATGGGAGGAAGCTAACAGCTTCCATTATCTGTCAATCGGCTCGTCACAAGAGTCCATCACGACAGAAACCCAATATTTTTACTGTTGCCTTTGTTACAAATATAACACACACACACACACACACACATATATATATATATGTGTGTGTTGTATTTGAGCTGATAAATAAATAAAGGGAGACTAGTATAGATCTATTTCAAGCTATTTAGCTCTCATCAGCTAGCCATGCCCTTACTGGGATTTGAACCTGTGCTGTATTACATATTAAGCAGTTGTGTTAACCACTAAGCCACAAGGTTCTCCTCCTTTATCACACCCCTGGTATGCCCAAATATTTATTTATTTATTTATCAGCACAAATGCAACACACACACATATATATATGGCTGGGTCTGTGTGTGTGCGTTTGTGTGTTCCAACATAACTCTGGGACACCATGAGCAATTTCAACCAGACTTAGTACACAGATGACGTACTCCCTGGAAGAAAATACTGTGTGGGTAAGACACCGCTAACACCCCTCGGGGTATGTCTTCTGTTACGATGCAGCCTGTTGTGCCTTAAAATGGCTGTCAGCCCTCGGGCTGCCATTCAGGGGGGAGCCAGTCCATCGCCACACCCGCTCAGCCATGCTTACACGCCCCCAATGTTGCCACGTTGATGTTGACTCTCTGATGTTGGCGGAGCCTGTAGCTCCATGTGGCTCTGCAAGGCTTCCCTCATTATTCTGCAGAGTAACTCTTCTACTTGGGTGCAGCTGCCTCCTCAGAAGTAACTCTTCTACTCGAGTGTAACTGCCTACTCTGCCGGAACTCTTCTGCTAGGTGGGCGAACCAGAAAGGAGGTTATGATGACATTGAGTGGGGGTGTGGCTGAGGGTGTAGGTCATGGTGATCTGGGTGGAGTTGTGGGTGGAGCTGGGTGGGGTAATGGTATATATATGAGTGATGGTGTTAACTTGGTTAGAACTGACTTGGATTTGCTTACCTTTGTATCATTGTCATTTAGTGCTGGTTATCACGTAATATTAGATAAAGTTTTTCACCAAACAAACTGACTCTCTGTTTGTATTCAATGTGAACGCCGGAACGTGACAATGGCTTCTACTGTACTGCTGTAAAATAGGCTTCTACTGTACTGCCCGCAGTGGAGTTGCCATGGTAATGGCTTCACAGCACTCCACAAGGGGGCTCCCTCTGGTAAGCGGGAAAATCCAACATTAGAAATTACGTTTGGTCTGGACATTTTCCCTCTATAAATAAATACCTGGGCAACTCCAGGTTATCGACTAGTTTTTGATAACATTAAGAGTGATTTTCAATTCCTGGTTAAGTGGGGGTTGATTTATCCTTGAGGTTGAAGCCCTCCCACGCTGTGCATCCATGGGAAGCTTTTGACATATCCGCTACAGTGCCAAAATATCTTTGCAATCTGAGGCTCAGTTTGAAACATTTTTACTGGTAGTCCTTGACTTACGACTATTCGTTTAGTGCCCAGTTACATCAGCACTAAGAAGCGACTTGTGATCGATCCTCACACTTACAACCGTTGCAGCAACCCCCTCGGTTATGTGATCAAAGTTCTGGCGTATGGCCACTGGTATTTTTAGGTAGTCCTCGACTTACGACCCCAAAATTTATGTTGTTTAGTGAAACATTTGTTAAGTGAGTTTTGCCCCATTTTGTGACCTTTCTTGCCACCGTTGCTAGGTGAATCATTGCCGTTAGTAAGTTAGTAACATAGTTGCTAAGTGAATCTGTCTCCCCCATTGATTTTGGTTGTCAAAAGCTCGCAAAAGGGGATCACGTGACCTTGGGACACAGTGACGGTCATAAGTATGAATCAATAGCCAAGCATCTGAATTTTGATCACGTGATCCTTGGGATGCTACAAAGATTGTTAAGTTTGAAAAATGGCCATCAGTCGCTTTTTTCAGTCCGTTCTAACTTTGAACGGTCACTAAATGATTTCTTGTAAGTTGAGGACTACCTGTATTTACAATGGTGGCGGGCAGTGGTGGGATTCAAACTTTTTAAACTACCGGTTCTGTGGGCATGGCTTGGTGGGTGTGGCAGGGGAAGGTTACTGTAAAATCCCCATTCCCTCCCGATCAGCTGGGACTCGGGAGGCAGAGAATAGATGGGGCGCGGCCAGCCAGAGGTGGCATTTACCAGTTCTCCGAACTACTCAAAATTTCCGCTACTGGTTCTACAGAACTTGTCCGAACCTCCTGAATACTACCTCTGGTAGCGGAGTCATATGATCACTCATTGCGACCTTCCCAGCCAGCATTGGACAAGCAAAAATCGAGAGAGAAGCTAGATTTACTTAATGGCTGCATGATTCACTTAATAACTGCTGTGATTCATTTTAACAACAAAAGGTCTGGATTTTTTTTTTTGTTAGAAAGCTTTACCTTAGTTTTGTATGTATAAAATGAGTACGTACAGTATGTATAGGCAGGTACGCCGTTCTTTAAGGCTGAACAATATTTTAAAGTTGGTAAAGTATTACGGGTTAGATTTGAAAATATAAGAATGAATGATATTATTCCTCACAGCAAAGCAAGCTGAGATGGTTAAAATGTTTCTTTTACCCAAATAAGAGATTATTTTACATTTTGTCTCGAGTTCGAAATCTCTTCTGGATTTTGTGTTGGCAATGAGGAAAATAATAATAATGAAACTTTGATTCTGTTTTTGTAAATTAGACAGGCTCCTTGTTATAGAAATGGCTTGTACATATAGCTGTGCAAAAGCAAAAAGTTGTAGTTTTAATGTTCTTATCTTTGACTGTGCCAAAGAACGTCGGAAGTCAGTGCCTTTTTCCTCCCCCCCTCCCATTACACTATATATCCCCCCCCCGGTTTTCCCTTCCTCTCTTTTTACTTTTTCATGTTTTCTTCCTTTGCATTTTATACTTTGATAAACCAATTAAAAAGTTTTAATTGTAAACAACAATAAAAAATCGCACAATCAAACACTGTGTGCAGCAGCTGCCAAAAAAGCCAACACAGTTCTAGGCTGCATAAACAGAGAGATAGAATCAAGATCACATGAAGTCTTAATACCACTTTATAAGGCCTTGGTAAGGCCACACTTGGAATACGGCATTCAGTTTTGGTCGCCACGATGTAGAAAAGATGTGGAGACTCTAGAAAGAGTGCAGAGAAGAGCAACAAAGAGGATTAGGGGACTGGAGACTAAAACATATGTAGAACGGTTGCAGGAACTGGGTACGTCTAGTTTAATAGAAAGAAGGATTAGGGGAGACATGATAGCAGTCTTCCAATATCTCAGGGGCTGTCACAAAGAAGAGGGGGTCAACTTATTCTCTACAGCCCCTGAAGGCAGGACAAGAAGCAATGGGTGGAAACTAATCAAGGAGAGAAGCAACCTAGAACTAAGGAGACATTTCCTAACAGTTAGAACAATTAATGAATGGAACAACTTGCCTCCAGAAGTTGTGAATGCTCCAACACTGGACGTTTTTATCCATTTTATCCATAACCATTTGTCTGAAATGGTGTAGGATTTCCTGCCTAAGCAGGGGGTTGGACTAGAGGACCTCCAAGGTCCCTTCCAACTTTGTTATTCTATTTAACAACAACCAGGGGTCCCAATTGTAGTCATAAGTCAAGGACTTACCACTGATTCATTGGTGTCTCCATTCGAGGTGACTGTATCCTTACGTCTATTCAGAATCCCCCAAGGGTTTGCATTAGAAAATACTAAGACCTTGGCTGATTGTGTTATGAACAACACAATCTGGGCTGGCTCCATTATCAGCTGTTGTTTAGTCTACTCAAAGCTCATCTCAAGTATTGCATCCAATTCTTTCTTTCTTTCTTTCTTTTTTTTTAAAAAGAGCCTGAATAGAGTGGAATGGGTGCAAAAAAGGGGAATAATCAGAGGATTGAAAAGAAAAACCTGTTAAGGAGAATGTTTACAAAATAACAAAGAGTCGGAAGGGACCTTGGAGATCTTCTAGTCCAACCCCCTCCTTAGCAGGAAGCCCTGTACCATTCTCTTCTTTAAAAACTTCCAGTGTTGGAGCATTCACAAGTTCTGGAGGCAAGTTGTTTCAGTGGTTAATTGTTCTCACTGTTAGGAAATTTCTCCCTATTTCTAAGTTGCTTCTCTCCTTGATTAATTTCCACCCATTGCTTCTTGTTCTACCCTCAGGTGCCTTGGAGAATAGTTTGATTCCCTCTTCTTTGTGGCAACCCCTGAGATATTGGAATGCTCTACATGGGGCAGCCCTTGAAGAGCATTCGGTGACTTCAGCTTGTCCAGAATGCAGCCGCGCGAGCGATTGTGGGTGCACCTCGGTTCACCCACGTAACACCTATCCTCCGCGAGCTGCACTGGCTGCCTATTGGTCTCCGGATACGCTTCATGGCGCTAGTCGTCACTTATAAAGCCCTTCGTGGTATTGGACCTGGGTACTTGAGAGACCGCCTGCTGCCAATTACCTCCACTCGACCGATTCGATCCCACAGATTAGGCCTCCTCCGAATTCCATCCGCCGGCCAGTGTCGACTGGCGACTACCCGGAGGAGAGCCTTCTCTGTGGCTGCTCCGACCCTCTGGAACGAACTCCCCGTGGAGATTCGCACCCTCACCACCCTCCAGGCCTTCCGCAAAGCCCTTAAAACCTGGCTGTTCCGACAGGCCTGGGGCTAAAGAACCGTGCCCCTATCTCGAATGGTATGATTGTTGCGTGTTTTTAAATTATGTATTGTTTTGTGTTGTTGTTAATTTGTCTGTATCCCCCTTCCCTGGTTTGAGTTGTGAGCCGCCCTGAGTCCCCCTTCGGGGGAAAAGGGCAGCATACAAATGAAATAAACATTCAGCATTCAAACATTCAAAACTGCTATCATGTCTCCCCCACTCCTTCTTTTCATTAAACTTGACCTACCCAGTTCCTGCAACCGTTCTTCATATGTTTTAGCCTCCAGTCCCCTAATCCTCTTTGTTGCTCTTCTCTGCACTCTTTCTAGAGTCTCCGCATCTTTTCTACATCGTGGCGACCAAAACTGGATGCCGTATTCCAAGTGTGGCCGTACCGAGGCCTTATAAAGCGTTATATTTCTCACCTACATGGTTGGCTCTGTAAATTGGTTTCACAAATGATAAATAAATAAGAAAGGAAGACTAAGCAGGATTTGAAAGTGCAGGTAGAGCTCGACTTACAACAGTTCACTTTGTGACCGTTACAAATTATGCCATTGGAAAAAGTGACTTGTGACCATTTTTCACACTTACGACCACCGTGGTCACGTGACGGATGCTTGATAACTGACTCACATTTATGACCATTGCCCTGTGCCGGGACCATGTGATCTATTTTTACGGCCTTCTGACAAGCAAAGCCCATGGGGAGTCCAGATTCACTTAACAACCATGCTACTGATTTCACGACGGCGGTGATCCATTTGACACCCGTGGCCAGAAACGGCGTCAGACAGGGCAAAACTCACCCAATTTCTCGCTTGGCCACATAAATGTTGGGCTCGATTGTGGTCGTAAGTTGAGGACTCCCTGTTCTACAGCATAGAGATAGCGCCCATAACCAAATATTAGGTCTGCAGAATGCGGAGATGTGGATTTAAACTCCAGGAAGGCAGACTTTTATTGAATTTATTAAAAACTATCTAACCGTTTAGTGCAGGGGTGTCCAAACTTGGGAACTTTTAAGACTTGTGGACTTCAACTCCCAGAATTCCCCAGCCAGCCATGCTGGCTGGGGAATTCTGGGAGTTGAAGTCCACAAGACTTAAAAGTTCCCAAGTTTGGACACCCCTGTATTCGAGCTTTCAAACTCCATTTCATGGGATGGGGCTGAAGAGATGTCTGGAATGAGCAGGGGGGGGTTGAGCTGCATGACCTCAAAGAACCCTTCCAGAGATACAGCAGGTAAGATCCCTTCTGTGAGAGATGTTGGAGAGGGAGCAGTCAGGTGGGGAAACAGTTCATCCTCAAGGGCAGTGGGTGTGGGGGCTGCGGAGATTAGTAACTCAAAATTGAGTTTTTCAAACTCGGTTACTTGAAGATGGGTGGACTTCAACTCCCAGAATTCCCCAGCCCAGTTTGGAAAAAAACAACACAAATCACCACTGTACAGTAGCCCTGGACTGACATCCTTTTGCTTGGTGACTGTTTGAAGTTACAACGGCACTGAAAAAAGGGAGTTATGACCATTTTTCACACTTACAACAACCATTGGAGCCTCTGTCGGTAATCAAAATTCAGGCACTTAGAAACTGACTCATAATTATGATGGTTGCGGTGTCCCAACTTACAACAATGGGTGACTTTGGGCCAATCACCAGGAGACTGGGAGTTCTAGTCCTGCATTAGGCATGAAAGCTGACTGGGTGACTTTGGGCCAATTACCAGGAGACTGGAAGTTTTAGTCCCGCCTTAGCTCTGAAAGCCTGCTGCGGGACTTTGGGCCAATCACCAGGAGACTGGAAGTTCTAGTCCCGCCTTAGGTATGAAAGCCTGCTGCGTGACTTTGGGCCAATCACCAGGAGACTGGAAGTTCTAGTCCCGCTTTAGGCATGAAAGCCGACTGGGCAACTTTGGGCCAATCACCAGGAGACTGGGAATTCTAGTCCCACCTTAGGCATGAAAGCCAACTGGATAACTTTGGGCCAATCACCAGGAGACTGGGAATTCTAGTCCCACCTTAGGCATGAAAGCCAACTGGATAACTTTGGGCCAAACACCAGGAGATTGGGAATTCTAGTCCCACCTTAGGCATGAAAGCCAACTGGATAACTTTGGACCAATCACCAGGAGATTGGGAATTCTAGTCCCACCTTAGGCATGAAAGCCAACTGGATAACTTTGGGCCAATCACCAGGAGACTGGGAGTTCTAGTCCCACCTTAGGCATGAAAGCCAACTGGATAACTTTGGGCCAATCACCAGGAGACTGGGAATTCTAGTCCCACCTTAGGCATGAAAGCCAACTGGATAACTTTGGGCCAATCACCAGGAGACTGGGAATTCTAGTCCCACCTTAGGCATGAAAGCCAACTGGATAACTTTGGGCCAAACACCAGGAGATTGGGAATTCTAGTCCCACCTTAGGCATGAAAGCCAACTGGATAACTTTGGACCAATCACCAGGAGATTGGGAATTCTAGTCCCACCTTAGGCATGAAAGCCAACTGGATAACTTTGGGCCAATCACCAGGAGACTGGGAGTTCTAGTCCCACCTTAGGCATGAAAGCCAACTGGATAACTTTGGGCCAATCACCAGGAGACTGGGAATTCTAGTCCCACCTTAGGCATGAAAGCCAACTGGATAAACTTGGACCAATCACCAGGAGACTGGGAATTCTAGTCCCACCTTAGGCATGAAAGCCAACTGGATAACTTTGGACCAATCACCAGGAGATTGGGAATTCTAGTCCCACCTTAGGCATGAAAGCCGACTGGATAACTTTGGGCCAATCACCAGGAGACTGGGAGTTCTAGTCCCACCTTAGGCATGAAAGCCGACTGGGTAACTTTGGGCCAAACACCAGGAGACTGGGAGTTCTAGTCCCACCTTAGGCATGAAAGCCGACTGGGTAACTTTGGACCAATCATCAGGAGACTGGGAGTTCTAGTCCCACCTTAGGCATGAAAGCTGACTGGGTAACGTTGGACCAATTACCAGGAAATTGGGAATTCTAGTCCCACCTTAGGCATGTAAGCCGACTGGGTAACTTTGGGCCAATCATTTGAAGACTGGGAGTTCTAGTCCCGCCTAGAACCTCGAGAGTGGCAGCAAATAACCCTGATAAATAATTGAACTTCATGCTATAGGTAGCTCTCAAATTGCAACCATTTGAACCATTTGAAGTTGCAACAGCACTGAAAAAAGTGACATGACTGTTTTTCACACTGACAGCCATGGCAGCATCCCCATGGACACACAATCAGAATTCAGATGCTTGGCAACTGGTTCATACTTATGAAGGTTACACTGCCCCAGAGTCACATGATCTCTTTTTGCGAACTTCTGACAAGCAAAATCAACGAGGAAGCCAGATTTACTTAACAACCGGGTTAACGTCACAGCTGTAGCGATTCGCTTAAGGACTGTGGGAAGAGACGATGTAAAATGGAACAAATCCCACTTAACACTTGTCTTGGACAAAATTGTGGTCGCATGTCGAGGACTACCGGTATTTGAACTCTTCTGCTGAGGTAGCCTATCTGTCCCACTGATAGGTAAATGTAAAGGTTCCCCCGCACTCGCGTGCTAGTCGTTCCAGGCTCTAGGGGGCGGTATTCATCTCCGTTTCTAAGCGCTGTCCGAAGACATCTCCATAGTCATGTGGTTGACATGACTCAACGCCGAAGGCGCACGGAACGCTGTTCCCTTCCCACCAAAGGTGGTTCCTATTTTTCTACTTGCATTTTTTACATGCTTTCGAACTGCTAGGTTGGCAGAAGCTGGGACAAGTAACGGAAGCTCACTCCGTTACGGGGTGCTAAAGATTCAAACCACCGACCTTAGTGATCGACAAGCTCAGCCTCTTAGCCACCGCATCCCTTACTGATAGGTACCTTAAGGTGGCGCAGTGGTTAAATGCAGCACTGCAGGCTACTTCAGCTGACTGCAGTTCTGCAGTTCGGCTGTTCAAATCTCACCGGCTCAGGGTTGACTCAGCCTTCCATCCTTCCGAGGTGGGTAAAATGAGGACCCGGATTGTTGTTGGGGGCGATATGCTGACTCTGTAAACCGCTTAGAGAGGGCTGAAAGCCCTATGAAGCGGTATAGAAGTCTAACTGCTATTGCTATGTTAACTCTGCCCACACCAAGGAGTTCGATCCTGACCAGCTCAAGGTTGACTCAGCCTTCCATCCTTCCGAGGTGGGTAAAATGGATTGGTGGTGGGGACAACATGCTGACTCTGTAAACCGCTTAGAGAGGGCTGAAAGCCCTATGAAGCGGTATATAAGTCTAACTGCTATTGCTATTAATGCAAAAAACAAAACAAAAAAAATGGAGGGGAAAACGACAAAAAAAGAAAAAGAACCAGAATATTGAGAAGTAAGACAAGGCGGCAAAAAAGGGGAGGATAGATCAGAAAAGGGAAATGGGGTGGGGTGGGGAGAACAGAAAGAAAGTGAGATATAGATATAGATATATATTTATTTATATATATATATTTTAAAAAAAGACACAAGTCTCCCATTTGGTTTTTTTTTTCTTCCCCTCCACAAACTTATGCTTTTAATTAAATAAATAAATGAAGGGTATTCAAGGCAATATCACTTCACAGTGGAGATCCCTCCTCGGCTTCATCAGTCGGGGAAGGGAGGGGGGCAGGGAAGAGAGGCAACCAGGAAAAAAAAAAAAGGCAACGAAGATAAATGAACGCTTTGTGTAACAAAATAAAGGAATAAAGAAGATTTTCTTCTTGTGAAGAATGGCCCTTCCCTTCCCCTCCCTCTCCCCTCATTAGCACGGTATTCCTTAAAAAAAAAAAAAAAAGATTCCCCCCCCCACCAGCCCCAATGTAAACAAACTTGAAAAATTCATAGTATAAATAAGACATTTTCAGATATTAAAACAGAAGGAATGAAATAGGGCCCATTCCAAAGGAAGCGAGGGGACAAGATGTTAAAAGGATTCATCGGAGCAAAATATTTATATTTATATATATATATATATTCTTTTTTGAGAAAGGGCATTATGAACAACGGGGATTGTACGGATTGATGGGTTGCTTCCATTAAACCAGCGTTTCTTATCTTTGGCCACTTTTAAGATAGGTGGACTTCAACTCCCAGAATTCCCCAGACAGCATGGTTGACAGGGGAATTCTGGGAGTCGTAGTCCACACGTTAAAATAGCCAGAGTTGAGAAGCGCTGAATTAGATGGGGTTTGATTGGGATTGCGGGGAGGGGGGGGGGAGGATACATCCATCAAGAAGGGCCCAAACTTCTATGGCCCAAGACCCTTCTCTAAAACACAACGAAGGGGCAAAGGTCACACAAGAGCTTCCTGTTGCCAATTGCAACTTACTGCCAACAGGGGGAAATCTGCCGGCAGAACCTCTGCCCCCACCTACTGGTAGAACCTAGGAATGCAGCAAGAGAAGAAAAGCATTCGGGACGTTGGTCTGAAAGGGGGGGGGGGAATGTGGAACTCTTTTGGGTGACCTGAGAAATCGTGTACCCAATACATTTGTTTTTGTCCTGGGTGGGTTTTACGTGAACCTGTGGAATGTTCCGGAGACCGTTCGTCATGCCAAGATACCGAAAGTTGTTTCGCTCCTCTAAAGCAGTGTTTCTCAACCTTGAAGATGTCCGGACTTCAACTCCCAGAATTCCCCAGCCAGCGGATGCTGGCTGGGGAATTCTGGGAGTTGAAGTCCGGACATCTTCAAGTTGCCAAGGTTGAGAAACACTGCTCTAAAGGACAGACCCAGCCCTGCGCAGCCATTCTCAAAACTGGGCGGGCGGGCGGGGGGGGGCGCATGGCGTGCGGTTTGTCGTACGGTATCCGGAACGACGACCGAATATGTGAAGCCCCTTGGAAGAAATGTTAACCCTGAGAGCTGCAGACTGACCGTTCTGGGGCGACAGCGGGGGACGGAATCCAGAACCTCGGAATAATCAAGGATTAAATGAGGACGAGAAAGGCGGGCGGGGAAGGGAGAAGGAAGAAAAGAATACAGGACGTTGGAAAAAGGAGCGGGATTCTTACTTTGCTGCAAAAAAAAAAAAGAGGCATTTTTTTTAGCCGCCAATGCTATGGCATGCGCGCTCGTCTGCCACGCAACCCGGAAGAGGAGCTTCTCCAAGGGGCATGCACGTGCCGGAAAACAAACTTCCGGTTTCCAGCAGGTGCACGCATGCCAGCCAGCTAGTCTTCCGGGTACTGGCACGCATGCACGCACGACGATCAACTGGCCGGCACCCATGCGTATGTGCGCCAGAAACACGGAAGAGGAACGGGCGATGCCGCGTTGTGCTAGGTGACATGGCTCTGATGCCATAGGTTCTCCGTCACGGTGCTGTGGTAAAACTCATGAGAAACCAGGTTTTTTTTTTTGGGGGGGGGTGTCACTGAATCCAGAGGAGCATTGAATGCGAAGGAAGAGAGAGAGAAAGAGAGAGAGGTAAAAGGAAATACATTTCTGGGACAGTCCTCAAAGGGGTTTCATCTCTGCTGAGCTGCAGGAAAGGCCCTAACTGTAGAATAGTGTTTCTCAACCTTGGCGACTTGAAGTCTTGTGGACTTCAACTCCCAGAATTCCCCAGCCAGCTGTGCTGGCTGGGGGATTCTGGGAGTTGAAGTCCACAGGACTTCAAGTCGCCAAAGGTTGAGAAACACTGCTGTAGAACATTGAATTCTCAGCTCAGGCAGCCTAGCCACTCCGTCCGCCCCCAGCGCTGGTCCCTAAAGCAGATCCCGCCACCTTGTCATCCCCGCTTCATTTCTGCAGCGGCTTTTCCTTCCCTGTTGATCTAACGCCTCGTTTTTTTCCCCCAAGCTCTTTTTCCAGAGGCTCCCCAAGGCCTGCGGTGGGAGAGGCACAGCCCTCGACCTTCCACTTCAAAAGAAGCTGGGAGGATGAAGGACGGATGAGGTCTCCGACCGGATCCAGAACGATTTAAAAATAAAATAAAAAATAAAATAAATCAAAACCCTCCTGCACCCAACCTTCACAGAAACAGCCCACGTACGATGCGGTGGGGGGGGGGGATTGGATGGGAAGCAAGGTAGGGGATTATAGGGTAAGGGGGTGTCCTCGTGTCCCGTTCGTTTCCTGTTCTAAGGCTCCAGCTGTACAAAATTGGGGAGAACCCAAAGCTCTTATCTTGCTGAATCGGGAGTTGCGATTAGGAGTGGGACGTTTTTCTTTTAAGAGTATAAACGCAATAAATAACTCCTCTTCGGGACTTCACAATTGTTTTAAAAAATTAAAAAAGGTAAGGATCCAAAAACCGCAATCCGGGAACACCGTCGAGAAGCGGGCGGCCTGTTATGGCATCATCTTTGTCCTTGCTAATCCTGCCAACCTTTCAAAGTGGCCAAAACAGCCAAGATTGGAGAGGATGGGGGGTGGATGGGGAAGAGAAAAACTCTTCATGCTCCCCCTTCCCTCTCCTACACCTCTTTGCACTCCCCCCATCCACCCTCCAGGTCCCTTGTTTGGCACACGGAAGAAGAAGTAGTAGTAACACGAGAATTGCTGCGAATGGAGGAGTAGGTTGTGAAAAATATCTTTCTCTCTAGCAAAAAATAAAAGACAATAGAATCAGAGGGTGGAGTGTTTTTTTCCCCCCACCACCCCCGCGATCTTTCTCTTGCTTGAAATCATTCTGCTAAACATGGAATGTATGTTTTTGGTGTGTGTGTGTGTTTGTGTGTTTGTGTGTGTGAAGGGGGATGGGCAAAAATGGGGAGGGGGCACTGAATATCATCCAAAGATGCCGCTAGGCCAATTTCCTCTCTTTTCCGCTCCTCATTCTTTTATCTCCCTACTTCACTAAATGTGACTTTATCAGAAAAAAAAAGCCTTGCGAGCAATTTCCTGTAGAGGGCAGTGTTTCTGAACCAGGGCGACTTTTAAGATGGGTGGATGGACTTCAACTCCCAGAATTCCTCAGCCATACATGGCTCAGAGGAATTCTGGGAGTTGAAGGCCACCAAATGCCAGCTTAGGAATTCTGGGAGCTGAAGTTGCCAGGGTTGAGAAACACTGAGGATCGGAGAGATGTGTGTGTCCCCCCCCCCCCACACCCGGGGACTGTTTTCTGCCCCAAAACTGCACCTGACTTCGAGGAAGCCCCCACCAGAGCGAGGTCACGAGGGAGGAGAAAACAGGATCCAACAGGGTTTCCGCTCGTTCTAACCACACAAGGGTGCGATCGCAAACATTTGGCAACAAGTCGTCCCGCGTATGCGTGTAGAGCCGCACACTCAGATGCTCTCACCCGTCCGCACCGAACAGGTGTATGGGAAAAGACCTGAACTAGGAGAGGTACCAGTCCTGACAACTGATGAAACTGGAATTCAGGTATTCTGTACCCTATTTTGCTCCGGTGATTAGGAAGGAACCCGATGCGTTTTTACATCTAGTCCTGCGCTCCAGGAAACCTTGTGTTCCACCCGCGTCCAGCCCGCCCGCCCCCTCTTCAAAGTGCTCGCGGCCAGCCTTCTTCCCTGCAGAGTGTCCGTTCTGGGGCCAAAGCGCCTTCCCCTGGCAAATCTGAGGTGTTTGGCTGAATGTGGAGACGGCGGGTTGGGGGGGGGGGATGGGGGGGAAGACTCGGTCTGTCCCGCATGGCTTTGAGGAGTCCCCCTCCGTCCGTGATGACCCCATGGGGGTCACAGTTCCCTTCGGCCAGCTCCTGCGATAGCTGCACAGGAGATTGTGACGGAGGTGTTTGGTTTTGCCGGAGAGACCCTGGAACGGCCAGGGGCAGGGCTGGTGGGGGAACCGGTGCTCCTCGGATTTCGGAAGGGGAGGAGCAGCAGGTTTGTCACCGAGGACCAGGAAAAGATCATCGTCGAGCCAAGATTTTCGATCTCTCGTCCCCTCGTCTCCCCCAGAATCCGAGTCAGCTCCGGGCCTACAAAGAACCTCTCAACGGCCGCTGTCACTGAGACACTGAGTCTGAATGGGCCATGGGCGCCGGACAGGGTTGTTGAGTGGTCAGGAGGCTATCGACTTCTCCAAGACCCAGGAGGCTGAAATCGGGGACAGCTAAGGACACTTGCGCAGGGGCCACCAACGTCTCTGGAACTCCCTCCAGTCCCGCGTGGCTGGAAATTAAAGGTAAGCTTTCCGTGACGCTCTCGGGAAGTGGGGGGAAGTCCACGGCAATCGCTTCCCCCGAGCACCGCAAGGGCTCCTCCTGCTTGTCCGTCGCGGCCATCTGGTAGAATCCGGCTTCGGAAGGATTTGATGGGTGCTGAAGGTACGTCGGGACACGACTGGCGGGGGTCACCTCCTCGGGGGGGTCGAAGGAACAGTTTGTTTCTGAAGGCGTGCTGCACTCGTAGCCGTGCCCAGATTCGCTGGTGCTGCCGAGACTGCAGGCTGCGCTTTCAATGCTCAATGGCTCTGCAGGGGATTGGGAAGTGTAAGGAGGGGAAAAACAACAACAACCCAATTCATTCAGTACCACTCATTAACTTGCATTTCATAAACTGCCCTAAGCTTTTTTCGGTCTGGTAGCTAAGCAATATAGATACGGAACTGGGCCAGGTAATCTACATTAACAGTCCTATAAGTCAGAGAGGGAGTACACAATTCTTGTCCCTTCCCCTAAAATGGCTAAATAGTAGAAACTGTGAGAGGAATCTTGGACTCCTGGTAGACAATCATTTAAATGTGAGCCAGCCATGTCCTGCAGCTGCCAAAAAAGCCAACACAGTTCTAGGCTGCATAAACAGAGGGATAGAATCAAGATCACGTGAAGGGTTAATGCCACTTTATAAGGCCTTGGTAAGGCCACACTTGGAATATTTGCATTCAGCTTTGGTCACCACGATGTAGAAAAGATGTAGAGACTCTAGAAAGAGTGCAGAGAAGAGCAACAAAGATGATTAGGGGACTGGAGACTAAAACATATGAAGAACGGTTGCAGGAACTGGGTATGTCTAGTTTAACTATTTAACTGTTTATTTCATTTGTATGCCGCCCTTTTCCCCTGAGGGGGACTCAGTTTAATGAAAAGAAGGACTAGGGGAGAGATGATAGCAGTCTTTTAATATCTCAGGGGTTGCCACAAAGAAGAGGGAGTCAAGCTGTTCCTCAAAGCACCTGAAGGCAGGACAAGAAGCAATGGGTGGAAGCAAATCAAAGAATCATTCAATCAAGAGCTAAGGAGAAATTTCCTGACAGTGACGAAAATTAATCAGTGTAACAACTTGATTCCAGAAGTTGTAAATGCTCCAACACTGGAAGTTTTTATATATCTATATCTGTGTATATATGTATGTATGTGTATGTGTATGTGTATGTATGTATGTATGTATGTATGTATACATATATATATATATATATATATATATATATATATATATATATATATATATATATATATATATATATATATACACATATACATATATACACACACACACATATCTATATACTGTATGTATATATGTATGTGTGTGTGCGCGCGTGTGTATAATTTCTTACACACACACACAGTATAGCATAACAGGATATAGCATTAATGCATTAAAACCTTCACAAAAACAGCATATAAAATGCCTATCAAAGTATAAAACAGAGCAGTGCATTATTTAAAAAACATGCAGAAAGAGGGATGAATAAAGTTATGTATAAGCAGTTACCGATGGCTCAACCTTTGGTTCTGCAACCCAACAAGACAGACACAGACTTTAAAGGATAATTAGAACTGCAGAAAAAACAATTACTGCCAACCTGCCTTCCATTGAGGACCTGAACACTGCAGGAGTCAAAAAAGGGCTGTGAAAATATTTACAGACCCCTCGCATCCTGGACATAAACTGTTTCAATTTCTACCCTCAAAACGATGCTATAGGACACTGCACACCAAGACAACTAGACACAAGGACAGTTTTTTTCCTGAACGCCATCACTCTGCTAAACAAATAATTCCCTCACCACTGTCAAACCATTCACTAAGGCTACATTACTATGAGTATTGGTCTTCTCATCGTTCCTATCATCTCCTCCCACTTATGACTGCATGACTGTAACTTGTTGTTTGTATCCTTACGATTTATATTGATATTGTTTCCTGATTGCTTATTTGTATTCTATGTCTGTCTGTCTGTCTATCTATCTATCTATCTATCTATCTATCTATCTATCTATCTATCTATCTATCTATCTATCTATCTATCTATCTATCTATCTATCATCATCTATCTATATATCTATATTACCTACTTACTTATCTACCTATCTACCTATCTACCTACCTATCTATCTTAGGATTTACAGTCACAGACCTTATCTGGCTTGGAGAACTGACAGGTCGATATCTGCAAAACTCTTGGAGAGTCACAAACCAATTAAGCAAACTAATTGTCTCCTGCAAACTCCACTCCCCTTTCGCTCCTCTTTTATTTCCTCTGGGAGGGGCCATTCATCATCCACCTGTGGCTTTACTCCCAAGTGGACCCCTGTTCTTTAGCTGTTTCCTTCCTCTGGCAACTCTGTGCATGCACACACTGGGAACAGGCTCCAGCTGTTCTTCTGCCTCACTGATGTCTGACTCTGAAGGCAGCTGATAACTGTCGGAGGGTCCTGGCCCCCTCTCTGCCTCCAACACAGAGCCCTCATCAGAGCCTTCCCAGGACTCCAGGACTGGCCCAGGTTCCTCCCCAACCTCCTCACTCTCCGAATCTGCTGCCAGCTCTGCTGGCTGCTGGCGGGCCACATCTCCCTTCATTTCTTTTGTCGGTAAAATATAAATTTAACACTGAAATGCACCAAGTTTTTATATATCTTCTCGACGTCTATGAGCTAGTGTGGAATTTTACCTAAATTCTGTTTCTCTTCCTAGGATACAAGCAATTCTACCTCTCTTTCTTTTGATGCACCCACATACAGGACCGACCACCCTGGTTTACTGGGATCAAGAAGACATCCAATCTTGTAAAAACGTTACCTGCGGTCTCCATTGTTAAATGATCCGGGTTGAAACAGGAGTCCAGGCAGCCAGTGGCCGATGCGATGGGCGGAGAGCTTCGCGCGCGGCTGGCGCTTTCCACTTCCCCGCCGTCTAAAAAGTTATCCCCGTAATCCCTACGGAGTTGGAGAGACGAAAGGAGACAAAAGAGGAGCAAATATGTAGGTGGCTTTTCCATCTGAACAACAACAACAACAAAAAAAGACCACCGGCAGTCCTCGACCTACGACCACAATTGAGCCCAAAACTTCCGTCGTTAAGTGAGACATCGATGAAGTGAGCTCTGCCCCGCTTTACGACCTTTCTTGCCACAGTTCTTGGGCGAATCACCGCAGTTGGTAAGTTATTAACCTGGGTGGTTCAGGGACTCTGGTTTCCTCATGGGCTTGGCTTGACAGAAGTTCGTAAAAAGGGATCGCGTGACCTTGGCACCCTGCCATCGTCGTAAGTACGATCCAGCTGCCAAGCATCTGAATTTAGATCACGTTATGGTACATCTGCTGCAAAGGTCGTAACTGAGAAAAATGACCCTACGTCACTTTTTTTCAGGGCCGTTTTAGACTCTGAACGGTCACTGAACAAACTGTTGTAAGTCGAGGACTACTGGTAGAATCTTCCGCAGTCCAAAAATCCCACGAGACTTTGTAGGATTAAGGCAAAGATTAAAAATTTCCATCTACGTTAGTAGACCTGGCCATTTGATGTCAACCTGGAGCCGGTCAGGATCGAATTCTTGGCAGTGGGCAGAGTTACCCTGCAATACTGCATTCGCTCTACTGAGCCACCCACTGTACGTCCATCCGTCCTTCTTTCCTTCCCTTCCCTTCCTTCCTTCCGTCCGTTTAGTAACTTTAAAAGGTCAAGGACTTCCTGCACTCTACCAAATTCTGACATTACCAAGGGTGTGTGTGTGTGTATTCATTTCCTGCTTTCAACTGCCCGTATGCAGATCTCTGGACTCAAGACCCCTAAGGATTTGGGTCAAAAGATCTGGGCTCAATTCCATGGGGATGCACACTTCGCCACCTATGGCCAGATGACACCAGATATTACTTTCTGGCCAGCAAGTGGCTTCAGGAGGTAGGACGTACTTCTTCCTTCCAAACCGCGTCTGTTGGGTGAAGTAGTCGTACCGTTCCGATTTCTTCCATATGTAATAGTATTCCACGCACTCACCCACCGACCGGGTCCGGACCTACAAAAACAGGAAGAAGGGTGAGGAGTTATTGGAAAAGACTGGAACAGCCACTGGTCTGAAATGGTATAGGGTCTCCTGCTTGAGCAGGGGGTTGGACTAGAAGACCTCCAAGGTCCCTTCCAGCTCTATTCTAATTGAATTGAATGGAAGACCGGCCTTCCTGGGACCTGCTAGAAATGGATAACAGACACCAGGATCCTTTAAAACAGGGCTCTCCAACCTTGGCAACTTTAAGCCTGGTGTCAGCTTTTCAAATAGCATCCAAAAGTAAATCAGAGTCCGAGGCAAAGTATTGCTCGAAGTTCCAATTTATTAAGAGAGCCATGTTGGCGCATCTGGGAAAACCCGAATCTGAAAGCTTCCCGGTTTTCCCCATTCAGTTGAAAGTTCAGGATCTTGCCCCCACACCCACCAAGTCCATCACATGGTCCAATCTCCCACTGTCATGCTGGCAGCTTCCACCCATCCCGATCCAGTCAGGTGCAGAGACAAAGGATGACCTTGGCTTTCTAGAAAGAATGTTGTTATGGCTACATAGCATCTAACTCCGTACAATCCCCCCTCCCATTTTCTGCAGGCCTGACACCTGTGAAGAGCCCAACTCCAATTGAAAACTCCCAGGCAGACATTTTCTCAAAAGTTTCATTTTATTAGAGCAGGTATACTGGCACATCTGGGAAAACCTAAATCTGAGAGTTTCGGGTTTTCCCCTTAGTTAAGTCAAAAGTCCAAACCCAACTCTTGCACCCATCAGTCCATCAAATGGTCCAATCCCCATCCGTCCCAACTCGAGACATCACTTCAACCACTCCTCCTCCAGGTGCAGGAATACCCCGACCTTGAGCGAAAAGAAAAATGCTATTGTCGGGCCTGCAGCCATCTTTTCTTTTGGATTTTTAGCCTGCCACACTATTGTACTGTATTATCTATTATTCTACTATGCAATTTCTGTCGTGGGAAAATGGGAGGGGGGGATTGTATGCAGTTAGATGCGATGTAGCCATAACAACATTCTTTCTAGAAAGCCAAGGTCATCCTTTGTCTTTGCACCTCTGCACCTGACCGGAACTGGGTGGGTGGAAGCTGCCAGCATGGCAGTGGGAGATTGGACCATGTGATGGACTTGTGGGTGTTGGGGACAAGATCTTGGACTTTCAACTGGGTGGGGAAAACCGGGAAGCTTTCAGATTTGGGTTTTCCCAGATGTGCCAACATGGCTCTCTTCATCAATTGGAACTTTGAGCAATACTTTGCCTCGGACTCCGATTTACTTTTGGATGCTATTTGGAACACTGACATAGACATTTTCTCAAAGTTTCATTTTATTAGAGCAGGTATACTGGCACATCTGGGAAAACCTGAATCTGAGAGTTTCGGGGTTTCCCCTTAGTAAATCAAAAGTCCAAACCCAACCCCTGTACCCATCAGTCCATCACATGGTCCAATTCCCATCTGTCCCAACTCGAGACCTCACTTCAACCACTCCTCCCCCCGGTGCAGGAATACCCCTTCTACTAAATCCCCCCCCCCCCCCGATCCTAATTTCCCAAGCACAAGAATGTGGCAGCGTGGAAGCTTACGGTGTTAATATGGCTTCCCAAGCTGACATCAACTTCCAGCTTTGCTGGCTGGGGAATTCTGGGAGTTGAAGTCCGCCAGGATTAAAGTCGCCAAAGGTTGGAGGCCCCTGCTTTAAAATGTACATTCTCTTCCTACCAACCAGGTATGGGAATCCTCCTGATGCCTTGATAGGTTACAAGGATCAGTATGAGAAGGTGAGTCTTTGAAAGACTCGTGATGACCTGGTTTATGACGATCACAACTTCTGACTGTATCAGGCAGGCTCCGTTATGGTTGTATGTCAAGGGCTACTTGTATTCTAATCTGGCGTTCTGTTATTAGGGATGCAATGGCTGAGCTTGTCAATCAGAAAGATAGGCAGTTCAGCAGTTCGAATCCCTAGCGCGGCGTAACGGAGTGAGCTCCCGTGACTTGTCCCAGCTTCTGCTAACCTAGCAGTTTGAAAGCACGTAAAAAATGCAAGTAGAAAAATAGGGACCCCCTTTGGTGGGAAGGGAACAGCGTTCCATGCGCCTTCGGCATTGAGTCATGCTGGCCACATGACCACGGAGATGTCTTCGGACAGCGCTGGTACTTTGGATTTGAAACAGAGATGAGCACCGCCCCCTAGAGTTAGGAACGACTAGCACATACCGTATTTTTTGGAGTATAAGATGCACCATGATTTCGAAGAGGCAAATTTTTTTAAAAAGTTTTTGCACTCTGCAGACCTTCCAAAAACGGCCCGTTTTTCACGAAAACTGGCCTGTTTTCTGTCAAAAAAAGGGTATGCATAGCCGTTAGGAGGCTTGTAGAGTGCTCCTGGGGGCTGGGGGGACAAAAACGAGCAAAAAAACACCCTGTTTTTTGCTCATTTCTGTCCAGGAGCACTCCAGCCCCCACTCCAGCCCCCGGGAGCACTCTGGAAGCCTCCTAAAGGCTATGCACATCCATTTTTTGCAAAGGGGAGGGGTTTCAAGAGGCAAAAAATGCTGTATAAGGTGCACCCAGATTTTCACCCTCTAATTTGAGGGGAAAAGGTGCATCTTATACTCCGAAAAACACGGTATGTGTGAGGGGAACCTTTGCCTTTACCTATATGGGTAGTCCTCGGTTTACAACTACAATGGAGCCCACATTTAATGACGAGACAGTCATTAAGTGAGTTTTGCCCTATTTTACGACTTTTCTTGCCACAGTGGCTGAGGGAATCACTGCAGTTGTGAAGTTAGTGACATGGTTGTTAAGTGAATAATGTCTTCTCCATTAACTCTGCTTGCCAGAAGGCCGCAAAAGGGGATCGCTGACCCCAGGATACGGCAACCATCATAAATTCATGCCAGCTGCCAAACACCTGAATTTTGATTGTGTGACTACGAGGCTGTTGCAAGTGTGAAAAACGAAAAGTCACTTTTTTCAGCGCTGTTGTAATTTCAAAGGGTCACTAAACAAACGGCTGTAAATTGAGGACTACCCATATAGGGGTTTAATACTTTAATGTCCACCGCCTGACAAGTAGCTGGTGTGCAAATTACCATAATCAATAAACAATAAATGAAGAACAGCAACTGTGGTTTGTTAAATCAAGTTTAGCATGATTTGCTATAGCAGTGTTTCTCAACCTTGGCAACTTGAAGATGTCCGGACTTCAACTCCCAGAATTCCCCAGCCAGCAAAGCTGAGAACCTCTGGGGCTAAAGAACAGAACAGGACAGATTGAGATAAATAAATGTGTGGTTTGTTTTTTTTAAAGATTATCTGCCATACTTATAATCCACCCCAGTCCTAAATGATGCTCAGCAGTACACAACATTAAAAGGCATTGCCCTCAAACCCAAAAATTAAACCAAGAGGATGGAATCAATTCACTCAGGACTTCTAGTGGCCAAATGTTTCATTTCACAATGCAGCCTTGGTTTAGAACAGTGATGGCGAATCTTTTCGGCACTGAGTGCCCAAACCAGAACGCATGTGCATGTGCTGAAGCGCCGGAAACCCAAAGACCAGCTGGCCGGCACGTCCATGCCTGTTTTTTGGCTGTTTTTTTACCAGTTATTGAGCTATATTCAGGCCATTTTTTAGCCATTTGGGGGGCATTTTTCAGCTGAAAAACAGCCTAAAAACTGCTTAAAAATGGCCTGAAAATGGCCTGGGAAACAGCCACCAAAGCAGTCTGTTTTTTGGTAGTTTGCACCATTTTTGGGGCCGTTTTTAGGGTTTTTTTCTGGCTTGAAAAACGCCCTCCAAAATGGCCGTTTTCAGGCTGTTTTCTGGCGCTCCAGCACCCACGGAGAACAGCTGGACGGCACACATGCACGCCGGAAACTAGAAGAGCAGCTGGCGACAGTGCGTGTGCCCACAGAGAGGGATCTGCGTGCCACCTCTGGCACATGTGCCATAGGTTCACTGTTAGAGGTTTAGAAGATAAATAAGGTAGGGTCTACAATATACCGTATTTTTCGGAGTATAAGACGCACCGGATTATAAGATGCACCAATATTTTGAAGAGGTAAATTAAAAAAAAAAAGTTTTTGCACCCTGCAGGCCTCCCAAACCCTCTGCACGCCTCGTTTTTGTGAAAAGCGGGGCATGCAGAGCATTTGAGAGGCCTGCAAAGTGCTCCGATTTTGCCAAAAACAGGGCGTGCATAGGCTTTGGGAGGCTTGTAGAGTGCTCCTGGGGGCCAAAAACGAGCAAAAAACGACCCATTTTTCGCTCATTTTTGCCCTCCCCAGCCCCCAGGAGCACTTTGCAGACCTCCCAAACCTTCTGCACGTCCATTTTGGTGAAGGGGATGGGGTTTCGGGAGGCCAAAAATGGCGCCGAGGTGGCGCAGTGGTTAAATGCAGTGGTTAAATGCAGTGGTTAAATGCAGCACTGCAGGCTACTTCAGCTGACTGCTAGTTCTGCAGTTCGGCTGTTCAAATCTCACCGGCTCAGGGTTGACTCAGCCTTCCATCCTTCCGAGGTGGGTAAAATGAGGACCCGGATTGTTGTTGGGGGCAATATGCTGACTCTGTAAACCGCTTAGAGAGGGCTGAAAGCCCTATGAAGCGGTATATAAGTCTAACTGCTATTGCTATTGTATTCAGTGTATAAGACGCACCCAGATTTTCACCCTCTTTTTTGGGGGGGGGAAGGTGCGTCTTATACTCTGAAGAATACGGTAAGTAGGGCAGCACGATGGCTTAGCAGTTAAGATGCTGGGGTTGTCCGCTGAAAAGCCGACAATCCAGGTTCCGGACCTGAGTGGGAAGGTAACTGTACTCCGTGAAGTCATGACCACGGAAGGCACATCTGAATGGCCTTGCAACAGAGAGGAGCACCACTCCTAGAGTCAGTTATGACTAGCAGAATAAAATCCACATGGCTGCCTGAGGAATTCTGGGACTTGAAACCCACGGGTCTTTTATGTCAGGCATGCCTCATTCAACGTCCAAGAAAGAAAACTCCCAACTCCATTGATTTAGAAAAAAAAGGTACTTCTACTGAATGTGAAATGAAAACAGCGAAAGTGAAGCGAGATCTGGGGCAAAAAAGCGCGAACTTGTACATGTCAAAGCATTTACCCAAACCCCTCCGCCCAGTTACCCCGGCCTAAATGTCCAATCTGCAACTCCCAAGGGTGTCATGTGGGGTGCATCTTCAGGTGGCCTCATCCGGCTGGTATGCACAGACGGTTGACCTTGACCGAACCCAAACACCAGCATGGGCAGAAGATGGTGAGAACAAAACTCCCTCTTTTGTGATATCTCCTCCGGCACGGTTCCCCTCCCAAATACCATAAACCCCCTCCCTCCCCGTTACTATGGCAGCCGATAGCAAGCAAGCAATATAGAGGCTGACACTTTTAACTTGCCAAGGTTGGACACCCCTGGTCTAAATTGTCATCACGATGCCCAAAGTTGCCAGGCCATGCAAGAGTATGAGTAGTTTATTTGAGTATGAGTAGTTTATTTATATGCCGCCCTTTTCCCTGGGGGGACTCAGGGCGGCTTACAATTCGAAAGGAGGGGAAAACAAACAAATTAACACATAAGACAGTACATCATTAAAAGCACAACATTCATACAATTCGGGTGGGTTACGGTCTTTAGCCCCAGGCCTGACGGGATAGCCAGATTTTAAGGGCTGTGCGGAAGGTCTGGAGGGTGGTGAGGGTACGAATCTCCACGGGGAGATCGTTCCAGGGGGTCGGAGCTGCCACCGAGAAGGCTCTCCTCCGCGTGGTTGCCAGTCGACATTGACCGGCAGATGGAACTCGGAGGAGGCCTAATCTATGGGATCTAATTGGTCGAGTGGAGGTGATTGGCAGTAGGCGGTCTCTCAAGAAGGTTAAGAAGGGGCAAGAAGGGAAGTCATCCTCCTGCAACTTAGCCTTATCCTCTGTCCCTTTGGAATGGAGCCACAACCCTGCTTAGGATGCTCCAGAGGCTCCTACGGGTACCTGGCTGGCTTTGAAAGTGGGTGACTTTAAAATTACCTTGTTGGCTTGGATAAGGTGGAAGTTTTTTCCATGCACCCGGAATCCATGTTCAAAGTTCCTGCATTCTTCTTCACTCCAGGCACACAGCTCATCTGGAAGGGGGAGAGAAGCAATCAAGAACAGAACGTCAGCCCTTCGAGGTAGGCCAGGTCACGATATAAGGGCTACCAGAAATACTAGAATTTCGACTTTATTGCTATAGGTCAGTGGTGGCTAAACTTTTTCACCTCGAAAAGTGGGGGGAGTGCAGTGGGGTCGTGCGCAGGCGTGCCCCCCCCATACTTTTATGCGTGCGACCCTCCCACGTGCATGCTCGTGATACCCCCCCCCCTTTGGCATCCATTAGGACCCGTTTTTTGCCCTCCCCAGGCTTCAGAGGCTTTCTAGGAGCCTGGGGAGGGTGAAAACGGTCTCCCCTGCCACCCTGCAGGCCCTCGGGAGCTTCAGGGGGCTTCCCTGAAGGCTCTGGAGGGCGAAAAACAGCCTATAAGCAACCCAGATGTTTGGGAATGGATTTCCGGTTTGCCCGTAGGGCCGTTTTTCGCCCTCCAGAGAAGCCCCCTGAAGCCTCCCGAGGGCGAAAAACCGGAGGTCACATCCAGGTTGCCCGTAGGACTGTTTTCCGCCCTCCGGAGGCTTCCGGGGGCTTTCCCAAAGTCTCCGGCGGATGAAAAGCAGCAGAAAATGAAAGGCAAAGTCAGCTGGCCAGCGCGTGCATTCGCACTGGAGCTGGGAGGGCAACGTCTCGCGTGCCCTAACAAATGGCGCCACAAACGGCCATCGGTTCGCCATCACAGCTATAGGTTGTAAGAGCAGAATCTTAAAAGCCATAAAAAAAAAGAATCAAAGTAGGAGAAACAAGCTTTTTTTCTCTTATTTTCTTGTCCTAAAGTCATATTTTTCTGACAATAGAATGCAGTCTGTCTCTACGATCATCTTTGTACAGGTAGTTCTCAACTTAAAACAGGTTTTTTTGGGTGACCGTTCAAAGTTACGACAACACTGATAAAAGTGGCTTATGGCCATTGTTCACACAACTATTGCAGCAGCCCCAGGGTCACATGATCAAAATTAAAACATTTGGCAAGTGACTCATATTTAAGATGGTTGCAGTGCCCCGGGGTCATGGGATCACCTCTTGTGACCTTCTTGACAAGCGAAGTCAATGGGGAAGCCGGATTAATTTAACAAGAATTCATTAACTCACTTAACAACTGCAGTGATTCACTTAACAACTGGAGCCAGAAACGTGGTCAAATGGGGGCAAAACTCACTTAACAACTCTCTCTTAGCAAAAGAAATTTTGGGGTTTAATTGTGGCCCTAAGTTGAGGACTATTAGAAAGAAAGGAAGGAAGGAAGGAAGGAAGGAAGAGGTTTGGAATGAATGAAGGAAGAAAGGAAGAGATAAGGAAAGAAAAAAGAGAAAGAAAGGAAGGGAGGAAGGAAGGAAGGTGGGTGGGTGGGTGAAAAGAAGGAAGGAGAGAAAGATACATATACATACACACACACACAGACACATTAGATAGGTAGGTAGGTAGGTAAATAGGTAAAATAGATATATAGATATAAATAGATAGATAGATGGACACAGATAGGTTTGACAGATGATTAGATAGATAGATAGATAGATAGATAGATGATTAGATAGATAGATAGATAGATAGATAGATAGATAGACAGACAGACAGACAGATAAAGATCAGTGATGGCGACCATTTTTTTCCCCTCGGGTGCCAAAAGCACATGTACACACGCTATCGTGTGCATGTGCATGCATGCCCTGTAATTAAATGCCGTGTTGTTCCCACCTGCGCGTGCGACACCCCTACACTGCCCCCCGTGCATGCGTGCATGGCTTTCTTGGAGCCTGGGAAGGGTGAAAACAGCCCCCCCGAGGTTCTTAGGCGGCCAGAAATGGCCCATTTCCAGACTTCTGGTGGGCCCATTTTTCACACTCCCCAGGCTTCAGGAGGCTTTACTGAAGCATGGGGAGGGCGAAAACGGCCTCCCCATGCCCTTTGGGAGGCCGAAAATCAGCTGGGCAGCATGTACATGCATGGTGGAGCTGACATGGAGCAATGCCTTCCGTGCCCTCAGATATGGTTCCGCGTGCTGCCTGCGGCATGCGTGCCATAGGTTCTCCATCACGGATATAGATGGATAGATAGAAATAGATGAGATAATTGGATAGATATAGATAGGATAGATGGATAGATAGATAAAGATAGACAGATAGAGAGAGATTTTATATATATATATATAAAAATAGAAAGATAGATATAAGTGGTTAGATAGAGAGAGAGAGATAGATAGATAGGTAAGAGAGATAGATATAAATAGAAAGATAAATGGATAGATAGATATAGATGATAGATGGACAGACATAGATACATAGATATAAATAGAAAGATATATAGATATGTGGATAGATATAGATAAGATGGATAGATATAGATAGATAAGATAGATAGAAATAGATGAGATAGTTGGATAGAGAGATAAGATAGATAGATATAAATAGAAAGATATATAGATATGTGGATAGATATAGATAGATGGATATAGATAGAGAGATAGATAAGAAAGAGATAGATATAAATAGAAAGATAAATGGATAGATATAGATGATAATGGACAGATAGAGATAGATGAGATAGATATATACATATAAATAGAAAGATATATAGATATAAGTGGATAGATATAGATAAGATAGATGGGTAGATATAGATAGAAAGAGATAGATAGATAAGATAGATGGACAGATAAAGATAGATAGGATAGATATAAATAGAAAGAAGGAAAGAAAGATAGATAGATAGCAGTGGTGGGTTTCAAATCCTGTTCCAACCAGTATGGTTGGAAAGGGGCCAGCAGTGTCCTCATGGATGTGCGCTGCGCGCGCATGTGTTCAAACACCTGTGATACTCCGCGACGCTCCAGCTGCTCCACAGAGTGTCGCTCAGGTGCTGTACACACCATGCGCCTGTGCTGAAGCGCAAAAACCTTTAAACTCTGATAAGGAGCTCGGGCGGGCCCTCCGGAGCACTGTACCGGAACGGTATTGGGGGTTCTGGGCTGGCTCCAGTACGTGTGTATCGGGGCGTACCGCCTGCAACCCACCACTGATAGATAGATACAGATAAGATAGATGGACAGATAGAGATAGATAAAATAAATAGATAGATAGATAAGATAGATATAGACAAGATAGATGGACAGATAGAGACAGATAAGATAGATATCCTCTTTTTCCTAAACTTTTAGAAATTAGAGCACTCCAAGTAGAATTTTTTTAAGCTGTTCAGATTTTTTCTTTTATTTTTAAAGGAGAAATATGATTCAATCCGCAAGCACTGACTGAGATGTTCCTCTGGTCTTGCCGGATCGTTCTGCAACGAGATCCTGACTTTATTGGAAGTAACTGCATTTAATTGTTGCATCGATCGCTGATCCACGATTCTTTCTTTCAAGGCTGAAGACGTAGGAGTGCCTTGGAAACGGCCTGTTCTTTCGACTTTCGCACAGTGCACAAGCTACGCGGGAACTGCTTAGCAAGATCTGAGAGGGAGAGGAGAGGGTGCAAGAATTCAGGCAACCGGATGATAGCTAGTCCTCGACTTATGATGGGCCCAAAATGCCTGTGGTTAAGCGAGATGTTCATTTAGTTTTGCCCCATTCTGCAACTTTTCTTGCCACCGTTGTTAAGCGAATCACTACGGCTGTTACATTAGTCACACGGTTGTTCAGAATGGGGCATTCACAACTTCTGGAGGCAATTTCTTTTCCACTGATTAATTGTCCTCATTGTCAGGAAATTTCTCCTCAGTTCTAAGTTGCTTCTCTCCTTGATTAGTTTCCACCCATTGCTTCTTGTCCTGCCCTCAGGTGCTTTGGAGAATAGCTTGACTCCCTCTTCTTTGTGGCAACCCCTGAGATATTGGAAGACTGCTATCATGTCTCCCCTGGTCCTTCTTTTCATTAAACTAGACATACCCAGTTCCTGCAACCATTCTTCATATGTTTTAGTCTCCAGTCTCCTAATCCTCTTTGCTGCTCTTCTCTGCACTCTTTCTAGAGTCTCCACATCTTTTTTATATCGTGGCGACCAAAACTGGATGCCGTATTCCAAATGTGGCCTTACCAAGGCCTTATAAAGTGGTATTAACCCTTCACATGATCTTGATTCTATCCCTCTGTTTATGCAGCCTAGAACTGTGTTGGCTTTTTTGGCAGCTGCTGCACACGGCTGGCTCCTATTTAAATGGTTGTCCACTAGGACTCCAAGATCCCTTTCACAATTACTACTATTGAGCAAGGTACCACCTATACCGTACCTGTGCATTTTGTTTTTGTTGCCTAAACGCAGAACCTTACTCTTTTCACCATTGAATTTCATGATAGCAATCTTCCAATGTTTTTTTTTTAAAGAGTTTTATTATTTTTCTGTTACAAAAATAAACATTCCATCTTTCTTTATGTCGTCTGGGTACAAACATCTCTGTGCAACATCATTCCTCACTTACCTCATTTTTCACATTCGTATTAACCTTATTTCCCTAAGTTTAGTATTACATTATATTAAGCATTTAAACATGAGAAAACTCTCCATTTATCTTAATATCTTCTAGTAATGGTGTCAGATTAACATTAAACATCATTATTCTCATCATACACATACTAGCAGTTTTTATCTTATTTAAATCTCTATCTAAATATACTGTCTACTTATTTTTTAGCCTTCTTTATTTCCAAACTCCTTTTCTATTCTCCAACCATTGGTAAATACTTCCCAAATCATATAGTATATTTTTTGGACTATGAGACGCACTGGGGTATAAGATGCACCATGATTTTGAAGAGGTAAATGAAAAAAAAGTGTTTGCACTCTGCACGCCTCGTTTTTTGCAAAAAAAAAAAAAAAAAAGGGCATACAGATCTTTGGGAGGCTTGTAGAGTGCTTTGGGGGGCTGGGGGTTGCGAGGACAAAAATGGCTGATGTTTTGCTCTTTTTTGCCCTCCCCAGCCTTCAGGACCATTTTGGAAGCCTCCCAAACCCTCTGCACGTCCATTTTTACAAACAGGGTAGGGTATCAGTAGGCCAAAAATGCTGTATTCAGTGTATAAGACGTAGCCAGATTTTCACCCTCTTTTTTGAGGGAAAAGGGTGCGTCTTATACTCTGAAAAATACGGTAATATTCAATTTGCTCTTTCTCCTTAATTGCTAATGTTAATCTGTTCATTTCTGCACATTCTAATATTTTCCGTATCAGATTATTATCAATAGGAATCTCTACATTTTTCCAATGTTGTGCAAATACAAGCAGTGTTCCAAGGTTTGAGGGGCTGCCAGAAAGAAGAGGGAGTCAAGCTATTTTCCAAAGCACTTGAAGGCAGGACAAGAAGCAATGGGTGGAAACTAATGAAGGAGAGGAGCAACCTTGAACTAAGGAGAAATGTCCTGACAGTTAGAACAATTAATCAGTGGAACAACTTGCCTCCAGAAGTTGTGGATGCTCCAACACAGGAGGATTTTAAGAAGAGATTGGACAGCCATTTGTCTGAAATGGTATAGGATTTCCTGGTTGAGCAGGAGGTTGGAGTAGACGACCTCCAAGGTCCCTTCCAACTCTGTTATTCTGTCATATAGAAGCTGGAAGAGGAAATTCAACCGCTAATTGAACCTCCTTCAGACATACACAATGATTTAGAGCCGAGGTGGCGCAGTGGTTAGGGTGCAGTACTGCAGGCCACTTTAGCTGACTGTGATCTGCAGTTCAGCGGTTCAAATCTCACCGGCTCAAGGTCGACTCAGCCTTCCATCCTTCCGAGGTGGGTGAAATGAGGACCCGGACTGTGGGGGCAAGTTGCTGACTCAATTTGCTAAAACATTTGTAAACCGCTTAGAGGGCTGAAAGCCCTATGAAGCAGTATATAAGTCTAATAAATAAATAAATAAATAAATTTAGATCAGGGATGTCAAACTCAAGACCCGGGGCCCAGATCCAGCCCGCACGGTGCTTAGATATTGCCTATGGGGCCACCCTGAAAACAGCAAAGGACCGGTCCGCAGTGCCTCTGCAAGTGAAAATGGAGCTTCCGAGGGCCGTGTGCTGGCAGAACACTCAGGCCATCATAGGCACCCCCGACACAAGTGATGTTGAACTGCCCCCCACCCTGCCGAAGTTTTTTGGCCTGCCACACTTTCTATTATTCTAGTATGCATTTTTCTATTATGGGAAAATGGGAGGAGGAATTGTACGGAGTTAGATGCTATGTAGCCATAACAACATTCTTTCTAGAAAGCCAAGGTCATCCTTTGTCTCTGCACCTGACCGGAACTGGATGGGTGGAACTGCCAGCATGGCAGTGGGAGATTGGACCATGTGATGGACTTGTGGGTGTGGGGACAAGATCTTGAACTTTCAACTGGGTGGGGAAAACCGGGAAGCTTTCAGATTCAGGTTTTCCCAGATGCACCAACATGTCTCTCTTAATAAATTGGAATTTTGAGCAATACTTTGCCTTGGACTCTGATTTACTTTTGGATGCTATTTGGAACCCTGACACCAAGCATGGCTTGATAATGTAGCCAACGTTCTCCGTCTTAATCACAGTCCTGGTTTGGTTGACGTCTCAGAGCTAAGTGTAATAAGGCTCAGTGAGGTGTTCAAACCCTCCCTTGATTAATTCTTCATTAACTCTCGTCCTTAAATCCACCTGGATATTGGGGTTGATGGGCTCTGTGCAGCCGATGCTTTCAACCACATCTTTGGCAGGATGGGTCTTTCGTTAATCCAGCAGCCCTTCTCTTCACATTAAGAGCTGAGATTAAACTGGAGATCCAAGTTTAGAACTCTGCTCAGGGGTGAAATTGATCCATGCGTAACCTTTACCTTTAATCATCCTCTTTTTCTTTTCTTTTCTTTTTAATTTCCACCCCACTTTCTATTTCTACAACAGTTCATTTAATGACAACCGTTCAAAGTTATGTCACTGAAAAAAAGTGGAACCTGTTTATAAGTATACTTTTAAAAGGAGAAGGTATGTAAAATTAGCAATACGGAAAAATATTTTCTGGAATATAATTATTAACGCCACTAATATTAAATGGAGCTTGCTCAGATGCTGAAATGCACCGTGCAAATTAGAGAGTGGAAGGGAGAAAAAGAGAGTGAAAGAGAGAGAGAGGAGAGAGGGAAGCAGAAGGGAGGAAAAGAGAAGGAGAGAGGGAAGATGTGGAAAGAGGGGAGAGGAGAGGGAGAGAACAAGGAGAAGTAGAGCAGTGTTTCTCAACCTTGGCAACTTGAAGATGTCTGGACTTCAACTCCCAGAATTCGCTGGCTGGGGAATTCTGGGAGTTGAAGTCCAGACATCTTCAAGTTGCCAAGGTTGAGAAACACTGAAGTAGAGAAGAGGGAAGAAAAGGGGTAGGGAGGAGGAGAAGAGAGGGAGAGGAGAAAGGTTGAAGATGAAACAGACTATAATATGGTGTGTGGAAAGCAGAAGAGCAAATGAAAGTTGATGTGGCTTGATGGTAAAAGAGGAATTGATATAATATGGAATATTTAAAAAAAATGTTTGTTAAGATGTAATGGTATACTTTGGATTATATGCATGTTAAAAAATAAAAATGAAAAACTTTTTACAACAGAAAAAAAGTGACTTATGTCGGGTTTTTTTCACACTTAACAGCCATTGCAGCATCCCTATACAGTAGCCACGTGATCAAAATTCAGACACTTGGCAACTGACTCATATTTATGACGGTTGCAGTGTCCTGGGGTCAGGTGATCCCCTTTTCTGACCAGCAAAGACCACGGGGAAGCGAGATTCACTTCACCACCGTGCGACTCACTTAACAGCTGCAAGCGATTCGCTTGACCACGCTAGCGAGAAAGGTCGGAAAACGGGCTAAAGCTCACTTAACAAATGTCTCACTTTAGCAACAGAAATGTTGGGCTCAACTGTGGTCGTAAGTCGAGGAACGTTCCTGACTTCTTGCCAAGCATTATCTGCTACAGAGTGGCGTTTGGAAGATATCGGTTGGGCAGCTCTCCAAGCCTGAAAAAGCTCTGTAGTTGTGAAATCTCTCGAAAGACTCCTGGCCGGGACTTTGCTGGAGAGGAATCCCCTTTAACCTAAATAAAAGAGGTTTTACCAGGACGAGGAGTCGGCCAAGGTGGTGCAGTGGTTAAAAGCAGCACTGCAGGCTACTGCTAGATCAGCAGGTCAGCGGTTCAAATCTCACCGGCTCAGGGTTGACTCAGCCTTCCATCCTTCCGAGGTGGGTAAAATGAGGACCCAGATTGTTGGGGGCAATATGCTGACTCTCTGTAAACCGCTTAGAGAGGCCTGAAAGGCCTATGAAGCGGTATATAAGTCTACTGCTATTCGTGCTTTTGGGGAGCCCAGGTCAGAACACAAACAACAGAAAGATAGAAAGAAGAGAAAAATAGAAGAACTGCCTTCTGTCTCACCTCGAATGACCTTCACATTGAACCGGAGTCGCCGCAAAGCTTCTTCTGCGTTGAAGTTACACTTCACCAATTCGTAGAGGGCCTGTGGGGGACACAATCGCACAGGGAGGCGGGATGATCAGAAAAGCAGCTTTGGCTACGAGGACAAGTAAGAGGCTGCTGAGAAACAAGAACCTGAGCAGGGAAGGGGATGGGAAGAAGGAGCAAGACCTTGTCATTGTCTATCACCGTGCAAAAAAACTATGGGATAACAATGGCTAAGGAGGGACTCAGCTCAACTGCAGCACATTATGAAGAAATGTATGCAAGAAAACAACCACGTTAAGGGGCCCCCAAGGACCACACGGTCGTTTTCTTCCATTTCCTCATCTTCCTCTCCTCTCAACCTCCTCCTCTATGTTCTGCACCCATGTCCTGCTTCTCCACCACTACCTCCTCCTCTCCATGTCTTCCTCCATGTCCTCCACCTGTTCTCCTCCATGTCCTCCTTCTCCACCACCTCCTCCTCTCCATGTCCTCTCCTCCACCACGTCCTTCTTCTCTACCACCTCCTCCTCCTCTCCATGTCCATGTCCTCCTTCTCTACCTCCTTCATGTCCTCCTCCTGCTTCTCTTCTCCTCCTCCTCCATGTCCTGCTTCTCCACCACCATCTCCTCCTCCGCTTCATGTCTTCCTCCACGTCCTCTGTCTATTCTCCTCCATGTCTTCCTTCTCTACCATCTCCTCCTCTCCATGTCCATGTCCTCCTTCTCCACCTCCTCCTTCTCCACCTCTTCCATATCTCTCCTCCTGCTCCACTTCTTCTGCTCTGCCATGTCCTGCTTCTCCACCACCTCCTCCTCCTCTCCATGTCCATGTCCTCCTTCTCTACCTCCTTCATGTCCTCCTCCTGCTCCACTTCTCCTCCTCCATGTCCTGCTTCTCCACCACCACCACCTCCTCCTCTCCATGTCTTCCTCCATGTCCTCTGTCTATTCTCCTCCATGTCCTCTTTCTCTACCACCTCCTCCTCTCCATGTCATCCTTCTCCACCTCTTCCATATCTCTCCTCCTGCTCCACTTCTCCTGCTCCTCCATGTCCTACTTTTCCACCACCGCCTCCTGCTCTCCATGTCCTCCTCTTTCACCACATCCTCCTTCTCTATTACCACCTCCTCCTCTCCATGTCCATTTCCTCTTTCTCCACCTCCTCCATGTCCTCCTCCTGCTCCACTTCTCCTCCTCCTTCATGTCCTGCTTCTCCACCACCACCTCCTCCTCCTCTCCATGTCCTCTGTCTATTCTCCTCCATGTCCTCCTTCTCTACCACCTCCTCCTCTCCATGTCCTCCTTCTCCACCTCCTCCTTCTCCACCTCCTCCATATCTCTCCTCCTGCTCCACTTCTCCTCCTCCTCCATGTTCTCCACCTCCTTCTCCACCTCCACCTCCTGTTCCCTTCTAGCAGTGACATCTTTGGGTAATAAAACATCTGCACGAAACCAAGCAAGCTCAGAGAGCACCAAGGATCCCTCCATTGGCATCGAGATATTCATTGCCAAAGACCTTGACATCTTAGCAGGGCTTAGAAACATCCTTCTTCTCCAAGAGAAGATAATATCTGTAGCTCAGGGTTAATCTGTGCAGTCCTTGGTGCTCTCTGAGCTGGCTGTCTTCCCCCCCCCAACCCCCAACTAGGTAACATCTTCCTCAGTCAAGCACCTGCCAACTTTAGCATCCAGTACAGGGATGACTAACCTTTTTGTTGACGTGTGCCAAAAGTGCACCCATAATGCAATGCGCGTGCGCCCCCCCGTATCCCACCACCCCGTGCATGCACATGTGACCGCCTGAATGACCCTCGAATCCTGCACATATGTGCGTGACCCCGCCATGCCCCATTTTGGGCCTAATAGGCCTCTCTGCAGTCTCCTGGGAGCAAAAATGGGCCCGGGGAGGCGGGGGGGCGCTGCATCCCCTTGCCTGTGCATGTACATCCCCCACATGCGCTCCACCCCCCGTGCATGCGTGGCATGACCTGAAAAATCAGCTGGCCGTAAAAACGATGCATGGCGAGGGGTGTGGCCAGCATTGCGGTGACACGACACATTCTCTAGGGGCTCTGAAGAACCGTCGATATCCCTGCCATCTTGGGGATCCCTTGAGGATTATAACTGTCTTGTAGGGACGGTGAAAAATCATACATGCTATAAGTTCGCCATCACGGATCTAGTAGCTAAAGCTTTGTCTGACCTGGGCGTGTCTTTTGCACAAATGTTAAGTTAAGAATCACTGTTAGGGCTGAAACACCTTTAAAGGCAGGCTATTCTATTTCTTTTTTGTTGCCCTAGTACAGCGATGGCAAACCTTTTCGGCACTGTGTGCCCAAACCAGAACTCGCGGCGGCACGTTCCTGTGCGTGCGTCAGAGCACCAGAAACTTGAAGAACAGCATGCGCACCGGCCACCTGGTTTTAGGTTTCCAGTGTGGGCAAAGACCACGAGTGCAGCTGCCCTAGGCCTGTGATGGAGAACCTATGGCACACATACCAGAGGTGGCCCGCAGAGCCCTCTCTGGGGGCATGCGTGCCGTTGCCAGCTGCTCTTCTTGTTTCCAGCGTACACATGCGCACTGGCTAGCTGGTCTTTCGATTTCTGACACTGCAGCGTATGCAAAGACCAGCTGGCCAGTCCGCATGCGCGCGCCGGAAACCAGAAGAGCAGCTGGCAATGGCCCACTGACACGGCTCTGCGTACCACCTCTGGCACATGTACCATAGGTTCGCCATCACAGCCCTAGTGTCCTTCTCTGCTTGAGGGGAGGTTTGAGGCGGCATCAGCATTTTAAAATTAACCCATTAATTAATCTTCCTACCGCTCACGAGCGTTTTCCTTGCAGCAATCTCCCTCGTGATGGGGGAGACTTAGCCAGACAGCACTCACTTGTTCGTTATCCTTCACCATCTCTCCTTCGGGAAGCCTGGCGTTGGAGACTTCATCCCATCTCCTCTTGATGGCTCGGAAGAGGAATTCTTCCACCTCCCTCTCTGGAAGGATGTTTGGGTCCCACAGCAACTGGTCATCGTTTTCATAGACTAGGCGAAGAAAGAAACAGTGAGTGAGTGAAACGGAGAGAGGGAGAGAAAGAGAAAGAGAGAGATTAAACCCAGAGTTTAGTTTAGTGATTAAGGTCTTGGCCTAGAAACCACGAAATTATGAGTTTCCGTCTCACTTTAAGTATGAAAGTCGAGATTTGACAGGAAGTTCTCCAGCTGGACAGATGTGGGGGATGTGAGCTCTGAAGAGCCTCACATGAACCTGTCTGATAAACCAACTCCAGCCATAGCAACTGAACAGGAGTGTTGGGGCGAGATGAAAGACTGGTAAGAAAATTCATTTAACCCAGTCATAAATCAAAACTTGGAAAAGGCAAAGAATCTTGAGAGTACAAATAGTATTAATAGACAGATCTGGATTTTAGCAAAAGGAAAGAAAGAAAGGGAAAATGGAGGGTTGAAACACTACCCCCCCCAAGCCAATTGTTTCTGTCCGAAACAATTTGGACAGAAAGGGAGAAAGCAGAGAAGTGACAAACCCACTCAAATACAAACTCTAAATTTGGTTTTGGATTTGAACTAGAAACCAAACATTCCGAAGGAATTACTTCGTCCTAATTTCTTCCAACTAATATATCTTAAGCAACTCCAATCAATGAGAGGTGGAATGCAACAAGGAAGAAAGAACACTTTTTCTCACTGACAATTGATAACCTAATCTTGCCTGTGCGGGAAGTTTTAAATAACCAACTTCCATAAATCAGAACTTGGGAAAACAGGAGCCGAAGAGAAACATATCCAAGTTTGGTTGTATGCAAGTGTGTTCCAATTAATATATTTTGAGCAACTGTAACCAACGAGAGGTGGAAAGTAGCAAGGGAAAAATAATAAAAAAATCAAGAACTGGGAAAATACAAAAGTTTTTTTTCTTTTGTTTCTGCAAAAGTTCAAGATGGCTCCAGTTTCTCTTCCGTTTTCACACTTGTTGAATTAGCTAAATTTAAGGTGGACCAGAACTTCAAAATAAGATCTGTATAACTAACTGCAATTTTGGAACTGGGCATTAAAGAAGAACAAAAGACCAAGATGGCTCCCGTCGCTCTTCTCCACAGCAGCTGAATTAGCTAAATTTAAGGTGGACCAGAACTTTGAAATAAGAATTGTATAAAACTGTAACTTTGGAACTGGACATTATGGAAAGGTGGGAATTTGAAGAACTACGTGAAATTATAAAAAATATAATTAGGAGTCCTCCTGGATCCACAGCTGACTCTCGATCATCATCTGTCGCCTGTGACCACGGGGGGCATTTGCCCAGGTTCGCCTGGTCCGCCAGTTACGACCCTACCTGAATCGGGAGGCTCTCACAACAGTCACTCGAGCCCTTGTGATCTCTAGGCTGGAATACTGCAATGTGCTCTACATGGGGCTGCCCCTGAAGTGCATCCGGCGACTGCAGTTAGTTCAGAATGCAGCCGCGCGAGTGATAGTGGGCGCACCGCGGTTCGCCCACGTTACACCCATCCTCCGCGAGCTGCACTGGCTACCTGTCGATCTCCGGGTGCGCTTCAGGGTACTGATGACCACCTTTAAAGCACTCCATGGTAGTGGATCTGGGTACTTGAGAGACTGCCTTCTGCCGATTACCTCCCTCCGACCGATTAGATCGCACAGACTGGGCCTCCTCCGAATCCCATCCGCCAGTCAATGTCGACTGGCGACTACACGGAGGAGAGCCTTTTCTGTTGCAGCTCCGACCCTGTGGAACGATCTCCCCGTCGAGATACGCACCCTCACCACCGTCCAGGCCTTCCGCGCAGCCCTCAAGACCTGGCTCTCCCAACAGGCCTGGGGATAAGTCCTTAATTTGCCCCACCCGAGTGTTGAATGTAGAATGCATGTTGTGTTTTTACTACTTATCTTGTTTTTATATTGTTTATTTTGTATTGTACCCCCTCCCTAATGGTTGTAAGCCGCCCTGAGTCCCCTCAGGGAAAAGGGCGGCCTATAAATTTTAATAAAATACAAAAAATACAAAATACAAAATATGCATAAATCATTAAAATCGAGCCTAAATAGAATTCTGAATTCAGGGAAGCAGGTATTTAAAGAAGAAGGGAAGGAAGAAGGGGGGAGGGATAATGAAGGTGTAGAAACAGTGGGAAATAAAAAGCAGACAAAAAACTTCACTGGGTGTGGCAGTGGTATAGGGAAAATCAATTACAGGAGATGGTGGGTTCTAATCCCGCTTTAGGCATGAAACACGGCTAGGTGACTTTGGACCAATCACCAGGAGATGGTGAGTTCTAATCCTGCCTTAGGTATGAGAGGCAGCTGGATGACTTTGAGCCAATCAACAGAATACTTAAAACTCTAGTTCCGCCTTAGGCATGAAAGCCAACTGGGTGACTTTGGGCCAATCACCAGGAGACGGTGAGTTCTAGTCCTGCTTTAGGCATGAAAGCCTGTTGGGCGATTTTAGGACAGTCCTTCTCTCTTAGCCCAACCCATCTCACAGGACTGTTGTGGGGAAAACAGGAAGGAGGGATAAAAATCAAATAAATAAATGAAATAAGCAAGCAAGCAATTTCTCCATTCCCGTTACAAGGAATCTAGGAAACTGGTTCAACCAAACTCAGTCCTACGCCCTAGTGGTTACACACATGACAATTGTGCGACCAATGTTCAGCACTTTAACACTGACGCGAGAACCTCAATTAAAAACTCAAATAAGTTTGTAAAGAAGAAGGCAAAGTGTTCAAGCAACAAGGCTTGTTCTTTTAATTGTCAGCAAAAACACTGCAAATTTTCACTCACCCCCCCCTCACCCCCCCAGGGGCTATTTCTTAGCTTTTCCAAAACTTTGAAATCCTCAGCTGGTATTGTCTAAGGACAGCCCAATTTGCACAGTTCTTGGCCCTGAAGGTTAACTTCTAGGACAGGGCTCAGCAAACGGTGGCTCTTTCATCCCTTTGCTGTGGCTCCCTGTCGCCGGTCGGCTCCACAGTTGATAGGGCTTTGGGTTAGGACAGGTAGAGGAAAAAGGACGCCACACTAGGAGGAGACTCTATGGTGGGGGAACCGGACGTCCGGTCGGCTCCAGAATTGAACTGGGGGGGCTTCTGGTTAGGACCTTTGTGGCTCTTTTGAGTGTTTAAGGTTGCCGACCCCTGGTCTAGGAAGAGAGATTAAAGACACCCATACAGCACTGCCGAAGGCTAAAACAACAAGGCTCCGCGCGAGAAAAATTGCTCACCTTTTTCACCCTGCCTGTTCAAGTGCAAGAGAGGGATGATGGCCTGGTACTGAGGTCCCACCATGATCTCCTAAAAGGGAGTAAAATGTGTAGATATTATAAGCGGAAGGACGCCATCTTTGAGGGTGGAGCGGATAAATTGCACCTGCAAAACGGATACCTATTTCCTTAACTGAAATCTCTAAGAAGCTTCGGTGGTACAGGTAATCAGGGCTGGGCTCAGGGGTGAAATCCAGCAGGTTCTGGAGAACCAGTAGCAGAAATTTTGAGTAGTTCAGAGAACCGGCAAATGCCACCTCTGGCTGGACGCAGAGTGGGATGGGAATGGAGGTTTTGCAGTATCCTTCCCCTGCCACGCCCACCAAGCCACGCCCACAGAACCAGCAGTAAAAAAACTGAATATTTCACCACTGGGTGAGCTGCTATGGGTTTGCCTCGGATCGGGAGAACCTGTAGCTAATGTTATGGCTGATTCGGAGAACCTCCAAATCCCACCCCTGGCTGGCCCCTCCCACCCTGCCCCTCTCAGGAGTCTCCATGTGGCCAGCTTTGGATGCGAGGTAAGTGCAGGACCTGTGCGGAGGCTCAGGGAGAGGGGAAAACGTGCCTTTCAGAAGACCGGAAACAGGCGGGAGTGCCTCCGGAGCCCAGGGGAGGTAGTTTTCGCCTTCCCAGAGGCTCGGAGAAAGTGAGCACTCAGCGAACTGGTCGTTAGACCGGTTGAAACACACCACTGACTCACTGTGAGGCCTGCAGCCATCTTTTCTTTTGGATCTTTGGATCCTGCCACACTTTCTATTATTCTGCTATGCATTTTCTATGGTGGGAAAATGGGAGAGGGGGATTGTACGGAGTTAGACGATATGTAGCCATAACAAAATTCTTTCTAGAAAGCCAAGGTCATCCTTTGTCTACACCTTACCTGAACTGGATGGGTGCTTAGATCTGGCCCATGGGGCCACCCTGAAAACAGCAAAGGACTGGCCCGCAGTGCCTTTGCAAGTGAAAATGGAGCTTCCCGAGAGCCGCGTGCAGCCCTCCCGAGCTCCGTTTTCGCTGGCAGAGCACTCAGGCCATCATAGGCACCCCCGACACAAGTGACGTTGAACTGCCCCCCACCCTGCCGAGGTTCTTTGGCTTGCCACACTTTCTATTATTCTAGTATGCATTTTTCTATTATGGGAAAATGGGAGGAGGGATTGTACGGAGTTAGATGCTATGTAGCCATAACAAAATTCTTTCCAGAAAGCCAAGGTCATCCTTTGTCTCTGCACCTGACCAGAACTGGATGGGTGGACCTGCCAGCATGGCAGTGGGAGATTGGACCATGTGATGGACTTGTGGGTGTGGGGGCAAGATCCTGAACTTTCAACTGGGTGGGGAAAACCGGGAAGCTTTCAGATTCGGGTTTTCCCAGATGTGCCAACATGTCTCTCTTAATAAATTGGAACTTTGAGGAATCCTTTGCCTTGGACTCCGATTTAATTTTGGATGCTATTAGGAACCCTGACACTCACAGCATCCTGATTGTGAGGTGAGAGCTCCACCTCTAGGCCACTACACACCACTCAGGCCCCCTGTGCTAATGAGGGGTGACAATTATGGGATGCCAAACCCCTTACCTTCTTGCAGTCATTAGGAGCGATGGAATCTTCTTCGGAGTCTTCAGCTGAGAAGGAAGCACAAGGGGAAGAACAAGGAGCCTTTTCTCCGTCTGCCACAAAATTAGCTTGGGGGGGGAAAAGAAAAGACAAAAATGACCTCTTTCCGCTTTTAATTGAGAAAATTGGTTTTTTTTTGGGGGGGGGTGGGGTAGTCCTTGGTGGTCTCTGAGCTTGGCTGCTTTTTTTTTTTTTTTGCAGATGTTTCATGACCCAAACTAGGCAACATCATCGATACTAGAAGCGAATGGGGGTTTGCTGAGAGCATGGGAGTTGAGAACGAATCCTACCGCCTTGTAGCACTGATTATATTACCTAGTTGGGTTATGAGACGTCTGCAAGGAAACAACCAAGCTCAGAGACCAACAAGGGACCTCACACTTCAGCCCTGAGCTCCCCCATTTGGTTTTGTCAATAACAAAGCAGAGAACAAGCAGAGGACACTTAACAACTGTTCTAAAGCAGTTTAGGACAATTTGGAGTCCAATTGGTTAATTATTTTGTCGACCAATGAAGTCACAAATATCGACTCTCTTTGCGTAGATATTATCTCTGTTTTTTAAAATCTTGATTTAGTCAGATTGTAACTTGATGTTTCTTCCAATACTTTCGCCATTGATTCTGTAGCAGTTTGTAGCTATACTATAGCTAACTATATTCCTATACAGTTTTTATGTTTTAATATTTTACTTGCAGATGGCACACAAGAGTTGGTCTATGAAGGAAATGGGCTGCTTCTAACACACAAACACACACAACATAAAGGTCAAGGTTCCCCTCGCACATATGTGCTAGTCATTCCGGACTCCAGGGGGCGGTGCTCATCTCCGTTACAAAGCCGAAGGGCCAGCACTGTCCAAAGACGTCTCTGTGGTCATGTGGCCGGCATGACTAAATGCCGAAGGCGCACGGAACGCTGTTCCCTTCCCACCAAAGGTGGTCCCTATTTTTCTACTTGCATTTTTTAACGTGCTTTCGAACTGCTAGGTTGGCTGAAGCTGGGACAATTAACGGGAGCTCACCCTGTTACGCGGCGCTAGGGATTCGAACCGCCGAACTGCCGACCTTTCTGATTGACAAGCTCAGTGTCTTAGCCACTGAGCCACCGCGTCCCTCACACACAACACACACAAAATTGTAAGCAGCAGCTGTAATATTTTCAGCTACATCCCAGAATATAGAATATTCTCTCTCTCTCTCTCTCTCTATATATATATATATATATATACATATATTGAACAAAACTACTATAAAAAGGTGGATGAAGAAGTATATATCCAAAGCGTTCATCATTTTTCTTTTATAAAAAAAAAAGAGTATGCATCCCACTTTTAAAGCTTCCTCAACCCCAAATTTGCAAATTGTAGTTTTGGACTACAATTCCCATCCACCTGGCTGGATAATCCTTGAAAAAGTTGTCCAACACTCATTCAGAAAAGGTGAGAAAACTTGGCTGTAAATGTTTTGTATCTTGGGTTTACTTTCCTTCTGTTATCCCTCATTCATTAAACGTCTATAGGAGCAGTTGGTTTGAAGCCTCCATATTACAGGCCTTTTCTCTCAAAATACAGGAAGTCCTCAACTTACGACAGTTCATTTAGCGACCATTCAAAGTTACAACGGTGCTGAAAAAAGGGACTTGTGGCCGTCTTCCACACTTAGGTCCATCGCAGCACCCCCATGGCCACACGATCAAAATTCGGCTGCTTGAGAACTGGTTCATATTTATGACGGTTGACGTATGCTGGGGTCATGGGATCCCCTTTTGCCCCATTCTGACAAGTAAATTCTATGGCGGGGGAAGACAGATTTACTTAACAAGAGTGTTACAAGAGCTGTGGTGGCACAGTGGTTAGAGTGCAGTACTGCAGGCTACTTCTGCTGCCTGCCGGCTGCCTGCAATTTGGCAGTTCGACTCTCACCAGGCTCAAGGTTGACTCAGCTTTCCATCCTTCCGAGGTGGGTAAAATGAGGACCCAGATTGTTGGGGGGCAAGAGGCTGACTCTGTAAAGCCTTTAGAGAGGCTTGTAAAAGCACTGGGAAGCGGTATATAAGTGCTATTGCTATGACTACTACCTTACAATACAATACAATAGCAGAGTTGGAAGGGACCTTGGAGGTCTTCTAGTCCAACCCCCTGCCTAGGCAGGAAACCCTGTACCGTTTCCGACAAACACAAAGAAGAGGGAGTCAAACTATTCTCCAAAGCACCTGAGGGTAGAACAAGAAGCAATGGGTGGAAACTAATCAAGGAGAGAACTTAGAACCGAGGAGAAATTTCCTGAGAGTTAGAACAATTAATCAGTGGAACATCTTGCCTCCAGAAATTGTGAATGCCCCAACACTGGAAGTCTTTAAGAAGATGTTGGATAGCCATTTGTCTAAAGTGGTGTAGGGTTTCCTGCCTAGGCAGTGGGTTGGACTAGAAGACCTCCAAGGTCCCTTCCAACTCTGCTATTGTATTGTAAATGGCTATCCAACATCTTCTTAAAGACTTCCAGTGTTGGGGCATTCACAACTTCTGGAGGCAACTTCTGTTCCACTGATCAACCTTAACAGCTGCAGTGATTCACTTAACAATTGCATCCTTTTAGAAAATCGTTGAGGCCACTTGGAGGTTTAGCTGTGTCTTCAGAGTCATGTGAGTGGAAACTGAATATAAATCTCGTATCCCTCCCTCTCTGTTGAGAGGGGGGCTGTTCAATTTTGACACAGATGGCCCCTTTGACCCCTCTTTCAAACCAGCCTCCAAGTGGCCTCATTGGCTCTCTAAAAAGCATGCAAATGACCAGCTGTCTGCAAGGAGCATAAATCCTTCCGTTCCCTACCATCCAACTCAGAGCTGAAGAAGCTTCTTGGATGAGAAGTGAAACGTCTTTAAAAGAAAAACCAGACAGTCCAGTTGCCTCTTGAAAAAAGCTCCTTGGTAACATATAAAATTTTCAGGTTAAAAAAAAACACAATATCACAGCTGAATGGAAGGGGGGGAAAAAAAGTAAAAGTGGCGGAAAGATTTGTTTTCTCGGGCCGAAGTAGAAAATGAAATGGGAGGCATGTTGGAGACGTAAAGATGATTAATCCCAGGAAAGATGGAAGTGGCCAATTTAAGCGAGATCATGAAGGGTAAGGATATTTCTATGACAACAGGGATCAGAAGAGTGAAAGCAATGGGTCTCCCTTGGAGCAAAGCGTGGCTGCGAAAGCTGGACATTTAAGAAAGAATTAGAGGAGGTAGAAGATTGGCACCTCTGAATTATGGGTTACTAAGTTACCGTGGACTTCAAGAAGAGTCAATCAATTGGGCCAAGAGGAAATAAAGGCTGACCGTTATCCCGAGGACATAATTAGCAAGCAGAATCTCACATATTATGGACACGTGATGCAAACAGATAACAGAAAAACAGAGTTGGAAGGGACTTTGGAGGTCTTCTAGTCCAACCACCAGCTCAGGAAGGAGAGCCTGTAGCATTTTAGGCAAAAGGCTGTCCAATCTCTTCTTAAAAATCTCCAGTGTTGGAGCACCCACAACTTCTGGAGGGAAGCCCTTCCACTAAGTAGTTGTTTCTCCTGAATCCTAGGTTGCTTCTCTCCTTCATTAGATTCCATCCATTGCTTCTTCAGGCCCTTTGGGGCAGCAGTCACCAACTGGCGGTCCATGGACCACTGATGGTCTGTGAGAAAATTTTGGTGGTCTGCAGAAAAACTTTGCATTTTTTTATATTGCACTAAATCAGGGCTCCTCAAACTACGGTCTCTGGGCAGAATATGTGCAATGAACGCTTGTGTTGCTGCAGAGAGTCTCCCCCTTCGGGGTCTTTTTGCGCGGGGCAGAGGGGGGCAGAAATTCCGACTTGGGGTCTGCTTCAACCTCCTGGTGGGGGCCTTTGGGCGAAGGCTGGAGGGAAGCATTGCTGGTGGCAAAGAGCTGGAGGGCCTCGTTCCAGTGGGACTGCATCATGGCCTGGAACTGGCTGACCATCTCAGCCTGCTGAGCCTCCAGGCGCCGGTACCTGGCCTTGCACTCCCACAGGTTTTCCTTCTGCTTGGAAAGCCTATGCTCCTAGTCCTCAGTGAGGAGCTTCTGCTGAGCTTCCTTCTCGGTCAGATCCAATTTGAACTGAGTTGTTTTGCCAACTCTTTCTCATAGGGGCTGCTTAGCTCCAGCAATTGCTTCCTGTTGGGGCCTTAAAGAGCACAGGGGGGAAGGTGAGGAGTGGGTAGGAGGGGAGGGGTGAGTTGAGGCTGATGAGGCGCCCCTTGACTGAGTGACATTGAGTTGGCCACGCCTACCCAGTCATATGACCATCTAGCCACACTCACCCAGCCAGTCATACAATACAATACAATACAATAGCAGAGTTGGAAAGGACCTTGGAGGTCTTCTAGTCCAACCCCCTGCCTAGCCGAGAAATCTTATACCATTTCAGACAAATGGCTATCCAACATCTTCTTAAAGACTTCCAGTGTTGGGGCATTCACAACTTCTGGAGGCAATTTGTTTCACTAATTAATTGTTCTCACTGTCAAGAAATTCCTCCTCAGTTCTAAGTTGCTTCTCTCCTTGATTAGTTTCCACCCATTGCTTCTTGTTCTACTCTCTGGTGCTTTGGAGAATAGTTTGACTCCCTCTTCTTTGTGGCAGCCCCTGAGATATTGGAAGACTGCTATCATGTCTCCCCTAGTCCTTCTTTCTATTAAACTAGACATACCCAGTTCCTGAAACCGTTCTTCATGTGTTTTAGCCTCCAGTCCCCTAATCCTCTTTGTTGCTCTTCTCTGCACTCTTTCTAGAGTCTCCACATCTTTTCTACATCGTGGTGACCAAAACTGAATGCCGTATTCCAAGTGTGGCTTTATCATTAGGCAGATCATATTAGTGGTTCGCGGGATTTAAAATTATGAATTTAGTGGTCCCGGAGGTCCAAAAGGTTGGAGATCCCTGCTTTGGAAAATAGGCTGACTTCCTCTTCTTTGTGGCAGCCACTTAGATATTGGGTGGGTTAGAAAAATACAGCAGTGAGACTTGAATGAAGGAAACAAAAAGAACAAGACACTGAGTAAGATGGATGAAGAAGATCAGAGAAGATCTTTGGAATGTCTTTCTGTTGTTGAGACAGTTTTGCAACTTGTCTTGCCACAATTGTTAAATGAATCACTGCAGTTGATAAGTGAGTAACCTGGTTGTTAAGTGAATCTGGCTTTCCCGTTCACTTTGCTTGTTAGAAGGTCGCAAAGGATGATCACCCGACCCCGGGATACTGCAAGCGTCATAAATACGAGGCAGTTGCCAAGCCTCTGAATTTTGCTCATGTGACCATGGGGATGTTACAACTTTGAACGGTCACTAAATGAACTGTTGTAAGTCGAGGACAACTGGAACAATCTTTGAGCCTGTTAAGTAGGTTGTATGAATAAGGCCAGTATGGGTAGTCCCCGACCTACGAACCACAAAATTTCTGTTGCTAAGCAAAGCAAAGCTGATTTTATGACCAATTTTATGACCTTAACCCAGTTACGCCACAACAACTTACTGAATTACTGCAGTTGTTAAGTGAATCACAAGCGAATCATTAAGCTAATCCAACTTCTCCCACTGACTTTGCTTGAAGGAAGCCAGCAGGGGAAGTTGCAATTAGTGGATCACGTGTCTCCCGGGATCCTGAAACCGTCACAAATGTCTATGGAAATTCTCAGTCATCCAGTTCAGGGATAGAATGGAATAGGAAATTGAATGGACTGGGGATAGGAATAGCAATAGCAATAGGGAATAGCATAGCATAGAATAGGAAATAGACTAGACTAGACTAGGGAATGGGAATGGGAATAGGAAATAGAATGGAATAGAATAGAAGCTGGAAGGCGCCTTGGAGGTCTTCCAGTCCAGCCCCCTGCTCAAGCAGGAGAACCTATATCAGTGATGGCAAACCTTTTTTTTGGCTCGTGTGCCAAAAGCGTGGGGAGTGCAGGGGGGGGGGTCGTGTGCGGGCGTACCATACCCATAATGCTATGCGTACAACCCCAGCGCATGCACAAACAACCAGCGCTCCCCCCCTGTTCCCCCCCCCGGAGGTCCTCCAGAGGCTTCAGGAGCTTCTCTGAAGCCTCTGGAGCGCAAAAAAACGGCCCTACGGGCAAACTGTACAGACTTCCTGTTTGCTCGTAGGGCCAGTTTTAGCCCTCCGGAGCCTTCGGGAGGCTTCCCTAAAGGCCCCAGAGGGCAAGAAATGACCCTACGAGCAAACCAGTTTGTCCGTAGGGCTGTTTTTAGTCCTCCGGAGCCTTCAGCGGCCTTCAGGGGGCTTCCCTGAATGCTCCAGAGGGCTAAAAGCGGACAAACTGGAGCTCCCGGTTTGCTCGTAGGGTTGTTTCTTGCCCTCCGGAGCCTTCAGGGAAGCCTCCTGAAGGCTCCGGAGGGCTAAAACTGGCCCTACGAGCAAACTGGAAGTCCGTTCCCGAACTTCTGGCTCGACGGAGGGCGAAAAATGGCCTCAAAAGAAGGCCGAAGTCAGCTGGCCAGCACGCGCATGCATGCACGCTGGCCAGCTGACAGGGCAACACCTTGTGTGTCCTGACAAATGGCTCTGTGTGCCACCTGTGGCACATGTGACATAGGTTCGCCATCACAGAACTATATCATTTCAGACAAGGGACTGTCTAGTCTCTTCTTAAAAATCTCCAGGTTGTCCCAAAGGTGCTAGGCCTATGCACTTTGGGATGAACACCCTTCAAATGGTGAGGAGGCATTAACGGATTTCCAGAAAAATTGCAGAATTCAGGCACCATTTGCGCTTCAGTTTGAGATGCAGCCAACACAGGCTCATCCTCAACAAGCCTGCGCCTGACTTTAACCGGGAAGGGACACGGGGCAGAAAACATCCTGCTGTCAAGAAGGCTTCGTAACCATTTGCCCCACTCGGATGACACCGAGGACACCGATAAACCTCCAAGTGGCTCTCTAAAAAGGATGCAAATGACCAGCTGTCTGAAAGGAGTATAAACCCTTCCATTCCCCACCATCCAGTCAGAGCTGAAGACGCTTCTTGGATGAGAAGGGAAACCTCTTCAAAAGAAAAAAAACAAGAGAAGTCCAGAAGCCTTCTGAAAAAGCACCTTTGGGGATAACTATCATAAATACACACTGGTTGCCAGCGCCCAAATTTTGATCACATGGCCATGGGGATGCTGCAAGCGATGTAAATGTGATGACTGGTTGTCAATCACTTTTATTTTTGCAGGGCTTGCTCTGACTTCGAACAGTCGCTAAACGAATGGCTGCAAATCAAGGATGGCCTGTGTGAAGAAGCGTGCTGGCTGCCAATTACCTCCCACAGACCCATTAGATCTCACAGGGTTGGCCTCCTCCGGGTGCCATCTACCAGCCAATGCCACCTGGCTATTACCCGGGGGAGGGCCTTCTCTGTGGCAGCTCCGGCCCTCTGGAAGGAACTCCCCGCAGGGATTCGGACCCTCACCTCTCTCCAGGCCTTCCGGAAAGCCGTCAAAACCTGGCTTTGCCGACAGGCCTGGGGTTGATGAGTTCCCTCCCCTCTCGACATGTATGGTTGTGCGACTGTTGTCTACTTTTATTATTTGTATTTTGTCTTTTTATGTTCCCCTTCTTTCCCCCCTTGAATTGTTCGCCGCCCTGAGTCCTCCTGGAGAAGGGCGGCATACAAATAATAAAATACAAATACAAATACAAAATCTCTTTGTCGTGGTGCTGCAGCTGCCAATCTGCAGCCTGACGTACCACAAAGAGCTGAACTGCTCCATCTTTCCATTTGCCCACCTCCGGAGGTCTAAGAGACGCTCTTAATCAAACTTACAGCCGCTCTGATTGGGGAAAAGGTCTGATGCATCATGAGAAGTGACCGAAGGCGTCAGGTCATCTGCCGAAGACTGCGTCTCCTCCTCCTCTTCTCCAGAAAGTAGATCCTTGGCGATCTGCTCCTTCATTCAACAATCAGAAAAAGAGGAGATTTTTTTTTTAAAAAAAGACAAAAACTATGTAGAGTCCAAAATTGGGTTGATGAGACTTAAAATCAAGGAGAAAGATGAAAGGGAATCCTTTTTAACATGGGTTTTGTTTTATCAATGGCTAACTAACAGAAACAGAAGTTAGAAATCCAAAAGCATAAGAGAATGATTAATTAGATAGGGAAGGTTCATCAAAACAGACAAGCAACTATACAATACAATACAATACAATAGCAGTTGGAAGGGACCTTGGAGGTCTTCAACCCCGTCTAGGCAGGAAACCCTATACCGTTTCAGACAAATGGCTATCCAACATCTTCTTAAAGACTTCCAGTGTTGGAGCATTCACAACTTCTGGAGGCAAGTTGTTCCACTGATTAATTGTTCTCACTGTCAGGAAATTTCTCCTTATTTCTAGGTTGCTTCTCTCCTTGATTAGTTTCCACCCATTGCTTCTTGTTCTACCCTCAGGTGCCTTGGAGAATAGCTTGACTCCCTCTTCTTTGTGGCAGCCCCTGAGATATTGGAAGACTGCTATCCTGTCTCCCCTAGTCCTTCTTTTCATTAAACTAGACAGACCCAATTCCTGCAACCGTTCTTCATATGTTTTAGCTTCCAGTCCTCTAATCATCTTTGTTGCTCTTCTCTGCACTCTTTCTAGAGTCTCCACATCTTTTCTACATCGTGGCGACCAAAACTGGATGCCGTATTCCAAGTGTGGCCTTACCAAGGCCTTATAAAGTGGTAAGAACACTTCATGCGATCTTGATTCTATCCCTCTGTTTATGTAGCCTAGGACTATGTTGGCTTTTTTGGCAGCTGCTGCACACGGCTGGCTCATATTTAAATGGTTGGCATTAGGAGTCCAAGATCCCTCTCACAGTTACTACTATTGAGCCAGGTACCACCTATACTGTACCTGTGCATTTTGTTTTTCTTGCCTAAATGTAGAACCTTACTCTTTTCACCATTGAATTTCATTTTATTAGATAGTGCCCAATGTTCATGTTGGTCAAGATCCTTCTGTATCTTAAGCCTGTCTTCTGGAGTGTTGGCTATTCCTTGCCAACTTGGTGTCATCTGCAAATTTGATGAGTTCCCCATTTATCAGAACTATTATTATTATTATTATTATCATCTGATTATTACCAGTATTATTGTTGGTATTATTATCTTTACTATTTTCTAAAATTAACTGTACCCAGACAATGCACTGTTTATGTAATCACTAAATTTTGCATGTTTAATTAAAAAAACCAAATGAAAAAAAAAGACTTTGTCAACGGCTATCTTATTATTTTAATGCAACCAAAATTTGTGTCTTTTATGACACATTTATGGTGGACCTGTGAGGAGGCTAAATTTTTTTGGAAAAGGATCAAAAATTGGCTGGAGGCAATAACAGGGGTTAAAATAGAATGGAAACCTGAAATTTTTTTATTAGGAATAATGTCTGCGAAATACAAAAAAAAGAAATCCAGTATTTAATACTACATATAATTATGGCGGCAAGGATTGCCTTTGCCCAGAAATAGAAAAACAAATTAATTTCAAGCAAAGATGAAATAATAAGAAAGGTTATGGATTGTGCTGAAATGGACAAACTAACTAAAGAAATCCAGGGGAAAGAAGAATCAGAATTCTACCAGATATGGGATAAATGGTAGAGGTGGATGGAGGAAAGAAACAAGAATCAATGAAGGAATATAACAAAACTCAAAAAATAATAGTTATGAGTAAAATAAGAGGGTTAAGAATGGTGAAATCCAAATGAAATACAATAGAAGGGGAAATACTATAAGGTGAGTGGTATCGATTGATAATTGCTATTAGAAAGAACAGGAAGCTCCTGTTCGTATTGTATTGGGTAAATGTGGTATACGTTTAAGTTTTGTGTGTGTGTATTTTACATGTTTGTTAATAAAAAGTTTAAAAAAAAACAAAATTTGTGTCTTGACAACATTTAGGCTTGTTTTGGCTCTCCTGAACCTCTGATGGAAAGGGAGGGTAAATACACGTGACAAAAAACCTCCTTAATTAAACCATGCCTTCTAAGCAATGGCAGGAGCCGTGAGGACATGGCAGTGGTTAGAATGCAATATTGTAGGCAGATTCTGCCCACTGCCAGCAGTTTGATCCTCACTGGCTGACTCAGCCCTCCATCCTTCCTAAATTGGTAAAATGAGGTGGGGGCAATAGGATGACACTGTAAACGGCTTAGAGAGGGCTGTAAAGCATTGTGAAGCGATATATAAAGTCTAAGTGCTGTTGCTATTGGTAGCACCTGCATTCTGGAGTATTTCCTCAGAAATCTTTATAGCGCCCACCCTAAGATCTTTAAAAATTGGGGTGTTTTCCCAATCCTTGGAGTAGGCTGGTGGTGGACCCCAGTTATTCGTTTACTATGATGTATAGCATGTGGTCATTTGGATACGTACGTTCTTCTTTGTAATATTTTTTGTTTCTAGGTGTAAGCCACCCTGAATTATTCTGCAGTTGGCCAGTCCCTAAACCTGTGTTTCTCAATCTTGGCAACTTTAAGACATGTGGACGTGAGTTGGATGAGAAACATCTTTATTTTATTTTCTTCCTTAAGAGGAAAAAAAAATCACAGTCCAGTTATCTTTTGAAAAAGCACTTCTGTGTTCTGACGTAGGCTTCCCCAAAAAACACAGAGTCCTGATCCCGAGAAAACCCCTTTTATTAAACGAATGTGAATCCCTCTCATTCACATTCAGCAAGGCCTGGCAAACAGTCTTTCAAAGGAATATTTATGACCACAGACCTTATCTATCTTGGAAAGCTGCCATATAAATATTGTCCAAATGAAGTGCTGTGCAAGGAAAGGCTGGGCACAGAGTCTCTGAGATTCACGGACAGATCTTCACACTCCTGAAACAAACAAATTGTTTCCTGCAAAAGCACAGTCCCCTTTCGCTCCTCTTTTATTTCCTATGGGAGGGGCCAATCACTGTCCACCTGTGACTTTATTCCCAAGTCAACTGTTTCCTGAATTGTTCTTTTCTTCTGGCAGCTCTGCGCATGCGCACACTGGGAACAGGCTCCAGCTGTTCTTCTGCCTCACTGCTGTCTAGCTCTAAAGGCGCCTGGTCACTGCCAGAGGGCCTCAGCCCAGCCTCTGCTTCCGACGCAGAGCCCTCGTCAGAGCTTTTCCCAGACTCCAGGAGTGGCCCATGTTCCTCCCCAACCTCCTCACTGTCCGACTCTGCTGCCAGCTCTGTTGGCACGTCACAACATTTTGAGATAACTATGATCTGGATGATTGAGAATCTCCAGAGATTCGTGTGGACCACAGCACGGTTGGCTGTGGATTTCTGGGTATAAAACTGCACGCATCCTAAAGTTGCCAAGATTGCAAAACACTGATCTAAATAGTTATATACTTATACTTTGTTTATTTGTCCAAGTGTGGTTAGACACACAAAGAATTTGTCTCTGGTAAAGAAGCATTTGGTTTTATACAGAATATAACAATAATACTAAAATGTACAGCCAATAAAAGAGGGAGGTAAAAATAATAAAAGAGATAAATAATAATACTGTAGTCATCCCCTAAGGATAAATATGCATATACATTAGACACAAAACGTAGTAGTCACTGTATTTTATCAGCTGCGAGAGATTTAGTGCGTAATAATAAATCTAAATCTAGCACATAACCGTGAATGATAATAACTAACTACAAACAACAGCAGTGTAAAGTAGCAATGATGGTGCATTGGAAGATCTGCAAGAAATACCATTTGCCTGCAAGCAAGAAGTGGTGGGACCATAAAGTAGAGAAATAGAAAACGAAGAAGCTAAAGTACGCTGGGACTTTAGAATTCAAGACTGACAGACACCTGTCACAACAATATCCCAGGCTTATCAACTTTTGATAAGAAAGTTTGAAAAGTGGACGTGGCATTGCCCGGAGAGGACAACTGGAGAGGATTAAAAAACACAAAGACCTGGAAATAGAAGCAGGGCGACTGTGGCAAAGGAAAGCAAAGGTAGAACCAATTGTCAACATTCCAAATACCATGTAGAATTAAATCAGAGTCGAAGGCAAAACTATGCTTAAAGTTCCAATTTAATAAAACAGGCATGTTGGCACACAGCTGTGGGGATTCCAACTCTGGAAGTTACATCAGAATCCCACCCAGTTAAAAGTTCATGATCTTGTCCCCACACCCACAGTCCATCACATGGTCCAATCTCCTTCTTCCACGCTGGCGTCCATGCCCAGCTTCTTCTGGTCAGGTGTACTGGTGTGGAGACAAAGGATGACCTTGCTTCTAGTAAAGAATGAAAAACAATACATTCCAAAATCCTACTCCTTCTATTCCCCCCTCCCATTGACTATACTTAAAGAAACAGCATAATGAAATTAGAGAAAGTGTGGCAGGCCAAAATTCTAAAAAGGAATATAAATGCAGGCCTGACACCAATAGCGATAGGCGTCTCGGGGACCATCCCAAAACACCTGGAGCAGCATTTGAACACCATTGGCATTGATAAAATCTCCACCAATCAATTGCAAAAGGCAGCTTGACTCAGAACAACTGACATCCTGCGACAATACCTTTTAAGACCATCAAATATCCACATTGGCCTCTCTCAGGTCCTTGGGAAGGACTCGATAGGTGGATAAAAATGTGAAATCCAATTTGAACATCTGGATGACTGTGCTATGAACCCTACTAATAACTAATATTATAGAGACTAACCTCATTTTGCATTTAATAACCGCAGCTAGACTGTCGGTGGCGCAATACTGGAAGAAGGAAGATCTGCCTACTATTCAAGAATGGACATTGAAAGTAACAAACTTAGCAGAGATGACTAAAATATCAGCATATCTCAAGGATCACTCAAATGAGAGATATAAACTGGAGTGGAAAAGATGGATTGATTATACTCAAAATAAATACGGGACTAAGAAACTTCAGATAGCTTATGACTAAAGAAACCAGGAATGATATAAATTGTTTAGAGCTAGCCTAGCAAGGAGGAGTTAAAGCTCGAGTGAAAGATGTTATCAATTTTTTTTTCTTTTTAAGCTTATTTTAGAATGTTTTTGTTAAAGATTTATACCCTGTATTGGTTCTGGGAAGTCCGGGGGGGGGGGGGAGCTTGGGGGGGTTTGGGGGGGAGGGAAGTAAATATTTGTAAAAGTTTGTTTTTTTAAAAAAATCATTAAAAAAATTAGAGATTGGGAAACACAAGAAGAAAAGTGATATAGCTAAAATGGGAAATAATGTAGAATGAATTATGTGTTTGTGGAAACGTTAAAGGGGGGATCCAGACAATACCCTGTTGACAAAAGAATTTATTATTATGTAACCAAAAAAAACCCTTTTTATATACTGATAACTAATATTTACTGACTACTGGAGAGACCAGACTGGCCTACAAGGAAGACCAAATGAAGAACAGAATGGAGGCATGGGTAGACAAAGCGCTACATGGCCAGTGCATTAGGACTGTCTCAGGCCTGCAGCCATCTTTTCTTGTGGATCTTTGGCCTGCCCACACTTTCTATTATTCTACGATGCATTTTCCATTGTGGGAAAATGGGAGGGGGGGGATTGCAAGAAGTGAGATGCTCTGTAGCCATAACAAAATTCTTTCTAGAAAGCCAAGGTCATCCTTTGTCTCTGTATGTGACTGGATCTGGATGGGTGCCTCGGACTCTGATTTACTTTCAGATGCTATTTGGAACCCTGACAGACCGAGGGAATAATTCTGGCTGCAGAAGACCAAGCCTTAAGGACAAACGCTTAGAAAGCCGGAATTGAGAAGACAGCAACAGACAGTCAGCAACAGACAGTAAGTGCCACCTATTGCAAAGGAGCTGCAGAAACAATGGACCCACCTGGTGAGCCGCTACAAGGAGATCGCACAGACCGACTACAAGCAGTGGCATGACAAAGTAGTAGCAATGGTGCTTTGGAAGATTTGCAAGATATATCATTTGCCCGCCGGCAAGAACTGGTGGGACCATAAAACAGAGAAAGTCATCGAAAACGAAGAAGTTAAAATTGTCCTATGACTTTAGAATTCAAACAGACAGGCCACCAGCCACATAACACCTTAACAGTCTTAACAATTGTCGATAAGAAAGACCAAAAAGTTTGGGTCGTGGACGTACAGCAGTGCCTGGAGACAGCAGAGTAGAAGAGAAAGAACTAGAGAAGATAACGAAATACAAAGACCTACAAAGAGAAATAGAACAATTGTGGCGAAAGGCAAGCAAGGGTAATGCCAATAGTAACAGGCGCCTTGGGTGCAGCCCCAAAACAACTGGAGCACTACAGCGCCATAAGCACCAACAAATCTGCCACCAGTCAATTGCAGAAGGCGGCTTTACTTTAACAGCTTCCATCCTGCGACGGTATCTGTAACACCGTCAAACATCTGCCTATCCCAGGTCCTTGGTAAGGTCTCAACAGGTAGACACAAATGCCAAACCCAGACTGAACAGACTGTGCGATGATCAACAACAACAACAGAAACGACAACAATAATAATTGAAATTGAGCAATTGCAGAGGAAGAAATCAACGGTTGTACGACAGTAACAAGAGTCTTAGGAGCAATACCCAAAGGGCAGCCTAGATACATGGAAATTTTGAATTTATCATACCTGAATATCCTGGCTTTGCAAAAAAATAAATAAAAAACCCATCTTACTCAGAACTGCCTGTATAGTCAGTTACTTTAACAGCTCTTCAGTTAGGACTTGAACTGTTAAGTTTTTACCAGTCCCAGACTGTGAACCGAATTGAAGATTAAATCTTAAATAATAATAATAGTAAAGTACAGGCTTCTTTTTTTTGCTTGAGTCTGCAAGTTATTCAAAATTATTAAGGAATATGTAAGCCTCGCCTACAAAAAGTAGAGACTCCTCTTCCTTGTGGGAGGACCGGCTTCTGAGTGCAGCAAATCCCAGTTTTTTTCTTGGCATCTCCGGGGAGCAAGGAGCAGCGAGCAATCCGCGAGAAAGATCTCCTCTTTATGAAATAACTGGAAAAAAATATCTGCTTGTCCTTCCCTTTAACAAAGAAGCGATAGACTCAGGAAGGTCAACGACAGAAAGATGACCCTGGAAGGGAGGTGTTGGTGGGTTGGACCAACGTGCTAGCCTAAGCTCAAATTGGCTTTAAAGTAATTGGCAGTTCGGGGTATTGGGGGGAAGCAGCTAGGATGTCAAGCCACACTATGGTTTACTACTTTGGGCATTGCATGCCATGTGAACACACAGCAATTGTGTTGAGGTTACATTTAGGATGAATATTAAGGAAAAGAGAGTCAGAGAGTCAGTTAGAAGCTGGAGACTGTAAATTCTAGTCCCATTCTAGCCATGAAAGGCAACTGGGTGACTTTGGGCCAAACACCAGGAGACAGTGAGTTCTAGTTCCACCTTAGCCATGGAAGCCGGCTGGGTGACTTTGCACAAATCACCAGGAGACAGTGAGTTCTAGTCCCACCTTAGCCAGGAAAGCCGGCTGGGTGACTTTGGGCCAACCACCAGGAGACAGTGAGTTCTAGTTCCACCTTAGCCATGGAAGCCGGCTGGGTGACTTTGCACAAATCACCAGGAGACAGTGAGTTCTAGTCCCACCTTAGCCAGGAAAGCCAGCTGGGAGACTTTGCACAAATCACCAGGAGACAGTGAGTTCTAGTCCCACCTTAGCCGGGAAAGCCAGCTGGGTGACTTTGGGCCAACCACCAGGAGACAGTGAGTTCTAGTCCCACCTTAGCCATGAAAGCCAGCTGGGAGACTTTGCACAAATCACCAGGAGACAGTGAGTTCTAGTCCCACCTTAGCCAGGAAAGCCAGCTGGGTGACAGTGGGCCAGTCACTCTCTCTCTCATTCCCACTTGCTTCACGGGGTTGTTGTGGTGGGGGAAATAGGAGGAGGACAGTCTTGCCATTTGAGTTATTTGTAAAAGCAATAAAACGGGACAGAACCGACATAACCAAATAATATCCAGGAGAATCAAATCCTAACACATAACACCTCAACCTGGGCACCCCACCGGACAAGGCAGTTCGGATCATCACCCCCTACCTTATCCAGGGTCATGTCTGGAAGATTGGGCGTGGCATCGTTGCTCTCGCTCTCCTGCTCAGAGATGGCGTCCGAAGCCTCGTAGCCATACAGTGCCAGCAGCTCTTCAAAGGGCATCTCACTGTTCTGAGTGGCAAAACAGGAGTGATACTGATTCAGTTCTGGCAATGGGGAAGTTGAAAAATCGAGCAGCGCAATATATAGGGGCGTAGGGGGTGGTCCTTGAGTTACAACCATTCATTTAGTGACAGAAAGTCTGGGCTCAATTGTGGCGTGTAGGCCGAGGACTGCTTGTGTCAGACCCAGAAGTCATCTTTTAATTTGGGCTTTCAGGCCTGCCATATTTCATGCTGGGGAAAAATGGGAGGGGGGGATTGTATGGAATGTGGGAGATATATAGTCTAAATAGCATTCCTTTCTCAGAGAGTCAAGGACATTTCGCCCTGCACCTTGAGGGGTGTGACTGGGAGGTAATTCCAGTTTTGGATGGTGCTTGATTGGACAATGTGATGGACATGTGGGTGCTGGGCAGGGACTCTCTCTCTCTATCTCTCTCCCCCTCTCTCTCTCCCTCCCTCCCTCTCTCCGCCTACCTACCTATGATGTGTATATGTATGTATGTGTGTGTGTTTGTGTGTGTGTGTGTATTTATATCCGTCCTTCTTTCCACCCTCTGTCGTTCCTTCCTTCCTTCCTTTCTTTCTTTCCTTTTTCCTTCTTTCCTTCTTCCTTCCTCTCTCTCTCCCTCTCTAGTAGTCTTCGACTTAGGGCCACAATTGAGCCCAAAATTTATTTTGCTAAGAAAGTGTTTGTTGTTAAGTGAGGGTCAGATCTGGAAGCCATCTTTTGCATTAGGCCTTCAGGCCTGCCACATTGATTGCTGTGGGAAAATGGGAGGCGGGATTGTATGGAGCGTGGGAGATTTATAGTCAAAGAGTTAAGGACATCTCGCCTTGTACCTTGAGGGGTGTGACTGGGAGGTATTTCCAGTTTTGGATGGTGCTTGATTGGACAACGTGATGGACATGTGGGTGCTGGGCAGGGACTTGAACTCACAGAGGATCTCTCTTTCTCTCTCTCCCCGCCTACCTACCTATGATATATATGTATGTGTATATATATTTGTGTGTGTATGTATTTATATCTGTCCTTCTTTCCACCCTTCTTTCTTTCCACCCTTCTTTCTTTCTTTCTTTCTTTCTTTCTTTCTTTCTTTCTTTCTTTCTTTCTTTCCTTTTCCTTCCTTCCTTCCTTCTTTTCTTCCTCTCCCTCTCTCTCTAGTAGTCTTCGACTTAGAGCCACCAAATTTATTTTGCTAAGAAAGTGTTTTTTATTAAGTGAGGGTCCGACCTGGAAGCCATCTTTTGCATTAGGCCTTCAGGCCTGCCTCATTGATTGCTGTGGGAAAATGGGAGGCGGGATTGTATGGAGTGTGGGAGCTTTATAGTCAAAATAACATTCCTTTCTCAGAGAGTCAAGGACATCTTGCCCTGCACCTTGAGGGATGTGACTGGGAGGCATCTCCAGTTTTGGACGGTGCCTGAGGGCCATGTGATGGACATGGGGGTGCTGGGCAGGGACTGGGACTTTCATTTGGGTGGGGAGAACCTGGAAGCTTTCAGTTTCGGGTTTTCCCAGATGTGCCAAGATGACATCTCTAATGAAGTGGAACTTTGAGGAAGCTCAAGTCTTGGAGTCTTCTTTCATTGGGGGTCTTACTTGGAACCCTGACAACAAATTATAGAAGATGCCCAACCAAGGGAATGTCTTAGCAGCTGGTAGCAGATACCCAGCTGACCTTATCTGGGGTTACAAGCTAAGCAAGAGTTAGGCCTAGTCATACATGGATGGGAGACTGTGGAGAAATACAAGGCATCAGTGAGCACAAGTAGTCCTCGACATAAAATACTTCATTTAGTGATGGTTCAAAGTTACAATAACACTAACAAAAGTGACTTATGACCATTTTTTCACGCTTTTGGCCGTTGCAGTATCTCCATGGTCACATGATCAAAACTTCAAGCGCTTTGGCGGTTCCACCACAAAATCGCGGAGGACAAAATCGCGCTCGACAAAAGCGCGCATTTGACGTCATCACAGCGCGACGAAAACATCGCGCTGTGATCGAAAAATGTAAAAATAAAGCTAAAACCTTCCCCTAACCCCCCCAAACCTAACCCTAAACCTATCCCTTAACCTAACCCTAAATCTAACCCTAAACCTAACCGTTAACGTAACGAAAAACCTAACGCTAACCCTTAACCTAACGCTAAACCTAACGCTAACGCTCTAAACCTGACCCTAACCCTTAACCTAACCCTAACCCTAACCCTTAACCTAACCCTTACCTTTATGTGAATCGGCTTGCTTTAATTTTAATTTTATTTCAATTTTTAATTTTTTCCGTCGCGCTGTGATGACATCACATGCGCGCTTTCGTCGAGCGCGATTTTGTCCTCCGCGCTTTTGACGGGTCACGGCTTTGGCAACTGGCAAGTATTTTTGTCCTGGGGTCGTGATCCCCTTTTGTGACCTTCTGACAAGCAAAGTCAATACGGAAGCCGGATACACATACGGATTTGTGTTAGCAACTTAACCGCAGGGATTCACTTAACAACGGTGGCAAGAAAAGTTGTACAATGGGGCAAAATTCATTGAAGGACTGTCTCGCTCCGCAACAAAATTGTGGGCTCAGTTGTGGTCGCACAGAGCTAGTTCTCGAGTTATGACTGGCAGTGCAGCAATCGTTTAAAGTTCTTACAGACCTTCCCAAGGTATTTATGATGCGGTTCCAAAGTTCTGACTTCTGCCCCTCTCCCTTAACAGAAATCTTAACAGAATAACAGAGTTGGAAGGGATCTTGTAGGTCATCTAGTCCAACCTTCCCCCCACCCACCCAAGCAGGAGACCCTACACCATTTCTGACAGATGGCAGTCCAGTCTCTTCCTGAAAGCCTCCAGTGATGAAGCTCCCGCAACTTCCGAAGGCCACTTCCGTTCCATGGGTTGATTTTTTTCACTGTCAGAAAATTTCTCCTTATTTCCAGGTTGAATCTCTCCCTGATCAGTTTCCAACCGTTGTTCCTTGTTTGGCCTTCAGGTGCTTTGGAGAATAGCTTGACCCCCTCCTCTCTGTGGCAGCCCCTCAAATATTGGAAGACTGCTACCATGTCTCCCCTGGTTCTTATCTTCACTAGACTAGCCATGCCCAGTTCCTGCAACCATTCTTCGTATGTTTGAGCCTCCGATCCCCTAATCACCTTAGTTGCTCTTCTCTGCACTTTCTCTAGAGTCTGAACCAGGGGTGGGTTTCTCGCCCCGTTCCAACCGGTTCGGTTGGAACGAGGCCGGCGGCGTCCTCGCGCACGCGCGCGGTGCATGCATGCGTACTAGCGTCTGTGCGATGCTCCAGCTGCTCCTGGAGGATCGCGCAGGCACTGTATGCGTCCTGCGCATGCGTGGAAGCGCAGAATTCGGCAAAACCGGGTAAGGAGCGGGCGCGGGCGGGCCTTCGCCGTTCCCGGAAGTTACTTACTTCCGGGTTCGGCAACCAACTGGATCGCAGGGACCGTCGTGAACTGGTTGAAACCCACCCCTGGTCTGAACATCTTTTTTATAGTGTGGTGACCAAAACTGGATACAGTACTGTAGGTGTGGTTTTATTAGGGCTTTCTATAGTGGCATTAGTACCTCACTTGATCTTGATTGTATCCCTCTGTTAATGCAATTTAGGATTGCATTGACTTTTTTTGGCTGCCGCTGCACACTGCTAACTCATATTTAGCTGGTTGTCCACTCCGAGATCCCTCTCCCAGTCACTGCTATTAATCCTGGTTTCACCCAGTTTATATGTGTACTTTTGGTTTTTCTTGCCTGAGTGTAATACTTTACTTTTCTCTACATTGGATTTCATTTTGTTAGATAGGGCCCAGGGTTCCAGTCTGTCAAGATCCATCTGGATCTTGAGCCTGGGATATTGGCTCTTCCTGCCAGCTTGGTATCATCTGCAAATTTAGTAAGTTCCCCTTCTATTCCCTCATCTGAGTCATTTATGAAGAAGATATTGAAATGTACTGGGTGTCAACTCTGTAAATGACTCTAGCTGAAGCCATATTTTTCTTGTTTCGTTTCTTAGTTGCCATACTTAGGGAGGGAAGGGGGGATTCATGGAATGTGAGATGCCTTCCTCCAATGTGCCAGACATAACAAAAATAAGGCTCCTGAAAACCAAGGTCAGATCAACAGTGCCCTAGCAACAGCAGGAAGGAGTTGTTGTGACCTGCCAGCAGAGCTGGCAGCAGATTCAGACAGTGAGGAGGTTGGGGAGGAACATGGGCCAGTCCTGGAGTCTGGGGAAGGCTCTGATGAGGGCTCTGTGTCGGAGGCAGAGAGGGGGCCAGAGCCGTCTGAGTTATCAGCTGCCTTCAGAGTCGGACATCAGTGAGGCAGACGAACAGCTGGAGCCTATTCCCAGTGCGTGCATGCGCAGAGTGGCCAGTCGAAGGGAACAGCTAAAGAACAGGGGTTGACTTGGGAGTGAGGCCACAGGTGGGCGATGAATGGCCCCTCCCAGAGGAAATAAAAGAGGAGCGACAGGGGAGTGGAGTTTGCAGGAGACAATTCGTTCATTCCTGCATTCTTGCCAAGTACTGCGGGCGTCTGAAAGATCTCGGCCTGGCCACTATCCAAGCCTGATAAAGGTCGGTAATTGTGGACTACCTTGAAAGACGGTGGGAGAGGAAAGACTTGGCTGAAGAGGAATTCACTGTCAATTAAATAAAAGGGGTTTATCGGGCCGAGGAGTCGGCTTCGTGCTGCTGGGGAAGCCTCGGTCAGAACAGGGAGTGCTGAGAAGTTCATCACCTGCTTGGTTGGCTAACGGGACCTGTGACACAAAGGTGGTGGTGTGTGTGGACGGTATCTATTCTTTAATGATACGAAAAACGCGGGAATTATTCAGTCTTGGTTTTACATTTGACCGCGCCGATATGATGTACCCCAAATAAACAGGATTTTTGAGGAAGCCTAGGCCTCAGAGTCCCGAATTGGTTGGGAGCATTGCTTGGAACCCTGACACTGGGTCTAAGACGGGAACCTTGTGGTACCCCATGGCTTACTGCCCTCCCTGCAGTCACATGACCATCTTTCGAACAAGAGCCGAGGTGGCGCAGTGGTTAGGGTGCAGCACTGCAGGCCACTTCAGCTGACTGTTATCTGCAGTTCAGCGGTTCTAATCTCACCGGCTCAAGGTTGACTCAGCCTTCCATCCTTCCGAGGTGGGTGAAATGAGGACCCGGATTGTTGTTGGGGGGAAATAAGCTGACTCTGTAAACCGCTTAGAGAGGGCTGAAAGCCCTATGAAGCGGTATATAAGTCTAACTGCTATTGCTATTGCTACTTGGCAACCCTGTGAGCCATGGTGGCGCAGTGGTCAGGGTGCAGTACTGCAGGCTACTTTTGCTGACTGCCGGCTGGCTGCAGTTTGGCGGTTCGAATCTCACCAGGCTCAAGGTTGACTCAGCCTTCCCTCCTTCCGAGGTGGGTAAAATGCGGACCCAGATTGTTGGGGGGCAATTGCCTGACTCTCTAAACTGCTCAGAGAGGGCTGTGAAGCTTGTGAAGTGGTATATCTAAGCCTAAGTGCTAGTGCTATTGCTGTAGTGCTGGAATCCCCTGGCTAAAGAGAAAAGGGAATAAAGAGGTGGCCTTCTCTGGAGTTGCTCATGGAGGAAAATAGCAGAGGCCAGACTACAGGCAGTCTTCAACTGATGACCGCAACTGAGCCCAACATTTCCGTTGCTAAGCGGACCATTTGTTAAGTGAATTTTGCCACCATTTCCCAACCTTTCTTTTCCACGGTTGATAAGTGAATCACTGCAGTTGTTAAGTTAGTTATCGTGACTGTTAAATGAATCCAGCTTCCCCCATTGACTTCGCCTGTCAGGACACTGCCACCGTCATCACTATGAGTCGCCAAGCGTCTGGATTTTGATCACGTGACCATGGGGGGGGGGAGGGGGATGCGGCAACGGTCCTGCTTCAGTGCAGACTACAGGAACCATTTGCACCACTCAGGTGACCCTGAGGACACAGACAAACCTCTAAGTAGCCTTAACAACTCTCTAAAAAGAATGCAAATTAAAAGCTGTCTGCAAGTTCGCTTCTGAGTTGACACATTTGTCTGCAAGGAATATAAATCCTTCCGTTCCCCACCATCCAGTCAGAGCTGAAGAAGCTTCTTGGAGGAGAAGCGAAATGTCTTCAAAAAAAACCAAAAAAACCCCAAGGAAGTCCAGTTGCCGCTTGAAAAAAAACACCTTTGGGACAACCATGGCATGGATATCTGAGAGACCGCCTCCTGCTATACACCTCCCAACGGCCGATAAGAACCCACAGGCTAAGCCTCCTCCGGGTGCCGTCGACCGGACAATGCCGGCTGGTGACCTCCTGGGGGAGAGCCTTTTCTGTAGCTGCTCGGGCTCTCTGGGACGATCTGCCCGCAGAGATCCAGACCCTTCCCACTCTTGCGGCCTTCCAAAAAGCCACCAAAACCTGGCTGTTCTGGCAGGCCTGGGGCTGTTGATCTATGAAACAGGTCCAGCCCCCAGCTAAGCCGAATGTATGTTGTGTTTTTTAATCTGTTTTCATTTCTCCCCTATTTGTTATTTTATTTTATCTCGTATTTGTAAGCCGCCCGGAGTCCTATGGGATTGGGCAGCACATAAACTCATTAAATTACGAATTATGGATGACTGAGAATCTCCATAGACCTTCCCTGGGTAAGCAAAGAAGACACAAGGATAGACCTCCAAGCCCCTTACCTGGGCGGCATTGAAACTCTTCTCTATCTCTTCCAAAGGCTTCGCTTTCTCCTCTCTGTGGTCTGGTTCCTCGTCGGCCTCCTCCGTTTTTTCCTGTACTCCGTAGTTCTGGGACAGGATCTCAGCCAGGTTGAATCGGTGGTCAGCTGAGCCCATAGACACCACTGTGTGGATGGAAGGGAAGAAACGGCTACCGTTAGCCACTCTAGAACTGAACTTTATTATTTACAAAATTTATAGCTGGGCTCCAAGATAACCACAGATGGGGACTGCAGCCAAGAAATTAAGAAGTTTGCTCCTGGGGAGGAAAGCTATGGCAAATGTAGATAGCATACTGCAAAAGCAGAGACATCACCCTGCCAACAAAAGTGTGTATAGTTAAGGCTCTGGTTTTCCCAGTTGCAATGGATGGCTGTGAAGATTGGATCATAAGAAAGGCTGAGGGTCAAAGAATGGAGGCCTTTGAATTATGGTGCTGGAGAAGACTCCTGCTTTGAGTCCCATGGACTGCAAGGCCATCCAACCGATCAGTCCTATTGGAGATCAATCCTGACTGCTCTTTAGAAGGCCAGATCCTGAAGAGGAAACTCAAAGACTTTGGCCACCTAATGAGAAGGGAGGACTCCCTGGAGAAGAGCCTAATGCTGGGGAAGATGGAGGGCAAAAGAAGGGGACGACAGAGAATGAGGAGGCTGGATGGAGTCACTGAAGCAGCAGGCGTGAGCTTAAATGGACTCCAGGGGATGGTAGAGGACAGGAAGGCCTGGAGGAACGTTGTCCATGGGGTCGCAATGGGTCGGACATCACAAAACTGGCTTTCTGAGTGTTTTGGTATTCTTTTGGTGGATGCACAGCAAGTTGGTTGCAAAGATGGAGAACCAAAGCAGTATCAGGAGGAATATTAATGAACAATCATAATGCAAAATTAATGAACAACAATCAGTCAAAAAGACCGGTCTTGAGACTGGAAGGTCCCCTTACCTGCCGTGGTATGAAGATTGGATCGCCCAGAACATAAGTTATGCGCAGGATAAGACACGATCCTTGGGCTTTGCCTCCCAATCGAGGCCTTTGAAGGAAAAAGAAAAGAAGTTATTTCACAATTCATATTTATTACTAGCTGATAACCTGGTGTGTTGCCTGGGTATTTATTTATAGGGAGAAAATGTCCAGACCAGACATAATTTCTAATGTTGGATTTCCCCCCTTACCAGAGGGAGCCCCCTTGTGGAGTACTGTGAAGCCGTTACAATGGCAACTCCACTGCGCTGTACGGTAGAAGCCATTTTACAGCAGTACAGTAGAAGCCATTTAAAGGCACAACAGGCTGTATCTTAACAGAAGGCACACCCTGAGCAGTGTTTGGGGATGTCTTACCCCACACAGTATTTGTTTCCAGAGAGTAAGTCATCTGTGTACCAAATTTGGTTGAAATTGCTCGAGGTGTTCCAGAGTTCCGCTGGAACACACACACACACACACACACACAACCATGATGCGGCCCTCAATGAAATAGATTCTGACACCCCTTAACTAGAACTACCATCATTCTCAGCAACCCAGCAGCTGGGATGATAGGAACTGTGGTGCAATGTATTTATTTGGACAAGTTAATCTTTCTCAGCCCAACCCACCTCGCAGGATTTCTGTTGTGGGGAAAACAGAAGGAGGAAGGTGTTTGGCTGCCTTGAGTTACACATAGATGTAATAAAGGCAGGATACTCGTCCTCGTCTTACGACCCCAATTGAGCCCAACACTTCTGTTGATAAATGAGACATTTGTCAAATGAGATTTGCCCCCGTTTTACAACCTTGTTTTGCCACAGCTGTTAAAATAGCCACACGGTTGTTAAGTGAGTCTGGCTTCCCCCTTGACTTTACTGGTCAGAAGGTTGCAAAGGGGGGATCCCGTGACCTCGGGATCCAGAAACCGTCATAAATATGAACCAGCTGCCCAAATGTCTGAACTTTGATCACATGAGAATGAGGTTGCTGCCACGGACAAAAATGTAGAGTGTAAAAAATGGTCATAAATCACTTTTTTTTCAGCGCTGCTGTAACTTTGAACGGTTACTAAATGAACGTAAGTTGAGGACTACCCAAGCTCATGGTCTTCTAGGAAAATCCTGTGAGGAAGATGCCTTCAACCCAGTGGTGAAATCTAATTTTTTTACTACTGCTTCTGTGGGCGTGGCTTGGTGGTGGTGGGTCATGTGACTGGGTGGGCGTGGCTATGCAGTCATGTAACTGGGGGATCAAAAGACAGAAGCTCACTTTAACAATGTCTGGCTGGAGCAGGGTTGGACTAGATGACCTCCAGGCCCCTTCCAGCCCTGGATTATCCTTTGAAGCTGCGTCTAATGCCTGGTTTGTAGTCCTTCCTTCCTCTCCTTTTTCCCTTCCTCCCTACCTTTCTTTTTCTTTCTTTCTCCCTTCTTTCTTTCTCTCTGTTTCTCTCTCTGGCTTTCTCAGCACCTCCCCCCCTTTTGGCCAAGCAGGCTTCAGGAAAGCCTGCTGGGAGCAAAAACAGATCCCCTCACCCCCACATTTCCAGAGAACCTATAGTAAAAAAAATGCTTAAAAAGTTTTTTAAAAAGTTCCGAAGATCAGCTGTGCGATGTGTGATTGTCGGAATGTTTTTTTTAAAAACTTTTTTTTAGTATATTTTGCTACCGGTTCGGCCGAACTGGCCCGAACTGGTAGCATTTCACCCCTGCTTCAACCTCTAGGCAGGAGCATATGTGTTGTAATGCGTTATCCCCACGGGCTTATTAGTAAATTGTGGATCTGTCCTCATTAGAGATGGCTTGATGACTTGGGGCAGGGGTCAGCAAACTGCAGCTCTGGAGCCGCATGTGGCTCTTTCCTCCCTCTGCTGCGGCTCCGTTACCGGTCGGTGCCACAATTTTGAGAGGAGCTTCCGGTGGGGGGGGGAGAGAAGCACAGTGCGCCAGGAGAAGACTCTACGGCAAGGGGAGGGTTTTCCAGTTGTCTCCGCCATTGATAGGGCTTTTGGTTATGACAGGTAGAGGAAAAAGGACGGCGCGCTAGGAGGAGACTCTATGGTGGGGGAACTGAACTTCCGGTCAGCTCCAGAATTGAACAGGGGGCTTCCGGTTAGGAGCTTTGTGGCTCCCGGTGTTTTCTTTTCTGTGGGAAACGGGTCCAAATGGCTCTTCGAGTGTTTAAGTTTGCTGACCCCTGGCTTGGGGGAAAGAATCTACTAAATGCCAGGAATGCAGAACAGAGCCACTTGAGGGACAATTCAAAATCCTCCACTAGTGGTTTAACAGACATACAGGTAGTCCTTAATTTACAACAGTTCATTAAGTGACCATTCAAATTTACAACGCCACTGAAAACATAAGACTTACAACCATTTTTACGGTTATGACCTTTGCGGCACCCCCGTGGTCACGTGATCAAAATCCAGACGCTTGGCAACTGACTCATATTTGCAGTGTCCTGGGGGGTCCCGTGATCCCCTTTTGCGACCTTCCGACAAGCAAAGTCAACGGGGAAGCCAGATTCGCTTAACAACTGGTTGACTAATCAACTGCAGCAATTCGCTTAATGACTGAGGCAAGAAAGGTCGTAAGATGGGGCAAAGCTCACTTGGACAAGGTTCTCGCTTAGCCTCAGAAATGTGGGGGCTCAACTGTGGTCGTAAGTCGAGGACTGCCTGTACGCCTATAAATTTTGCTTTCAAATTTCTTTTGAATGGCAGCAAAGGAAGCAGATGCCCAGAAACAAAGAATTTGGATGCCAATTCCTAGAAATCTTTTTCAAATAACCTTTCCAGATTGGTGCCAAAAAGAATTTTAAAAGCTGGTTCAGTTATTGTCGAGCGTAAAAGCAATCCGGAGCCAGAGCTGTTCAAATGAATGGAGGTTTATTGCATGCTAACACTCTCTACAAGAATCTGACCTAATAACGGCCAAAGCAAATTGGGGATAGATAAGGATCAAGGGAATTCAAAGTTCTCCTACACAACACCACCACCTGAAATCCCAGCTGATCGTATACAGGGAGTCCTTGACTTACAACAGTTCGCTTACCGACTGTTCACAAAGTTGCAATGGCGCTGAAAAAAGTGATTTATGACCGTTTTTCAGATTTACGACCTTTGCAGCATCCCCGTGGTCGTGCCTCAGTTGTTAAGTGAATCTGCCTTCCCCCCTTGACTTAGCTTGTCAGGAGGTCGTAAAAGGGGATCACGTGACCTCGGGACACAGCGACCGTCATAAATATGAGTCAGTTGCCAAGCACCTGAATTTTGATCACATGGCCACGGCCACTAAATGCAATTAGTTCGTATTTATGACGGTTGGTGTGCCCCGAGGTCACGACGACCTCCTGCAAAGGGGGAAGCCAGATTCATCTAACAACCGAGTTCCTAACGTATGAACCATGGTGGTTCACTTAACAACCGAGGCAAGAAAGATAATAAAATGCGGCAAAACTCACTTAACAGATGTGTCACTTAAAATGAAGGATAAGGATAATAATGAACCTATGTATATTTGGTAGATGATTGGTGATATTATGCATAGTTGTAAGTAGTGATGTATATTATAAAGATATTTTGTTGTTAAACAGTTTAATAAGGAAGTAATGAAAGATTGGTACATGTATCACATGAAGTGTTAATACCACTTTATAATGCCTTGGTGAGGCCACACTTGGAATACTGCGTTCAGTTTTGGTCACCACGATGTAGAAAAGATGTGGAGACTCTAGAAAGAGTGCAGAGAAGAGCAAGAAAGAGGATTAGGGGACTGGAGACTAAAACATATGAAGAACGGTTGCAAGAACTGGGTATGTCTGGTTTAATGAAAAGGAGGACTAGGGGATACATGATAGCAGTCTTCCAAAATCTCAGTGGCTGCCACAAAGAAGAGGGAGTCAAACTATTCTCTAAGGCACCTGAGGGTAGAACAAGAAGCAATGGGTGGAAACTAATCAAGGAGAGAAGCAACTTAGAACTAAGGAGGAATTTCCTGGCAGTGAGAACAATTAATCAGTGGAACAGAAGTTGCCTCCAGAAGTTGTGAATGCCCCAACACTGGAAGTCTTTTTAAGAAGATGTTGGATAGCCATTTGTCTGAAACGGTATAGGGTTTCCTGCCTAGGCAGGGGATTGGACTAGAAGACCTCCAAAGTCCCTTCCAACTCTGCCATTGTATTATTATATGAAGTGAATATTTAGAACACTGTTTAAAAATGAAGGATTAACATTTGTGCTTGAATGTATGATGCACAAGGACAACAATGAACGTAAGTATACTTGATGGATGATTGGCGGGACTATGCATAATCGAAAGTAGTGATGTATAAACATAAACAGTTGGAAAATTCACACTGTAAAAATAACTAGAATGACATAGGTAAAGGTATATTGTTGTTATTAAACAGATAATTAAGGATGCAAGGGAATTAGGTTTGTTTAAAAGGAATATTAATTGTAACTGAATACATGATGTGCGATGAGAGTGAGGTACTTAGTTATATTTGATGGAAATTTAGTGATCGTATATGTAATTGAAAATACGGATGCACAAACGCTTGTAACCAAACGACATGCTGTTATGTAATTGATGAGAGTTTTATATCTTATGTGTTGTTGGTCTTGTATGTCTAAAAATAAATTTAAAAAAAAAAAAAACCAGATGTGTCACTTAAGCACAGAAAGTTTGGGGGTCAATTGTGGTCGTAGGTTGAGGACTGCTTGTACTCAAATTAAAGGTATGTCTTAATAGGTGGCAGCAACTAACCAGCTGACCTTATCTGGGGTTACAAGCTAAGCAAGAGTTAGGCCTAGTCATACAGTGGGACATATGGTCATGAACGGTTCTGACCACGACCAAAGCGGGTGCCAACCAAAAAAACCCGCTAAATCCGTGATGTTGAAACTATGGCACGCATGCCACAGTTGGCACATGGAGCCCTTTCTGTGGGCACACAAGCCGTTGCCCAGTTCAGCTCCTCCTGCCGACCAGCTGATTTTCAGATCTCTGCTGTGCATGTGCAGGGCGCATGTTGGAGATGCGCCCTGTACCCCCCCCCCCGCTCCGTTTTTGGTCCCAGGAGGCTTCAGGGAGGCCTGCTAGGCCCAAGACAGGGCTCTGGTGGGGGTTCGTGCGCGCATGTGTGTGGGGGGGTTGCACGTGCATTGCATTATAGGTGTGGGCACACGCCCGCATGCTGTTGCACGTGCATGCACACTTTTGGCACACGGAGAGAAAAAGGTCAGTCATCACTGCGCTAAATGTTTCACACTGTTCACGGACACACCCTCAGGTGGCAATCAAACACAGCCGCAGCGATTTCCCCTTCCGTGCCTCCTTTGTGTGTGCGCGCGCATGTGCAGTCAGTCTTGCTTCCGGTCACGACCAAATTGTGTGCCGACCGAAGTCCTGGAATGGATTACGGTTGGATGGGAGACCATGAGGAAATACAAGGTGTCAGTAAGCATAAGTAGTCCTTGACTTGCAATAGTTCATTTAGTGGGGGTTCAAAGTTACACTGACAAAAGTGACTAGTGACCGTTTTTCACGCTTTTTTTTCACATTTTTCATTGCAATATCTTCAGTCAGATGATCAAAATTCAGGCGCTTGGCAACTGGCAAGTATTTATGACGGTTGCAGTGTCCCAGGGCCATGGGGTCCCCTATTGCGACTTTCTGACAAGCAAAGTCAGTGGGGAAGCCAGGTTCACTTAACAACTGTGTTACTCACTTAACAACTGCAGTGGTTCACTTACCAACTCAGGCAAGAAAGGTGGTCAAACGGGGCAAAATTCATTCTACAACCGCCTGACTTAGCAACGGGAACTTTGGGCTCAATTTGTGGTGGATTACCTGTATTAAGAAGAGACTCGATGTCTCCCAACAAAAATGCTTTCGACAATTCGCTATTTTGACCACGTCACTAACAAAGAAGTGCTCCAAAACAGTGTCTCTTGCAAATTATAGGTAGTCCTCAACTTATGACCACAATTGAGCCAGGAGTGGGTTTCAGCCAGTTCACTTGTGTGCGTCCTGGATGTGCATTGCGTGCACAAGTGCAGTTGAATGGAAATTGTTCTGTGCATGCGCAGAACTAAAAAAAAAAAAAAGATGGCGGTAGCAACCAGAGAACTGGTTCGGGGGTGTGGCCAGCCTGGGTCACTGCCATTTCTGCAAACCCACGCAGACATGACACTACCAGTTCGGCCAAACCGGGCTGAACCGGTAGGAGGCCACCTCTGAATTGCACCCAAATTATTTTGCACGATGGCTGACTCACGCCAGCACAACTGCGTCAAGAAAGGTCTAAAATGGGGCAAAACTCACTTAACGATAGAAAACGTGGGCTCCATTGTGGTCATAAGTTGAGGACTAGCTGTATTCTAGAGCGCTGAAAAAAATGGTTGGAGATGGCAATGGCAACCAATTTCCACACTGTTGACACGAAGAAGAAGAAATACAAGGGGACCCACAGCCTCAACATCAATTGAACTTCACTCTACTTGTAAAGAAAATAATAAGATTGTTGCTCTATATATCAAAGCGATCATAATATCAAACAAATCCATAAATCTCAAAAGAGATCAAATTCTTCACGGAACAGAGAAGAGTGGCAATACCTCATAATGATTTATTATCAGGGACGTGAGACTGTAACCAAAACACCTTTATATGGGAAAGGAAACGAGGGAATTATCCAAAGGAGGAATGGATGGGTGACTCTAGTTACAGATAGTCCTTGACTTGATCAGGTTCCCATCGCACATATGTGCTAGTCGTTTCCGACTCTAGGGGGCGGTGCTCATCTCTGTTTTATAGCCAAAGAGCCAGCCTGTCCGAAGACGTCTCCGTGGTCATGTGGCCGACATGACTAAATGCCAAAGGCACACGGAACGCTGTTACCTTCCCACCAAAGGCGGTTCTTATTTTTCTACTTGCATTTTTTACGCGCTTTCAAACTGCTAGGTTGGGACAAGTAACGGGAGCTTACTCCGTTACACTATGTTAGGAATTCGAACCGCTGAACTGCCGAGCTTCTGATCGACAAGCTCAGCGTCTTAGCCACTGTGTCCCTTTAGACCTGGACCTACGACATACAACCACAACTTAATTTTTTTGTTGGTGAGGCCATTGTTAAGTGAAAATTCTCCATTTTATTACATTCGTTAAGTGAATCACTGCAGTTCTTAAGTTAGTAACACGATTGTCAACCCTGAAATGTACCTGGCTGAGGCCAATTTGGCGGCTTCAGGGTTGCCACAAAGCAGAAGAAGGGACAAAGAGGGGGTGAATAGCTAGATGGGGTTTTGTAGCCAAAATAAATTTAAGTTTCCTTATGGGAACCAAGGACATTCTCACAGGTGGCTGGCCAGAGGAGGAGTGAAGTAACCCAGCAACCAGCCAGCACCTTGATTGGACAGTGTGACCAGTGACTTGGGGAAAAGGGGGAATATTTACTTTTTAATTAAGTAAAAGCTGCGGGAACTTTCAGAGTCGACTTTAACCCTGTTGTGCCAATAGGATGTATCCAATAAATTGTTCTTTGGGGGAATCTACCTGCCTTGGAGTTCTGCTTTCTATGGGTGCATTACTTGGAATGCTGACAACGATTGTTAAATGATTCCCCATTTTATTACATTTGTTAAGTGAATCACTGCAGTTCTTAAGTTAGTATCATGGTCGTTAAGTGAATCTTGCTTCCCCATTGACTTTGCTTGTCAGAAGGTCGCAAAAGGGGATCACATGATCCCGGGACATTGCAACCGTCATAAATATGAATCGGTTGCCAAGCGTCTGAATTTTGATCACGTGATCATGGGGATGTTGCCACGGTTTCTAAGTATGAAAAATGGTCATAAGTGACTTTTCTGACCGAAGGCTTCCCAAGCATGAAGCAAACTCCTGGTCCTGACAAAAACTCCCTTTATTAATTTACTGTGGATTCTGCTCATTCAAATCCAGCAAAGTCTTTCGAGGGAGGATTTACGGCCACAGACCTTATCTGGCTTGGAAAGCTGCCAGGCCAGATATCTGCAAAATGTAGCAAGGAGTTTCAGAGAGTCGGGAACCAATTAAGTGAACTAATTGTCTCCTGCAAACTCCACTCCCCTTCTGCTCCTATTTTAGTTCCTCTGGGAGGGGCCATTCATCGTCCACCTGTGGCCTTACTCCTAAGTTGACCCCTGTTCTTTAGCTGTTCCTTTACTCTGGCAACTCTGTGCATGCGCACAGTGGGAACAGGCTCCAGCTGTTCTTCTGCCTCACTGATGTCTGACTCTGAAGGCAGCTGATAACTGTCGGATGGCCCTGGCCCCCTCTCTGCCTCCGACGCAGATCCCTCATCAGAGCCTTCCCCAGGCTCCAGGACTGGCCCAGGTTCCTCCCCAACCTCCTCACTGTCCGAATCTGCTGCTAGCTCCACTTGCCTCTGGTGGGCCACAACACTAACTTCAAATGGTCACTAAACGAACTGTTATAAGTTGAGGAGTAACTATAAATGCTCAAGGATGGGATGAATCCACATTCCACTCACGAGACAGAAGTGCCATTTTTAAAGCCTTGAAGCCTTAAATCTCACCCGAGACCCAGGTCTCACTGATCCAACTGGAAGTGTTGACACAGCACCAAACGGATTCAATTTATGGACAAGTGGAAAACATTTTTTTCAGGCAGCCCAGCCCACTCCCATCCCTTCCAGGCAGGAATAGAAAGCCCCTGAAATTGAGGGGACTGCTTTAAAAGCAGTTGAAAAGGAAAGTTGAATGGATCAAATCACTTTGGGATGCTGGGGGGTGGGTGTGGGTAGGGTTCCTGAAAAATCACATTCATAGATGATTTACCACAGGTCAAGTAACGTACTTGAGTTCAAGACCTCTCCAAAATGATTAATTAGCATTGTCAAGGAAGCTATTAGAGAAAATGGAAGTGTTGCCAAAATGAACAAAAAAGAAAGAAAGAATGAATCCATACACGTGCTTAAAAATAATAATCCCCAAAAGTCTAAACTAATAATGAGGGAGAGGGATATACAGGTGAAACTCGAAAAATTAGAATATCATGCAAAAGTTCATTTATTTCAGTAATGCAACTTAACCGGTGAAACTAATATATGAGATAGACGCATTACATGCAAAGCAAAATATTTCAAGCCCTGATTTGTCATAATGGTGATGATTATGGCTTACAGCTCACGAAAACCCCAAATCCACAACCTCAGAAAATTAGAATATTGTGAAAAGGTGCCATATTCTAGGCTCAAAGTGTCCCACTCTAATCAGCTAATTAAGACATAACGCCTGCAAAGGGTTCCTGAGCCTCTCAGTCTGGTTCAGTAGGAATCACAATCCTGGGAAAGATTGCTGACCTGACAGTTGTGCAGAAAACCATCATTGACACCCTCCATAAGGAGGGAAAGCCTCAAAAGGTAATTGCAAAAGAAGTTGGGTGCACATACGCTCAAAAGCCCGATTGGGCTTATTATCTGGGGAGGTCTTATTTTGAGGGAAACAGGGTATATAATTACACATACACACACACACACACACACACACAAGCACGCACACAACCTCAAGCAATGCTTTTCTGATATTGTATAAGGATTATTATCCAACGTGGTGGAAAGATTTACTAAGACAAAATTATAAAGTCTATGCAAAGGGAAATTCTTCCCTTTAAAAAACAAAAACAGCAACAACCACAGAATAAAAACATATCTTCCGAATGGCAAGTTGTTCATCTGAGCTTTTCCAAAAGGCTTTTGACAAAATCTCTCCAGGGGAAACTCAGGAATAGGAAGTGTATATGATTCAATAAAAGCAAAAGAAGAAATAGGATGCTCTTACACCCAACGGTGCTTTTTCCAAATGGCAACTGGGCTTCTTGGACGAGAAGCAAAACGTTCCCAAAGAAAAAGAAAACCCAAGGAAGTCCAGTTCCACTTTTTGGAAAAGCACCTTTGGGGCAACCCCAACCTGGATGACTGAGAATCTCCATAAGACATACAGAACATTCTTACAATACTGTACAGCAATCCAAAACAGTGAAGTCTGCAGTTGCACATATTTAAAACCTGGTTGGATACCCATCCTTCGCTACGGAACTATGTGATTGGGCTTGATAAATTGACAGTTAAAGCTTGAACACTAATGAGTAGTTACCATCGGCCTCTCCCCTCCCCTTCCCACCCTCAGGCGTGCCCCACAGAAGCCTCTCCTCTCCTCTCCTTCAGGAGGCCTCTCCTATCTTATCCCCTTCTCTCCCTCAGTCTAACTCCTTAGCATCAGAGCGTTTTTCAGGTGGGGAGGGGGAGTAGAATGTGTAAACTCCCAGCCTGCAGGCCGGATGAGTCACGCGTTGGCCATGCCCACACGCAAGTGGCAGTTGGAGCAGAGTTCTTTTCAGGTGGGGAGGGGGAGTAGAACGTCTAACTCCTTAGCATCAGAACATGTTAATAATAACGTAAGAAATGCTAATGATCTGATGGTCATTTTGAAAAATCCTTTCTTAGAGAGCACCTAGAAACCAAGAGGAACATAAGTGCCAAATTTCAAATTTGTAGGCTTTACACACACACACACACACACACACACACACACACGATGGATCTTTCCATCTTTCCTTAAACAGTGTATCATCTGGATACAAGTATCTCATTGCAACAGCCTTCAACATTTACAACATCATTCATATTAATATTAATTCTCTAGTCTTAAAATTATAGTATATTAAACAATTAAACAATTAAAGTATTATTAAACATAATACTAACAGTTATCTTATTTATACCTCTCTTAACATATTTTATATCCTTCTTTAATCTTCGTTTATTTCCAATTTCACTTTTTATTCTCTAATCATTGATAAAATACTTCCCATATCATATAATATTCAGTTTGTTCTTCCTCTTTAATTGTTAGTGTTACTCTGTTCATTTCTGCACATTGTAACATTTTCCTAATCACCTTCTCATCAATAGGAATCTCTTCACTTTTCCCAAATGGAAGCTTTTCAACTTCTTCATAAATGCCAAAATTGAGATGATTCGTTTGCTTTAATTTATGAAAGTTAAAAGAAGTTAATTTGATAAAAAAAAATAGCCTAGCTTCAAACATACCTTAATAAGATCTGTGCTGATAGTAATCAGACAGGATAGTAATATTGGAAAGGGGATAACTATATGTTTATACCACATGAATCAAAAAGAGGGCTGTGAAAGTATTTATAGGTGGACTCAGCTTTCCATCCTTCCGAGGTGGGTAAAATGAGGACCCAGACTGTGGGGGCAATATGCTGACTCTGTAAACCGCTTAGAGAGGTTTGAAGCGGTATATAAGTCTAACTGCTACTTCTATTGCTATGCTATAGACTCCTGGACATAAACGGTTTCAACTCTTATCCTCAAAACAATGGTACAGAGCACTGCACACCAAGGCAACTAGACCCAAGAACAGTTCCCCTCCACCCCCACGAAAGCCATCACTCTGCTAAACAAATAATTCCCTCACCACTGTCAAACCATTCACTAAGGCTGCATTACTATTACTATTAGTCTTCTCATCATTCCTATCACCCATCTCCTTCCACTTATGACTGCAAGACTGTAAGTTTATGGCTTGTATCCTTATGATTTATATTGTTTCCGGATTGCTTATTTGTACCCTCTGACTATAATTAAGTGTTGTATCTCATGATTCTTGAAGAACGTATCTTGTCTTTATGTACACTGAGAGCATATGCACCAAAGACAAATTCCTTGTGTGTCCAATCACAACTGGCCAATAAAGAATTCTATTCTATTCCTATTCTATTATTCTTCTATTCTATTCTATTATTCTATTCTATTCTATTCTATTCTATTTCTATTCTATTATTCTATTCTAGTCAGGGCTTCATGAAAATATCAACGGGAAAACCTGCTTTTAAAAAGGTGAATTGTATAAATCGGATCACTGGGAAGAGGAAACAACCGGGAAAGGACCAATATATTACTGTAACCTACTCTGTATGGGGATGTCTTTGAAAAAAAAAGATTCAGATGCTTTTGTTGGTTTAAAATGCAACAGCCTGCCTGCTAAACAAAAGTACAGGTTTAGTTATATTACAACTAAGGAGGCTACATAGGTTTTAAGAGTTCAAGTCTCTCATACAATTCAACATGCTGGTATAAATATAAATGTGTGCCTTGGAGTCAGTTTTTCTGGTGGCTACCCGAACAAGCCCATGAACTGCAACCATTAACTGTAAAGCCAGTGTATGGTTTGGTGCCTGAAAAATTTGCAAAAGTTTATTTCCCACCCAGGTTTGACCTGTCCTATACAGGGGGAAAGGGTATGCGGAAGCATTTTGCCCCAAGGGCAAACAAGGGACAACCTCCTTGGTATATTCAATAGGTGTCAATAGTAAGAGGGTATAGTAGTAAAGGCATCAAGCTAGAAACCGGAAAACTGGGAATTCTAGTCCTGCCGTAGGAATAAAAACCAACAGGGTAGACCAACCACCAGGAGACTGGGAGTTCTAGTCCTGCCTTAGGCATGAAAGCTAGCAGGGTGATTTTGGGGCAATCACTAGGAGAATGTGAGTTCAAGCCCTGCCTTAGGCATGAAAACTGGATGGGTGACTTTGGATTAATCACCAGGAGACAGTGAGTTCTAATTGTGCCTTAGGCATGAAAGCTGGCTGGGTGATTTTGGGGCAATCACTAGGAGACAGTGAGTTCTAGTCCTGCCTTAGGCATGAAAGTTGGCTGGGTGATTTTGGGCCAATCACCAGGAGACAGTGAATTCTAGTCGTGCCTTAGGCATGAAAGCTAGTATGAGTGATTTTGGGCCAATCACTAGGAGACTGGGAGTTCTAGTCCCGCCTTAGTCATGAAAGGTGGTAGGGTGATTTGGGGGCAATCACCAGGAGACAGTGAGTTCTAGTCGTGCCTTAGGCATGAAAGCTGGCTGGATGATTTGTGGGCAATCACCCGTAGACAGTGAATTCTAGTCCTGCCTTAGGCATGAAAACTGGCTGGGTGATTCTGGGGCAATAACCAGAAGACGGTGAGTTATAGTCCTGCCTTAGGCATGAAAGCTGGTAGGGTGATTTTGGGCCAATCACCAGGAGGCTGTGAGTTTATTTATTATTTATTACAGTAGTTCCTAACCTGTGGTCTATCCACCACTGGGGGAGGAGGGGCACAATGTCCTCAGAGGAGGATCTGCGAAGGCTTGAAGAAATGTTATGATTTAAATCTTGAGTTAAATCTTGGGGGTCCATGGCCATGGCCCTTGGCCAGAAAAGTTATTTAAAGGAGGTCCATAGTGAAGAAAAGCTTGAGAACCACTGATTAATCAAATTTCCATAAATAAATGATAAATAAAAATAATAAAGCCGGCTGGGTTACTTTGGGCCAGAGTAACTGGGGACTGAGAGTTCTAGTTCTGCCTTGGATACGAAGCCAGCTTGGTGACCTTTGGCCAGTCACTTTCTCTCAACCCTAGGAAGGATGCAATGGCAAATCACCGGAGAGGCCTTGCCAAGAAAACTGCAGGGATTTGTCCAGGCATCTCCAACAACCTGAAACTACTGAAGGGAAGCCCAAAAACCCCAAAAATGGAGTCAAGAATCATGTCCTAACAAACCACTGGTGAAATCTAAATTTTGTTCCCACGGGTTCTGTGGGCGTGGCTTGATGGGGGGGTTGTTAATGCGACTGGGTGGGTGTGGCCAACTTTTTTTCACTTTTTAAAGCATTTTTTTCCTGCTGGTTCGGGCGAATAGGCAGGAAAAAATTGCTTTAAAAAGTGGGAAAAACAAGCTTCTGACGATCATGCGGTTCCCTGCTGATCCGCGGCTTTTTTTTTTTAAACTACCGTTTTTGCAGAACCAAGGACAATCGTCCCTACCGGTTCAGCCGAACCAGGAGGATTTCACCACTGTAACAAACCTAAATAGAGCGGCTGCGGTAAATACGTCAAGTTATCAAGACTAATGCCAAGCCCCTAGCAGCTAATCCTCATGAAGAAATGGAGGCTGCCAGAGACTTTTTAATCAAATCTTAATTGTAAGGCGTGGGGTGGGATTAGGTTACAAAGTCTTGACCTCTTGATAAGTTTACCTTAGCACCCCATTGATCTGCAGGTTCTCTGGAGTCAGTGCTTAGGCTCCTCAATCCTCTTGATGACCATCTACAGTGGTTATCCATTTTCATGATAAAAGGATGTACAGATGTTTTCAACCAGAATCTTTCCCCGCCACCAGGTAATTTCTTGAGCCAGGAATGTTCTGATGCAAAGTTCTACATTTAGTCAAGGGAAACCAAATGCACAGGGATAGCATAGGGCAGTGATGGTGAAACTTTTTTGGCTCCTGTGCCAAAAGCCGGTGGGGGGGCACGGGGGGGGGGGGTCGTGCTCGGAAGCACCATACTCATAATGCTGTGTGTGACCACACTCCCCGCGCACATGTGCACGTGACTAGCGGACACCCCCCCTTTTGGCATGTTTTTTTCGCCCTCCCCAGGCTCCCGAGGCGTTCTAGGAACCTGGGAAGGGTGAAAACAGCCTCCCCCCACAGGACGCCCTCCGGAGGCCTCAGGAGCTTTCCTGAAGGCTCCGGAGGGCAAAAAACAGACCTACGGGCACCTCGGAAGTTTAGGAATGGTGAAGTTTAGGAAGAGCCGAGGTGGCGCAGTGGTTAGGGTGCAGTACTGCAGGCCACTTCAGCTGACTGTTATCTGCAGTTCAGTGGTTCTAATCTCACTGGCTCAAGGTTGACTCAGCCTTCCATCCTTCCGAGGTGGGTGAAATGAGGACCCAGACTGTGGGGGCGATATGCTGACTCTGTAAACCGCTTACAGAGGGCTGAAAGCCCTATGAAGCGGTATATAAGTCTAACTGCTATTGCTATTGCCCATATGGCCGGTTTTTCACGCTCTGGAGGCTAGTCTCCAGAGGGCGAAAAATGGCCTCAAAAGAAGGCCGAAGTCAGCTGGCCAGCATGTGGATGCCCTAACAAATGGCCCCATGTACCACCTGTGGCACACGTGCCACAGGTTCACCATCATGGGCGTAGGGGGTACCTGGCTCAATACTTTGTAATTAATTTATAATTTAACAAAGTTGGAAGGGACCTTGGAGTTCTTCTAGTTTAACCCCTTGCTTCGGCAGGGAAACATACACCACTCCAGACAAATGGTTATCCAATCTCTTCTCTAAAACCTCCAGTGTTCCAATAGTAGCAACTGTGAGAGGGATCTTGGCATCCTAGTGGACAATCCCTTAATAATGAGCCAGCCGTGTGCAGCAGCTGCCAAAAAAGCCAACGCGGTCCTAGGCTGCATAAACAGAGGGAAAGAATCAAGATCACGTGAAGTGTTACTACCACTTTATAAGGCCTTGGTAAGGCCACACTTGGAATACGGCATCCAGTTTTGGTCGCCACGAAGTAAAAAAGATGAGACTCTAGAAAGAGTGCAGAGAAGAGCAACAAAGATGATCAGGGGGCTGGAGGCTAAAACATGCGAAGAACGGTTGCAAGAACTGGGTATGTCTGGTTTAATGAAAAGGAGGACTAGTGGTGACATGATAGCAGTCTTCAAATATCTCAGGGGCTGCCACAAAGAAGAGGGAGTCAAGCTATTCTTCAAAGCACCTGATTAGGTTTGGTTTCATATAGAAACAGATGAAATAGTAATAGTAATAATAGCAGTAGACTTATATACCGCTTCATAGGGCTTTCAGCCCTCTCTAAGCGGTTTACAGAGAGTCAGCATATTGTCCCCAACAATCTGGGTCCTCATTTTACCCACCTCGGAAGGATGGAAGGCTGAGTCAACCCTGAGCCGGTGAGATTTGAACCGCTGAACTGCTGATCTAGCAGTCAGCTGAAGTAGCCTGCAGTGCTGCACTTAACCACTGCGCCACCTTGGCTCTTCAAATAGATGACAAGATAACAGCGCTCCAATATTTGAGGGGCTGCCACAAAGAAGAGGGGCTTCACTTATTCTCCAAAGCACCAGAAGGCAGGACAAGAAGCAACGGATGGAAACTAATCAAGGACAGAAGCAATCTAGAACTAAGGAGAAACTTCCTGCCAAATCTAATGGCTAGAGAACATAGGAAATCCAAGTGAGTCCTTCCTTTTCTCAAAAGATACTGTATAATAATTCACAACTAAAAAACCCCCAAAACCACCTCTGCTTTTTGCTACCCAAATGAAAGAAGCCAATATCTCAGAAATTCTATTACACAACAATTACAGACAGGAAGACTTCATAGTATTATTAACTGCGCACTTATATTGCTGGATTATAAACCTTATATTTATAAAGTACCTAAGGGGTACGCTTGACGCTTTATTACTCGGTAATTCTGCATGGTTAAAAGTCTTCGAGGCTTAAAAAAGGAAAATACAGATGAACCAAACATGGGAGTTAGACTCTGAACTCAGCGGCGAGAATTTAGGTTTTACTGGACAATCCTTTGGTGCAAATCAGATGGAAAGTATGAGTAGGCTGCCTCGCCATTCGTTTGCATGCTCCAGGGCAACCTGGAATTAAGGAGAAACTTCCTCACAGTCAGAACAATTAACCAGTGTATCAGCTTGCCTGCAGAGGTTGTGGGTGCACCATCAATGGAGATTTTTAAGAGATTGGACAGCCGCTTGTCTGAAATAACATAGGCACGCAGAGCCCTCTCTGTGGGCACGCGCACCTTCGCCAGCTGCTCTTCTGCTTTTTCTCCTGGTTTTCACCAGCTGGTCTTCGTGTGTGCTGTAGGGCTGGGAACCCAAAGATCAGCTATCCGGTGCACATACAAGTGCCAGCCACCTGGTTTTGGGGTTTCTGGCGCCTGCATGTGCACTGGCCGGTTGGTCTTTGCTTGCGCCAGAGCACTGGAAACCCAAAGACCAGCTAAGCAGCATGCATGTACACACGGAAACCCGAAGACCAGGTGGTTGGCGCAAGTGTGCATGTACCCAATGACTGGTGTATGCGCACTGGCCATCTAGTTGTCAGGTTTCCGCGCTCTGGTGTGCACATGCATGTGCATCCCTGTTTGAGCACTTGGTTGCGGTTCACCATCACGCGTATAGGTTTTCCTGCTTGAACAGGGAACTGGACTAGAAGACCCCCAAGGTCCCTTCTAGCTCTATTCTGATTAGTAATCAAGGAGGAACAGGAACATTAAGGATTCTTCTAACAGTATTAAGTCTTAGGTTAGTATTAAGATACCCAAATCTTAATGCATATTTTAGTTTAACCTTGGAGCTCACAGCTGCTGAGTAAACTCAATGACTTTGTCCTTGAGAAGATAGTACAGCTATTTGGGGGTGGGGGGAAAGAACCCAAATAAATTACTGTTTATCCCAGTTTTCAGATTGCACCCAGCACTGCTCCAAGCAAAGAAACTTATGCTGTTGGTTTGAGATCGACAATTTGGTTGCAAACGTTTTGTCCCCATTCGAGGAGATGTCGACAATGCGTTTTGAATTGTTTGAACAAAACGCACTGACGACGTCTCCTCGAATGGTGGCGAAATGTTTGCAACCAAATTGCCGAGCTCGGAGCGCAAACCAACAGCCTAACTACCAACCCGAGCTACTAATATCCAAACACATTTCAAAGAAACTTATTCTGGATCTTCCAAACTACATTTTGGACAACAGCGTGAAGAAGACTTATCATTGGGACCGATAGTAATCTTCATGCTGGTTCACCGTGAATTCTCAGTAGAATCTGGCATGATTGACCACAAAATGTGGATAACTTTAAGGGGAAGTAGTCTACTTCAGAAAGTGGTGATGTTTTAAGACTTTTTCAGACTTCTATTAATCTAGAAGGGTGCTGATCATCATTACTGATCCTCCAAAAATGGCAGGAAAAACTAACTAAAGATTATTTCCAACTTTTGGAACTTTTTTTTCAAGCTAAATCCACTTTTGTTATTCTTTTCCACGCTTTAATCTTTTTATCAAAAAGAAATCAGGCAAGATTTGGCAGCTTAACCTGACACTTTTTTAAAAAAAAAATTTGAAACATTTAAATCAGTGTTTATTTATTTTTGGTGCTGTCCTATTCTAAATAGATTTTGTCTGCATGTCTATAAAATATAAAACCTATTTTGCTTGTTATTTTATTACGGTGGGTTTCCTGAGCATTGCATTTGATAGGAAAAGAGCATAGATTTAATATAAAGAAATAAAATCAAGGCGGCACTGAGAAACCCCGAGGATGATTCCCAAAGTCTATTTTCCTATTCAAAGCTGTCTCAAAAAGAGCAGCTGCCTCCTTAAACAAATCACCAACATCAGGTCAGCAATGGATAATATTGGAAAAGCAGAGTTGGGAGTGAGATAAAATAGGCAGTGATACTCTACTTCGTATCCTCAATTTCATGCCTCCAGAAATGCTGGACATCACCTTCTATCATTCACAGGCAATTTCAGCGATGCCCCTTGAGAATTCTATGAGTTCAACACATCTCGGAACCAAGTTGCGGGGAAAAATGTGTTCTAGAATGAGGTCACACTTCATGAGACACCAAGACCCTGATGCCTATGGTTTCCTTGGGGACATCAAATTTCAGTCAAAAAAAAAAAGATATTTAAATCAGGATTTGATATATTCGCCCTAAGACGCTAACCCCAAACAAAAGGCAGCATAAGAGTGTTTCAAATAAAATAAATAAAAAGATTGTCCACCCACAGTACCGCTTCACAGTCACAATCCAATTTCACAGCCCATACAGAACCTGACAGCTGTGAACATGTGAATTTTCCCCCTTAAATTGGCACACCGATCTTTCTTCTTTATAGCCTAGAGGTTACACACATTAGCATTAACATCTGGAACAAAGATAGACTTATTCATTATTTATTTATTTTAAATATTCCTAGTTGCCCATCTACTGAAAAGGACCGGGGGGGGGGGGGGTGACATGATAGTAGTCTTCCAATATCTATGGGATTGCCATAAAGAAGAGGGGGTCAAGCTATTCTTCAAAGCACCTGAAGGCAGAACAAGAAGCAATGGGTGGAAACTAATCAAGGAGAGAAGCAACCTAGAACTGAGGAGAAATTTCCTGAGATAACAATTAACCAGAGAAACGACCTGCCTCCAGAAGTTGTGGGTGCTCCAACACTGGAAGTTTTTAAGAAGAGATTGGACAACCATTTGTCTCAAATGGTATAGAGTTGACTGCTTTGAGCAGGCACTTGGTCCCTTCCAACTCTTGTTATTCCGTTGGCCACGCTCATGGAAATTATAGTTTAAAATGCAATAAAAACACAAAAAGCAATAAAAAGGTGTACATACTAAAATATAAATCAGCGTCCATAAATAATGGAGTTTTACCATTCTGACATTTCAAAAGTCAAAATGTCGAGGGTTTTCAGGATTAAGTTGTGAATTGACTCCATAAAGTAAAGGTAAAGGTTCCCCTCTCACATATGTGCTAGTCGTTCCCGTCTCTAGGGGGCGGTGCTAATCTCTGTTTCAAAGCCGAAGAGCCAGCGCTGTCCGAGGACGTCTCCGTGGTCATGTGGCTGCCATGACTAAACACCGAAGGCACACGGAACGCTGTTACCTTCCCACCAAAGGTGGTCCCTATTTTTCTACTTGCATTTTTACGTGCTTTAGAATTGCTGGGTTGGCAGAAGCTGGGACAAGTAACGGGAGCTCACTCTGTTACGCGGCGCTAGGGATTTGAACCACTGAACTGCTGACCTTTCTGATTGACAAGCTTAGTGTCTTAGCCACTGAGCCACCCCGTCCCATAAAATAGGGATGTGTATTTTTGGTACCATGCAGAAGCCGGAAGAAAGATGGGATGGTTTAAGGAACAGCAGAAAGGTAATTGCTGCCCTTGTGTGAGATCTAAAACCTTTCCTCCAAACTATCCTTGAAGTGCACACATATTTAATGTACAACATCTGAAGTAAGATAACTACATTTTACACACCCAAAGGTCTATTTCCTATTTTTTAAAACTTTGATCCTACACCTATATAATCCCACCAAATTAAAATAAAAGCTCAAGGTGAAGATTAAGACATTAATGAACACTCATCAAAGGAGCAACTGGAAGGAACTAGAAGACTTCCAAGGTCCCTTCTGACTTCATTACTCTGCACAAATGTTACAGAAGTGAAGACCTCCATTTCACCAGTTCTTTTTTTTTCCTCCCCAGTTTCCAAGTTCTCCTTTTCACATTCCCTCACACAGCTCTTTATCTTCTTGCCCTTCATCTTCAGCCCACCCAAATTCCAGCTGCCTCCACCTTATCTCACTCATGTCCAATTATTTTTCTTTAGTCAAAACCTCTGCCAAGGCCATTGCAAAGCAGATGTAATCTTTAAAGAACTCCCTTACTTTTAATTCCCCAATGGTCTGCGGAAATGCATCATCCCCTTTCAGAAAACCACAATTTTTCATTTTCATCTTGGCCATTGGATGACTCAAGATTTTGGTTTGTTGTCTCTTCAGATGGCCAACCCCCCACCCCCCCAAACTGACCCTCTTGAGATCTTTAGATGGGATGTTCAAGCCTTCTGCATGTCTCCAATATTTGTCAGATTTAAAGCTTGTTGCTCTTCAAAGCCGGGTGTTAGTTTCTAAACAAATACGGCTACATCATCTCTTTTCTTCCAAGTGCAGTTATTTCTACCAAGTGCAACCTTGAACATGGACTACACCAATTTGTCAACAGCTCCAAGTCCTTCTCCCCAAATATCCTACAAGTATTTTTCTAATATTCCCTACTCTTTTATCATCCCTTCAAACCTGAATCGAGCTTCTTAGAATTTCTGGCTTTTTCCCCTCAGTAGATACACCATTTCTAGCTCGATTCTCCAAATTTCAGTTATGCTCCCCTGTCTACAGAAGGTCGCCCCTTCCTCCATTTTGCAAATTCAAAACATAACCCTCCAGGTACTTTATATTTATCACACCAAAAATTGACATCTTTGTAGATGAATATCCTGATTAGAAGCATGCCAACCATACCACGTCCCATCTGTACCATTTGAGACACAACATTCGCACCCATCCCCGGACTCCTTAATTTCGGGAGCCACTTCGTCCTGAGAACGCCCCCCATTCATTTGTGGCCTATCCGAAGCAAACCTCAAGTTATCCCCACCTCCCCAAAAAGTAACCCCAACTCCACCGAAGTGGCCTAAACCCCAATTTTTCTTGAATTCCTCTAAACACAGCTGTTTCCCCATAAAAGACCCCCGCCCTGACCTCAATATTTAAACCCTGGAAAAAGTCACAAAGCGGGCATCCGCAAACCCTCAAAAGACGTATTTATAAAACACCCCCCCCCCCAAAAAAATCTTTTGCAAACTCTCAAGAATCCAAGTTGCTTTTGCAATACCTGCCCTCTAATCAATCCTGCACCCCCAATCCTAAGGGCAACAGTTCTACCTCCCCTGCACCCCAGATCTGTGCAGAGCACCCCAATCCCTCATCAGCTCCCTGCCCCCCCACACCCAGAAGGCCTCAGCACTCCCACCTTCAGCTCTGCACCCCCAAATCTTCCTCTGGTCCACAAGTTTGCCCCCCTCCATCCCCATCGTTCAAACCTGCCCATCCTTGCTGAGCCCCCCCAGTAACCCAAAGTCCCTCCAGAAGTTTTAACGACCCTCCCGAAGTGCCCCCCGCTCGGCCACACCTTCCCACCTCCCCCCCACCATAACCCCACAAACTCTGACCCACTCGAGACTCCCCTCCTGCCCTGCCCCTCCGACCCCAGGCGCTGCACCCCCACCCAAGTCCCAACTCCTCCATCCTCTCCGGCCCCTTCATCCCCCCCCACATCCCCCCCACCCAGGAACTCTCTCACCTGCAAGTCCCACCTGCTCCCCCCCTCCCCAAAAACAGCCCCTGCCCTGGCTCCCCACTTCCTGCTCCCCGACAGTCCCCCCCCTCCCCCCGCGGGGTGCCCCCTTCTCTTCGGAGGGGGGAGGGGAGGAGGGGGGAGGGGGAGAGGGAGCCGACTTTCTCCTTCCCCCCACTCTCTCTCTCACACACTCACCTCCGCCATAGCCGAGAGTGAGAACGGCGGCGGGGGGGGGGGAGGCAGGAGAGCCCCGGATGTGGAGGCGCGCGCTGATTGGCTGCCGCGCACGGGAACGGAGCGGGAGGGGAGGGCCGCGCGCGCGAGAGAGGGGGGGGGCTGGGAGGAGGTGAGGGGTGCGCGCGGGTGATGGGTGGGTGGGGGGGTGGTCGTCGATGGGTGGGGGGGGGAGGCCGACCCGAGGGAGCTCTGAGGTAAAAATGTGGGGTGGAGGGGCGTGGAAAGCTGAGGGGTGGGGAGGGGGGGAAACGTCGAAGGGCGGCGGAGAAGTAGGGACAGGTGAGGCAGGTGAGGGTCTCGGAGCCCAGCGGGGACCTGGAGGGAGCGGGGAGCCGGCTCTGGCGACCCGCCGGGAGGGGAGAGGAACGCGGGCGAAAGGGAGAAGCTGAGGTAAAAAACAGGAGGGGGGGAGATGGAAGGAATTGGGGGGATGTCAGGGAGGCTGAAGAGGGAGAGCTGAGGGGGCTTCCTGGGGAAGGAAAGGATGAAGGAAGAATGGCGTGAAAAGTAAGGTCCTACATTTAGGCAAGGAAAACCAAAGGCACAGGTACAGTGTACGTGGTGCCTGTTGAATTTATAATTCAACAAAGTTGGAAGGGGCCTTGGAGGTCCTCTAGTCCAGTGTTTCCCAACCTTGGCAACTTGAAGATGTCTGGACTTCAACTCCCAGAATTCCCCAGCCAGCGAATGCTGGCTGGGGAATTCTGGGAGTTGAAGTCCAGACATCTTCAAGTTGCCAAGGTTGGGAAACACTGCTTCTAGTCCAACCCCCTGCTTAGGCAGGAAACCCCACACCACTTCAGACAAATGGCTATCCAACATCTTCTTAAAAACTTCCAGTGTTCCAATAGTAGTAACTGTGAGAGGGATCTTGGAGTCCTAGTGGACAACCATTTAAATAGGAGCCAGCCGTGTGCAGCAGCTGCCAAAAAAGCCAACACAGTTCTAGGCTGCATCAACAGAGGGATAGAATCAAGATCACGTGAAGTGTTAATACCACTTTATAATGCCTGGGTAAGGCCACACTTGGAATATGGCATTCAGTTTTGGTCGCCACGATGTAAAAAAAGACATCGAGACTGTAGAAAGAGTGCAGAGAAGAGCAACAAAGATGATTAGGGGACTGGAAGTTTGCCCGTTGGGTTGTTTTTCGCCCTCCCCAGGCTTCAGGAAAGCCTCTGGAGCCTAAGGAGGGCGAAAACGGCCTTCCCAGGCCCTCCGGAAGGCCAAAAATCAGTGCAGACAGGACCTGAGGGCTGCCGTGACAGCAAATATGGCTCCGATTGCCACAGGTTCACCATCACGGTTATAACAGGGCTCAAGACGAGGAAGGGATCTGTATTTTGTACCAACTGGAATTTCAAAGTAGCTTTCCAAGACAGCCCTATATAATGCACATTGCAATTTTATCCGGTTCCACCACAAAACCGCGGTAGACAAAAGCGCGCTCGACGAAAGCGCATACATGACGTCATCACAGCGCGACGAAAACATCGCGCTGTGAACGGTAAATTTAAAATTAAAGCGAAAACCTTACCCTAACCCCCCCAAACCTAACCCTAAACCTAACCCTTAACCTAACGCTAAACCTAACCCTTAACCTAACGCTAAACCTAACGCTAACCCTTAACCTAGCGCTAAACCTAACCCTAACGCTTAACGTAACCCTAACCCTAACCCTTAACCTAACCCTAAACCTAAACCTAATCCTTACCTTTATGTGAATTGGCTTGCTTTAATTTTATTTTAATTTCAATTTAATTTATTTTTAATTTTTTTCGTCGCGCTGCTGATGACGTCAGGTACGCGCTTTCGTCAAGCGCGGTTTTGTCTACCGTGGTTTTGACGGGTCACGTTTTATCCAGTTTTAATACATAAGAATATGAATTATTGTGAATACCCAGCAGAGAAAAGAATGGCTCCGATTAAAAATAGGCAAATTGTAGGCCACGTATGAGAAATAATGTTAATGGACAAAATGAAAAGTGGACACCAAAAAAGTAAGTGGAATAAAACATGGGGATAAGGCAGAATTTTGACAGGCAGGAGAATAAGGAACATCACTGGGCAACATTAAAGTATGTTGAGTGCAAAATGTGATTCAGTTCATGTGATCAAAGTTAAATGTGGGAAAATTAGTATGTATGGTACATGAAAGTAGTCAAAATGGACTAGTGGGTTAAAAGAATGTAGTGAAAGAACAGGAATAAGAAATGAATAGTAAAGAGTTAATGAATTGTAAAAATTAACAGGAAAAAGGACAAAGCTAAGATAAAGGATGAATATCACGCATGATGTTTCCAGGTATCTATAGGCTTTTTTCATCCAGAATCTCGTAGAGCCAGACTGACTGGTTTTTTTGGTGATTAAATTTATCATCTTTAGTCTATGAGCTATTATTTGGGTTCATCCATGGTTTGATTTGGTTATGAATCCACTTATTATATTTTACTTAATGCATAGACTGTACAGTGTAGTATGTGAAATCAGTTACTGTATTCTGCTGAAAACGCGCAAGCGACAAGGCAAAAATTAAGATTCTAAGATTAAAAAATTGGAGACACAGAAATAGTGATAGAAGTATATGAATGGAAACGTTTCATTGTCCACAGGCAATTCAGCAAAATAAGGTGTTAAATAATTAAATAAATCATTCCATAATTTTCTTTGGAGCAGGGACAGGTAGACTTCAGGTTTTAGAACCTAATTTATTAATAGAGAATAGCAATAGCAGTTAGACTTATATACCGCTTCATAGGGCTTTCAGCCCTCTCTAAGCGGTTTACAGAGTCAGCATATTGCCCCCCAACAACAATCCGGGTCCTCATTTTACCCACCTCGGAAGGATGGAAGGCTGAGTCAACCTTGAGCCGGTGAGATTTGAACAGCCGAACTGCAGAACTGCAGTCAGCTGAAGTAGCCTGCAGTGCTGCATTTAACCACTGCGCCACCTCGGCTCTATTAATCCTGAAGTTCTTCAACAAAGGGACAGCATAGTTAATCTGAGGAATTTGTTTTAAATATAGGCTTGGGATACACAAACAACTTTTTTCACACAAAACGTATTCCTATTTTCTTGATTTCAGCAGCTGGATTCAACAAGTAAAAGACTATAGGTAATTGTTATTATATTGAAATTAATTATTAATTATTAACAAGAGTCACACATTGAGATGGACAGCGCTATAAATTGAATGAATGCATGCATAAATAGCATTAAAAACACTTTTTGATCTACTGAAAATCATCCATCTTCTGCTTATTTTTGGTTTAAACTTTGCTGTGTTGACTACATTGATTGCATAAGATCATGCCTCTCTGCAGCATACTTTCTGATATATGTTCTTTTCCCCAAACTGTCCATATGTGGTCCCCAGACTCTCTTTCACAATTTGTAGAACTGTCAAAGTGGATGGAGCCAAACATTTTGGCTCATATCTTCTTGCATGTTATAAATTTGGGAAAGTTAAGGGGCAATATTGGTTTTCTAAGCTTTATAGAGACTAAAAGCACTCTTTCCATCCTTTAAACCTTTCTCCGCAATTCTTCCAAATTGATTGTTGTGCAGTTCACTTTGGAGAGAACAGTTCTGGATACTGTAAGTTGCATCAAGTTTAGGGTAGCCTTCAAAAAATGCACCCCTGAACCTAAACTAAGAATTACCATAATGTTATTCAGGAATGAAGGAATAGCACTTGTAAGTTGCCCAGAAATATTTAAATGTCTACTGTTTAAAGTTAGTAGAAAAACAATGTTCTATATTTCTTACGAGTACTACCTGACCTGTTGGAAATTTTCAAATTTGATTCTAAATATAAATGTAAACCAACATATCAATGTAAACATGGCATTTTGCAACAGAATTGGCTTATACATAGAACTGTTAAGTTTCTATGATGCATATATTAATCAACTATTAGATAAAAAGGACATCATGGAGGCAAGTATTCCTAAAAGCACTAATATGTTTAGTAAAAGAAAGGAAATTGTGTTAATGGAAATTTCAAATATTTAAAAACATTTGATGTAACAACATAAATATTTTTGCTTTGTTCAAATATAGGACAAGAAAGAATACAATTTAAAATCCTTGGGGTGTAGATTCTGTTTGCTTTAGTGCAATATTAAAGATCTGGATTTTAATGTCCAGTGAGTGCTTTTGTAATAGAGTCTAGGCCTAATATGTTTTTTCTTGCTTGCTTCTCTTACTTTAGTTGTAAAAAATTAATTACCCACATATAATGTTGGAGGATTTGTTATGTTCTTATCAAAAAAATGATAATTTGTGCATATTCTACATCTTAAGATAAGGTATTGAAATGCATCACAGCCAGAATCTGATTGGCTTAAGCAAGGATTTCTGTAATTTATGATATTACTTGATTCCAAAGAACCAGCAATGTTTCCGGCAGATGGAATTGTGCTGAAGATCAAGCTGAGAAGAATCTGTTTGAGTTAAGGTCATCAGGCAGAAGTAGCCAGGGGTCTAACCACTGATCCATTGTATATGATAGGCAGTTTACAGTTCTGAGAGACGCAAAATCCTTTAATTGGTTTCCCAAATAATACAGAAACAAGGAAAACCAACATCTGCACAATTCAAATTATTCTTCCTCGCACTCTTGCTGGATGACTAATTTCAATAATGCGGGGAGAAGGATTGTATTTGAGAGCAGCCTTGGAAATTTTGTATGGGTCGTGCTCTTCAAAAATATAGATCCGGGGTTTGGAGAGTTTGTCTAATTTTTCTGCTGTAGGAAGAGAACGGCGTCTTCTATGTGGCTCTGTAAGAACAAACCCAGGAGAGAGAAGCAAGGGTTAAAGGCTAAACTGACCATGACCAATGTTTCTAAAAAAATTCAAAGATAAACTAAAATGATGCAAAATTCCTCAAACAATAAGATTTTAAATATCTAGTAGTTTTAAGGAATTGATTTTATAAATGCAGCTTTCCTCTTATGAGGTACCTTGGATGATAGAAAGAGTTGGATCCAAGGGTTTACATTGCTGTCCAGCAGTTTAAGCAAAGAAAGACCAACTCAGCTGTTTTCTCCCACTTCATTATAGAGATTGCAAGTCAAGAAGAGAGTGGTTTTTTTCCCCATGCTTGCTCTTATGTGTGAGTTGGGCACCAAAAGTAAGTACACCTTAATATTTAAAGTCCTTTTTGTTAAACAAGTATTTAATACATAGGATGCTTTTTGGCTATTGGATTTTTAAATTTTTGATTGCAACCTTGATATTATTCATTCATGTCATAATGGGATGAATTAATACCAAGGTTGCAATCAAAATTTTAGAAATTGCAATACACTAAGGGGTATACTTATTACTAAGCAGAATGAGAGCTCAAATTATAATAGTTACACAGAATGCATAGCAAATTGTCCCTGTACTAGTGATTTTGTTAAGGATGCAGTCAGACATGCATCTGCTAGGATACCTTCATTCTGGTCCCTGCCCCACTCTAACAGCTTGCTGCAGCACTGTTCTATGGACCTTCCCACTGCTATGGTAAAGTGTTCATTCATCCTTGAAGTCAACAAAAAATGTTATCAGCAGGAAATTTACTATGCCTCTCTCACCTCGTTTCGGGTCATTGCATTTAAAAATAGGGAAAGCCCCCATGTCCACTAAGAGTGGATCCTTTGGGTTTAATCACTGAACCACCTCTGGAAGCCGGAGCAATATTATATCAGAGCCAATAATGAGAGAATCCTCGGCTTAAAGCAATGTACTGAAGGTTGTAGATATAATGATCAGAATTGAAGACTTTCAAAACTAAGCTGGAAAGTTATTGTTCTTTAAAAAAATTTCAGTAAGAATGTTATGACATTTGTTTAACCTCATCTTGGCTTTGATCAAACTATTTTATCAAGTATTTATTCAGTTTGCACTTTGCAATCAATTACTGTACATCCTTAACAGTTGCAATGTGTATGATAGAAGTGCAATAAAACAATGACAAAGAATAGATAAGTAGTTATATCAAGTAGCATTACAAATTACAATGGAAAAAAACCACCAAAACCCACAGCTCATCTGAGTTACCATAAGCATTCTGTGGTTAGCAGATTTCAGAATGTTAACACTAGGGCAACAAGTTTGCAGGAAGACTTCCACCACATAATGGCGATTGCTGAAAAACAAACCCTTGCAAATCATCCATGTGATCATCCACAACAGTGGGTCACAAGCAGTTTTCCTGACATGCATGAATCAGATGAGTCAGTCATAACCTGAGTAGCCAAGCTATGTAAAGCCAAGCCCTTGAATTGCACCTAGAAAAAAATAGATTAGTTCAAGGCCTGAAGCATCAGTGGAACACATTTATGGTGATGAACACGGGCCCCCCAAAATAACTCGCTGCCTTTTGAAATGAAATTTCTGGGTGGTGTTCAAAGGCAGTGTAGAGCAGTGGTGGGATTCAGCCAGTTTGCACCATTTTGGGAAAACCAGTTGTTAAGTTTCTGAGCAGTTTGGTGAACTGGTTATTGGGAGAAATCATTAGGGCAGATAACCAGTTGTTAAATTATTTGAATCCCACCACTGGTGTAGAGTGAAGTGTTCATGCACAGTGATGAAAAAATGAATTACTGTCACCTGGTTCTCTTGTTTTAGAAAGGACTACAGCCAGTGAACCAGCAAGATGGGCAAAAGCTCTCTGCACACAGTTTCCACCTGAAGCTATGTAGCATTAACTATGAGACTCAAGTTGCAGTCTGCTCCTCTGGGATTATACTACCCAGTCAATAGGCAGCACCAGAGCTAGCAGAGAATAAAACAGGGGTGAAATTCAGCAGGTTTTGACAGGTTCTGGAGAACCGGTAGCGGAAATTTTGAGTAGTTTGGAGAACCGGAAAATACCACCTCTGGCTGGCCCTGGAGTGAAGTGGGAATGGAGATTTTGTAATATCCTGCCCCTGCCATGCCCACCAAGCCATGCCAACAGAACTGGTAGTAAACAACTGGTATGAGCGCTAACAAACTGGTACTCAACCCGGACAAGACCGAGTGGCTGTTGTGCTTCCCTCCCAATAATTTGGCTGACATTCCAACACTCAGGCTGGGGGGTCAAATTTTATACCCCTCAGACAGGGTCCGTAACTTAGGAGTCCTCCTGGATTCACAGCTGACTTTCAACCATCAGCTGTCGGCTGTGACCAGGGGGGCATTTGCCCAGGTTCGCCTGGTCCACCAGTTACGGCCCTACCTGAACCGGGAGGCTCTCGCAACAGTCACTCGAGCCCTTGTGATCTCTAGGCTGGAATACTGCAATGGGCTCTACATGGGGTTGCCCTTGAAGAGCATCCGGCGACTGCAGTTAGTCCAGAATGCAGCCGCGCGAGTGATAGTGGGCGCACCGCGGTTCGCCCACATTACACCCATCCTCCGCGAGCTGAACTGGCTACCTGTCGGTCTCCGGGTGCGCTTCAGGGTATTGATGACCACCTTTAAAGCACTCCATGGTAGTGGATCTGGATATTTGAGAGACCGCCTTCTGCCGATCACCTCCCTCCGACCGATTAGATCGCACAGGCTGGGCCTCCTCCGAATTCCATCCGACAGTCAATGTTGACTGGCGACTACACGGAGGAGAGCCTTTTCTGTTGCAGCTCCGACCCTGTGGAACGAGCTCCCCGTTGAGATTCGTACCCTCACCACCATCCAGACCACCTGGCTCTCCCAGCAGGCCTGGGGATAGGTTTCCAATTTGCCCGCCCGAGTGTTGACTTTTGAATGCATGTTGTGGTTTACCATTTTATTTTGTTCACTATTGTTTGTCTCTTGGTACTGCACCCCCTCCCCTTGTGATTGTAAGCCGCCCTGAGTCCCCTCAGGGAGAAGGGCGGCCTATAAATCTCAATAAAATGTAAATGTAAATGTAGTAAAAAAAATGAATTTCACCACTGGAATAAAGGGTATGAGTAACTGGAATCCTTTTTGAGGGTTTTTGCCAGATATTTTGATGAAGAAGATGAAGTGGATTTTCTTGAAGAGATCTTTTAGCTGTATTGGAGAACTGCCCACCTTCTTCTTTTAGGGAAGGTTGTTGAAAAGCTAATGGTCCTTCAGTTGGAACTGAAGAAGCTTTTTGGAGGAAAAGAACCATCTTCAAGCAAAACCAAGGAAGTCCGGTTGCCTTTTGAAAAAGCACCTTTGGGATAACCATGACCTAGATGACTGAGAATCTCCATAGACTCTTGAATTGGTGGCACTCTATAGGCTCAACAACAGTCTCTTTCTAAACTGCTTCAAAGTGTTAAGATAGAAAGCCTTGTTCTGCCATGATTCTACTTCTCTCTTAAGTGGGTGATGCCAGTCAGTTTGAGGGATTGGCCTGATTGATATTCCCAGTGGTGGGCCACAGAGTTTGTTCTACTTCCCTCTGTTCTGTAACACCTGCATGAGACTGCAAGGAGATATTACCTGTCAATTTAAGATATAGTATCATTAGTATGCTGCTGATGTCCAGATGAATATCTATAGCCTGGGTTAGGCCAAAGATGCTGTAGAATTCTTGACTTAGTGGCCAGAGGCTGTGAGAGTCTGAATGGGACAACACAGAAACAGTCCTACCAAGACATGGTTTCTGTTTGTGCAGTAATAATTTCTTTTTATGTTCCAGTCAGCTCTAGAGAGGATTTTGCTCTCCTTGATAGAACAAGTTTACTACTTGGGAGACCTGGAGTCAGTTCCTGCTGGTTTCACAGGTGGAAACAGGGCATGGCCAGAGTTACCTTTGCTCAAATTCAGCTAGTGTGTAGCATTCCTACTTGGAGCAAAAGATCTTGGTGACATGATTCAAAATCTTCTCATTAATGGATTAAATGGATGCAAAGGTTTGACACCAAACTGCCTGTGAATTCTATTCTGAAATGTAACTGGTGTAAAATATAGCAAACCAGGCCTAGTCGGCGAGAACAAACAAATCCATTATTTTCAGTTTGTTTACATAAATCAACAATCAGCCTAATTTATATAATTAGTAATTTGCATCAGTTCACATATTTTGTGTCATGTAATGCTCTATTGTTATTTGGAGCAATTTAATTTGGATTTAATAAACATTCAGATTTAATGGACACCTTTCTCCCAAAATGGTCTGCTAAATCAAGGTTTTGCAGTTAGTCCTTGACTTAACAATGTTAACAACAGTTAACAATGGTATGATGGCTTCAAAAATAGTGACTTACAACCTGTCTTTAGAGTAATGACTGCACCATCATCCCCATGGCCACAACTGGGGCCATTGCCAACTGGCGCCCATTTATGACTTGTAGACTATCTTGTAGTTATGTGATTGTAATTTGTGACCTTCCCATCTGGCTTCTGAGAGGCAAAATCAATTGGGGAAGCCAGAGTCATTTAATGACTGCATGGTCCACTTAACAACCATGCAATTTGCTTAATAACCACAGTAAAAATAATTGTAAAATTGGGTCCACTCATATGATGACTCACTTAATAACTACATTGCTTGGCAACTTAAAGTCCAATCCCAATTGTGGTCATAAGTCGAGCACAACCTCTACAGTATTAACTGAAAATATAGTTGAGTGTAAAACTGTTTTACATGCAGTTGACACATTGTAAGACTCTATTTCCAGTTTTCTTTCCTTAATATAAAATTTAAGCACCATATTTAGTTATTTTCCTCACTATTGTAGATAAAATCTCCAGCTACAGTGTGTGTGTGTGCATGTGTGCGTGTGAAGAGAGGGCACAGAAAGTGGCACAGACCTTACCTCCCTCAAATTCCCTGAAGCTTTTATCTGACCGTTCCCAAGAGAATGTAATCAGTCTGGTCAGATTCTTGTAAATACAACAATATTTACACTTATTCTTTATTGTCGTAATAGGAGTGGCGTGGTGGCCTAGAGGTGGAGCTCTCGCCTCACAACCAGGGGGCTGAGAGTTCGATCCTAGGCAGAGGCAGATATTTCTCTCTCTGGGCACAATGAGAATATATCTACTGAACAATACTCTGCATTGGCGACAGGAAGGGCGTCAAGCCAATAAACACTCTGATAGCTCCATTCAGTTGCTTAGACTCCACCCCACAAGGGATTATTCGGTCGTTAAAAGAAGATGATGATTCTTTATTATGTAATGCCTGACAGTGTGGGCCTTGTTCCTTGTGCCTTGACAGTAAATAAAATTGGATGCCACTGGATTCTTGTGGAAATAGTGGTATATTAAGGGCTTGAGGTTTCAGGTGGCATCTAGACTTTTTTGTTTATCTTGATGAAACTGCCTACAGTCAGTTTTTTTTCCAAACAGTTAATTTAAATTCTAGAAAGTGGCTTGCAATTGGCAGAGATTTTAGGATTTCTAAGAGCAGTAGTCATCAATCCTTTCAGGCAATAAATGCCAAAAGTTAAAAACAATTGCAATCTCATGGAATTTCAGTGATCAGTTCCCCAAGATCTTAGCATTCATGCTTAAAATTACAAATGGCTTCAATATGGTTTTCAACCATTTTTAATAATGATTCATATATATATATATATATATACATACATACATACATACACACACACACACACACACACAAATACAGTTTTGAGGTTCCATGAGATGTTACAAACACACAGGTTTTCATAGGTTCTGCATAGCCTATCCTGCCTTAAGAGTATCCAAAATTAACTGAATGTCATTAAAATTGAATTATAAGATAGTTCTCCCCATTTTTATTGCATCATAATACACTATTCAAAAAAGTCAACGGCAAGGACATCTTTTTCAATACTCAAATTCTGATTAACTACGTATTAGGAAATAATGGGTTTAATTTTTATGCTTCCATTGGAATATATTTGGCTTTGATAATTGGCTGGAATAAAACAAAAATTCAGTTCCTTTTCGGGGCTAAATCTGTAGATAAGTATATAACTCCACTAAAAGCTAAGCAGTGAGGATTTTTTTTTTGTTTGGAGATCTATTTCATTATAGATGTATATTAATTATTATATTTATCTATTGAATTATAGTTAATCTTATAGTTGGATAGTGATTCATAGACATAGTTCTTTTACTCGCAAAAAACTCAGTTTAAAAATAATTTAGAAAACTTTAGGGTAGCCTTTGGACTTCACATAATATTGCCACCATGACTCAATGTATCTTAACTTTTTAATACTTAATAGCTGAGTTTAATTAACTTCAAAATATTTCACCAGAATACATTTATTTCAGCAAATAATGTTTGGTCTTGATGCCAAAAGTGGTTTTAATAGTTACATTATGGTATTTTGAAAGATGCATTGAAAACACTGAAAGATCCTTCTTAAAACGAAATCAATATTAACAAAAACCTGTTTAGCTTCTACAAGTAGTCTTTAACTTACAACTGTAATTGAGCCCAGAAGTATGTTTGTAAGTCAAGGCACCCATGTGACCAGAAGTACGGTAATTTTCTGTCCTTTTTCACAGCAGTCCTTAAGTGAACAAGTGATTGTTAAGAAAACCCATTCATTTCAATGGGCTTTTTTGCCTGAAACTGGCAAAAAATGCCAGAAATTGGCAAAAAACCCTCTCAAATGGCACATGACTACAGAATGCTACAACTGTTCATAAAACTGACATGACTGTGAGAGACGCTGTGCATTTATTTAAGATGGTTTGGGAGGGTTTATGGGTTGTAAAGCACCCATTCCATTGCCGTTGTAATTTAGCATAGTCATAAGACTGGTATCAGGTCTGGAAGCCATCTTTTGCATTGGGCCTTCCGGCCTGCCGCATTCAATAACACTTGCAAAATGGGAGGGGAGATTATATGGAGTATGGGAGATATATAGCCAAAGTAACATTCCTTTCTCAGAGAGTCAAGGACATGTTGCCCTGCACCTGGAGAGGTGTGACTAGGAGACATCTCCAGTTGGGACAGTGGCTGATTGGGCCATGTGACGAACATGTGGATGCTGGGCAGGGGCTTGGACTTTTACTTGGGTGGGGAAAACCTGGAAGCTTTCATATGGTGCCAATATGACATCTCTAACAAAATGGAACCTTGAGAAATCTCAAGCCTTGAAGTCTTATTTTGTTGGGGGTGTTACTTGGAACCCTGACAACTGGTCATTAAGCAAGGACCACCTGTACGGATATTTCAGAGTACGTTTAGTAATTCCATTGCTAAATTGGCATTTGAAATACAAAGGTCTGTCAATATGATTTCATAACAGTGACTGTTTGTCAAGGATGCCTGTTTTCCCTAGATTTTATCCCTAGCTATATGGATTTTATTAACAAGCAAGGAAAATCTGTATGAGAAGTCTCAGCTTGCTGGTTTTCTTGCACATGTTTCATTACCTAAACTGCAGTGCATCAGTTAATGAAACATCTGCAAGAGAACTACCAAACTCAGAGAGCACCAAGAACTCTTCATTTCAACCCTGAGCTACAAATATTTTTTCTCTGTTGGGAAATCTGTATATCGGGCATACTAAATAAAATACAGGAATCACTGCCCTACTTAGAGCAATGATTATTATTTTCTTGGACACACAAGGAATTTGTCTTTGGTGCATATGTTCTCAGTGTATGAAAAGAAAAATAAAATAGAATACATTCATCAAGAATCATAAGATATAACAGTGATAGTCATAGGTTACTAATAAGCAATCAAGTTATACTAGGAAACAAATAAAACAATATAAATTTTAAAGATACAAGCAACATGGTTATAGTCATAAGTGGAAAGAGAGAGGCACTAGGAAGGAAAAGAATAATAATAGTAATATAGTCTTAGTAGGTAATTTGAAAGTGTTGTGGGAATTAGTTGTTTAGCAGAGTGATGGCATTCAGGAAAAAAAAACCTGTCCTTGTGCCTAGTTCTGTTGTGCAGTGCCCTATAGCGTCGTTTTGAGGGTAGAAGCTGTTTGGTTGTAGTGTCTCTGTCTGTCTGTCTGTCTGTCTGTCTGTCTGTCTGTCTGTCTGTCTGTCTGTCTGTCTGTCTGTCTGTCTGTCTATCTATCTATCTATCTATCTATCTATCTATCCATCTCTATATATCTATATCTATATCTATATCTATCTATCTATCTATCTATCTATCTATCTATCTATCTATCTATCTATCTATCTATCTATCTATCTATCTATATATCTATCTCTATCTCTATCTATCTATCTATCTATCTATCTATCTATCTATCTATCTATCTATCTATCTATCTATCTATCTATCTATCTATTAAACATTTCCTTCCTTCTGTGTTGTGTTTGTAAGAGATATTATTTTTTGGTAGCATTTGATATATGACCAGTATGTGCTGAATTATGGATCAGAATAGTCATTTCTTTATATATATATTCCTTTTCCTTAATCAAGAAAAATGTTTGTAGAGGAGAGGGAATTGACGTCTGTGATTTGATCATCTTCATCCATCCTTCCTCATGGGGAAATGGGGAACCATTCCTGCACTGTATCGCTGTGGGAAGGGAATCTCAGGCGCTATAGGGAGTCATTCAGCCAATGCACAGAGGCACCTATGTTTGTACAGCTCTATTCTCCTGTTGCTAATCTTCTAAAAATTGGAAAGAGATTTATTATTTAGTAAGCAGTGTGACACATCTCCCCCCTCCCCTGTAACTAAGAGCCCCCAGAGGATCTGCAACTAAACTGGTGCAAAGAGCAAGCTTATCTTGTCAATAATAGGAAGGGTAGGAACAGATTACTTAAGACCACATCTGGAATCCTGCATCCAGTTTTGGTAACCACATTACAAAAAAGATGTTGAGATTCTGGAAAAAGTGCAAAGAAGGAGCAACTAAGTTGATTAAAGATCTGGAGACTAAAATATAAGAAGGGTCTCAGGAATTGAGTATGTCTACTCTAGAGAAAAGAAGGACTGGGGGTGACATGATAGCAGTATTCCAGTATTTGGAATTAAGAGCCATGGTGGCGCAGTGGTGCAGGCTACTTCTGCTGATCACTAGCTGCCAGCAGTTTACAGATCGAATCTCATCAGGCTCAAAGTTGACTCAGCCTCCCATCCTTCCAAGGTGGGTAAAATGAGGACCCAGATTGTTGGGAGCAATAGGCTGACTCTGTAAGCCACTTAGAGAGGGCTGGAAAGCACTGTGAAGCGGTATAAGTCTAAGTGCTATTGCTATTTGAGAGGCTGCCACGAAGAAGAGGGGGGGTCAACATATTTTCCAAAACAGGCAAGATAAGAAACAGTGGGTGGGAATTAACCAAGGAGAGAAGCAACCTGGAATTAAGGAGAAACTTGCTAACAGTGAGAGCAATTGGAACAGCTTGCCTCCAGAAGTTGTGGGTGCCTCCATCACTTGAGGTTTTGTAATGAGACTGGACAGCAATCTGTCTAAAATGGTAAAGAGGAGGATGGGCTAGAAGACCTCCCAGGTCCCTTCCAGCTGTAGTCGGATTACTTACTCTCTGAAGTTGTGGGACAGCACTTTGGTTTGGCTAGATCAATTATCCGTGGTGTGGGAACTGCAGTTAAGGCTCCTTTTTTCACCTAAAGAGAAGAAACAAAGCTGGTCTTTTCCATGAATGAACTTAAATGTCCCCTATCGCCACAGTCCAAACTGAGAACAAGTACAAATTAGCATGAAGATGCTGCCAATCAAATTTTACCACAGCTTTATCATCCCTCTTCTGGATCAGATTAAAAACCCATGAGCTGTGTTTACACCACAGGCTTAACTGTCAGTGATCTATGAACTGTGTTCCTACCACATGCTTAACATGCTGCACCTCCACACGAGGAAAAAAAAGATCCACAAACATAACAAAGGATACAAGACAAACTGTAGATTTAATGTAGATTTTTCAAGACAAAGTTCCCACAATTTGAGCCGTCACAACTGACTTAATCCTAGCCTGCTGTGTCTGCTCTGGGAGACAGCCTGTCATTATTAGAAACTGCTGATGCTCCCACTCACCATGAGCTTGTCCCATGCCACTTTTCAAGCCATGATGTCACTCTAGGTCTATAATTATAACTTGTGGCAGCCACTGTGTAGGTTCAGTATGTGAAAACAGCTTCCTTTTGGGGGATCTAAATCTTTTGTTTTTAAGTTTTTTATTTTTTTATGAACATATCAATGCTTGAACACTGGCACCTGGGTGTCATACATTCTAATACAAATAAAATGGGTGGGTAACTACTGACATTACTGTCGGTTCACTGCTTGCTCGTATGTCGGACATGCGCTGCACATGAACAGTTGCCTATAAATTGATGTGTGCAATGCACAGAACATTAAAAAAGGACTAAAAAACATGCTGGCAACATCATGGGTGACCGGGGAACTGTTTAGGGGCGTGGCCAGCCTGCCACCCCTACTGGTTCAGTGACCCAGTCTCAATTTCTACTATTGGTTCGCCCAAATGGGTGCGAACCAGTAGCAACCCACCTCTGAAATAAAACTAATAAAATTAATCATAATTATTGCATTCAACCAACATATATTTCTAATAGGAGTACATACTTATATTGCAGTTGGTTATTATTCAATTATTCCATGTTTTCTCTTGTGATTGCTCTTATTTTATTATATAAAAATATCTACATTAATATTCCCCCTTTCTCTTATTTTTATCTCTTATTCTAACTTTTAATTATATTGCCCTTTATTAAAAGACGTTTACTTTCTATCCTACCTAAGTTCTAATCATGTCACCTACCTAAAAAAGGAGAGAGAAAAAGAAAAGCAAATCATAAAATAACCATAAAAAGAAATAATCTCTCCATCGTCTCTTGCCCACTTCAATACTTTAATTGCTATGCTTTTTTTGACTTGCCTCCCATATTCCTCTCTTGGATCTTTGTCTCTCTCTGCATCTATTTTTTGGCTGTTCAATCTAGGGATTTCTCCCATCTCTACCCTCTTCCACTGCCTAGTTTTCAAAATTTCTGCCCAAACCCCTGTCTCCCTTTCGAAAGCATCTTCCTGTATCTCCAATTCTGGGCATCTAAATCTTCTACTGTTCAACATTGTTGGATGACCCATGATGTTATACAGATAGTCCTTGAGTTACAACAGTTTGTTTAGTGATCAGTTAAAAGAAGCAACGGCACTGAAAAAAAGTGACATGACTATTTTTCACACAACTTCTGTAGCATACCCATGATCATGTGATCAAAATTCAGATGCTGGGCAACATGGGCAACAGTTCTGTTGCGGCATGTCAGCGGCCAGCAGAGCTGGCAGCAGATTCAGACAGTAAGGAGGTGGGGAGGAACATGGGCCAGTCCTGGGGTCTGGGGAAGGCTCAGACGAGGGCTCTGCGTCAGAGGCAGGGAGGGGACCAAGGCCATCTGGTAGTTATTTGCTGCCTCCGGAGCCTCTGAAGTCTGACATTAGCGAGGCAGAAGAACAACAGGTGCCTGTGTCCAATGTGCGCATGCACAGAGCTGCCAGAAGGCAAGAATAATTAAGGGAATGGGGTCGACTTGGGAGTAAGGTTTGGAGATGATTGGCCCTTCCCATAAGACATTAAAGAGGAGGGAACAGGATGTGAGCTTTTGCAGGGAGCAATTAGTTCATCTGGTCAGTTCAAGCTTTGAAAAGTTCTGTTTGACTCTGTGCTCAGTTTGGCCTTGCTCTGCATTTGGCAATTAGGTCTCTGGCAGCATTCCCAGGGAGATAAGGTGGGTGTTTATTAACATTCCCCTGAGAGACTGTGGCAACTCGAGCAGACATCTGTCGGAACCTTCGCGGACTGCTTGTGAAGCCTTGCGGACTGTGAATGACCATAATTTACAGCTGTATAAATAAAAGAGGGTTTTGGGGACTAAGATTGTGATTTATGCTTTCTCAGGAAGCCTAAGTCAGAATATGCTCATACTTGTGACCGTTTTTGTGTCTCAAGGTCATATGATCCCCTTTTGCAACCTTTTGACAAGCAAAGTCAGTGAGTAAGTTATAGTTACTTAGTAATCATGTTAGTAACTTATCAACAACTGTAGCAAGAAGGTGATAAAATGGGGCAAAACTCACCTAACAAATGTCTCACTTAACAACAGAAATATTGGGCTGAAAGACCACCTGTTCTGTACTATTTTGAGGCAGAAAAGTTTTACCTATTTCCATGTTTTTAAGTCATGGTTGTGACTCTCCCCCTTTTGCATTTTTCTGCACCCTTCCCTTTATCCTTTTGGCACTTCTAAGTCGTTTCATTCAGCCATTTTCGAAGTTTCCTGTTTCTGAGCATGTAAAAACACATCGTTGGTTTTGATAGTTTTCAGGGTGTGTTCAAGATTTTTATTTTTTGTATGCTGGGTGAATCTTATGTATATTTATTTATTAAATTTATATGCTGTCCATCACACTGTCAAACGACTCTGGATGGCTTACAAGCAGTGGTGGGATTGAAATTTTTTTTTTCTACTGGTTCTGTGGGCGTAGCTTGGTGGACATGGCATGGCTTGGTGGGTATGGCTTGGTGGGCGTGACAGGGGAAGGATACTATAAAATCCCCATTCCCTCCCCACTCCAGGGGAAGGTTACTGCAAAATCCCCATTTTCTCCCAATTAGCTGGGACTCGGGAGACAGAGAATAGATGGGGGCAGGGCCAGTCAGAGGTGGTATTTACCGGTTCTCTAAACTACTCAAAATTTCCGCTACGAGTTCTCCAGAACTGGTTAGAACCTGCTGAATACCACCTCTGCTTACAAGAATGTTCCTTTGTATTCTCATTTGGACACCTTCTCCTGCAGTGCCTTAGCAAAATGGATTTTGCTCCCCCTTAGGGACTGACTGTTTAAGAATGTACGAGGAATTATTGCGAAACTAGTGGAAAAATAACCACAATTCAGCTTCTGTCTTGAAAGTAACTACAATTTAAGATCTGTCTAACTTATTTATTTATTTTGCAAATGCTGCACGGCAGCTTAGTTCTATGGGGAATATATTCTCTTGGGGTATGAGTGAACAAGAAAAGATGGAGAGAACAGAACAAAGGAGACTAACACGCTATAAAAAACGTGGAAACAGGTATGGGGAGAGAAAGGGCCACATACATTGAACACACTTGACTGAGGGGTTGACTAAATTTTGGGGTTTACACAATAGAGTCAATTGCATTAAGACTGACTTCACACAAATTGGTAAGCCGCTAGAAAACCAGGGGTGGGATTCTACCAGTTCGGACCAGTTCAGGTGAACTGGTAGCTCCGACCCTCAGCTGGGAACAAACCGGTTTGCTCCAATGATGAAGTAGGCCCACCCGCCCGCTACTGCGCTTAACTCACCTACCGTATTTTTCGGAGTATAAGACGCATCTTTTTCCCCCAAAAAAGAGGGTGAAAATTTTGGTGCGTCTTATACACTGAATACAGCATTTTTGCCCTAGTGAAACTCCGCCCCCTTTGCAAAAATGAATGTGCAGAGGGTTTGGGAGGCTTGCAAAGTGCTCCTAGGGACTGGGGAGAGCAAAATTGAGCAAACATTTTGCTTGTTTTTGGGGCCCCCAGCCCCCAGGAGCACTCTACAAGCCTCCCAAAGCTCTGCATGCCCCCCCCCCCTTTTTGTGTGTGCAAAAAACGAGGTATGCAGACAGTTTGGAAGGCATGCAGAGTGTAAAAACTTTTTTAAAAAAAAACCTCTTCAAAATCATGGTGCGTCTTATACTCTGATGCGTCTTATAGTCCGAAAAATACAGTATATCTTCTCAGCTGAGTCATGCAGAAGAGCGGATTGCCGCACCTCAGCTGTTTTCCTCCCCAGCAGCAATGCGGAGTTACATTTTCTCAAAACTGTGCATCATGCGAAGCGCACGATCACCGAACTGGTTGTTAAACTGGTAGGATCCACCACTGTAAACAAAACCCTGACCTGGGTTAAAACTCACCTAAAGCAGCATAAAAAAGCTAACGAAGGATGGTGTGATGCATGAGTTATTTATCAGGGGCATATCAAAGACCATACTCCATAAGAATATGGTAAGATCACAATGAAAAAAATACATTTGATTCTGTTCAAACATAGCTAGGAGTTTGCAGGGCTGTTCAAAATCAAAGCAGTCACTTTGAATTCAAAATGTATGGTTACCAGCCTACACTTTCAACCACTACAGAAAGGTGTTAAGTCTGAAATTGGTGTTTTGTACTTGACCCAACCATTTTGCACTCATAACATTTCCACAACAGTCCAAATGGTGTCAAAACACTTCTGGTAAAGTGCTCTAAAGCCCAGCGGTTTTGAACCTAGAATATTGAACAGGATATTATAATCATGAAAGAAATGTTAGAGTTCGAAACATTTTGAATTCAAGTGCGCCATTAATTAATATGCCACCCCTTGCGGGGGAGGCAGATAGCTACATAAATTTGAGTAATAAATAAATAAGAAATAAATGTAATTTGTCATCTTAAAAGTAGTTTTGTGACATTGCTAAGCAAAGCTGCCAGGGTGGCTGCATTCATACTATAAGTTAGATGAGTCTAATATGGAATTGGGTCATTTGTGGTTCACTCAGAGGTGGGTTCCTACCGGTTCGGCCAAATAGGTAGTAACTCGGCCGGACATATCACCGTACCGGTTCTATCCTGAGTGACACCATTTTTATTTTCTGTTCTGCACATGTGCAGAACACTCTTCATTGAAAACATGTATTTTCCCCCTTTTTTAATGGTGTGTGCATGCTAGTCCCAGAAAGGTCCAAGAGATGGGCCATTTTTCGCAAAAATGGAGGCGTTTTTGCCTTCTCTCAGCCCCCAGAAGCACTCTGCAGTCTTCAGCAGGGCTGAGGGAAGCAAAAATGCCTTCGGTTTTGTGAAAAATGACCCATTTCGGTGGGCATGGCTTGGTGAGGGGTCATGTGACTGAGTGTGCTTGAGTGATGTAAAGTTGGCTATGCCCACTCAGTCGTATGCCCACCCATCTAGCCATGGTCATCTAACCGGTGGTAAAAAAATTTTGAAACCCACCCCTGGGTTCACTGTGTTGTGGCAAGAACTCAACTACAGGTAGTCCTCAAATTATGACTGCAATTGAACTCAGAATTTTTGTTGCTAAGCAAGACAATTGTTAAGTGAGTTGTGCTCCATTTTACGACCTTTCTTGCCACAGCTGTTAAGTGAATCGCTGCAGTTGTTAAGTCAGAAGCATGGATGTTAAGTCAAGCTGGCTTCCCCATGGAGTTGGCTTGTCAGAAGGTCGCAAAAAGTGATCGCATGAACCCGGACACTTGAAATGTCGTAAATATGAGTCAGTTGCAAAACGTCCAATTTTGATTATGTGGGGATGCTGCAACAGTTGTAAGTATGAAAATGGCAATAAGGCACTTTTCCCAGTGCCATGTAACTTTGAATAATCACTAAGCAAATGGTTGTAAATCAAGGACTTTCTGTGTGGTCTCAGCATGTCATACAATCCAGGCTCTTATATTACCATATTTTTCAGAGTATAAGAGGCTCCGAACTATAAGACACATCAAGCTTGAGGGTGGGAGAGAGGGTAGTATACTAGGTTGGAGGAGGGGTGTTGGATTTTAAGGTAATTGATTGTATATGTATACTGCTATCTTTTCTTTTTTACGTACATTGAAATGGAATTATAAATACCATCATCACAAAAGGGAGTTTGCTCAGAAGCTGAAATACACCAAGTGAATTAGAGGAAGAGTGGGAAGCAGAGGAGAGAAGAAAGATAGGAAGAGAGGGACAGGAGAGAGGGTAAGGGGGGGTAGATGAGATGTATAAGGAGGAGTGGTAAGGGAAGAGAGGAGAAGGAGAAAGGAAGGGGAAGTAGAGTAGAAAAGGATGATGGAGGGAAGAAAGGAGGTAGAGAGGGGGAGGAGAGAGGGGGAAGAAAGTGTTGGATAAGGTATAAATATGGTGTATGGAAAGCAGAAGAGCCAATAACTGTTTTTGGGGTTTTTTTGGTAGTTGATGGTAAGATGAATTGATGTAATTACTTAATAATACAACATGATATTGACTATGTAATAGTATACATGTGATTATATGCTATGAAAATGGAAAATAAAAAAAAATTATGCAGAAAGACGCACCAAGCTTTTGGGGAGGAAAACAAGGGGGGGGGGGAAATCTGCCTCTGCCTCCCGGCAATTTGCCTCCTTGCAGCAAACGGTACAGAAGATATACACTCTTTGTGGTGTTACATTTCAGACTGTACTAGTACAGATGTTGTTAAAATTGATGTGGCTTTCTGGAAATATACATTATTTTGTGCCTTTAAAAGAAGATACAATAGCATTGGTCCTCTTCAGATCAAGCATTTCTTTTAAAAAGCTTCGTTTTTTTAAGTTGTCTAAAACAATAATAAAGCAGTCTTTAAAAGATAAGTCTAATAATTTGAACATTCTATTGGCCTTTATAGTTATTGACTTACCTCCTTTCAGCAAACAGACTGTTTCAGTTTAGCCTGATTAGAAAAAAAAATCTCCCTCTGCCTCCCAGCAATTTGCCTCCTTGCAGCAAATAGCGTTTCACTTTCAGTTTAAGCACGATCAGCTGTTTCAGGCTGCAGGGATTGCCATAGCTTATTGCCGCCTTCGCAAGCCCCATTTTCTCCGTTTGCTGCAAGGAGGTAAAATTCTCTGCAAGGAGGCAGAGGCCAAAGGGTGGGGGTGGGTGGGCGTGGCTACATTTGGTGTATAAGGCACACCCAAATTTTCACCCTCTTTTGAGGGGGGGAAAGGTGCGTCTTATACTCCGAAAAATACAGTAAATCACAATTTATTTGTTTAAGTGCAGTGTGTTCTTGGAACATGGCGATTATTTTCAGGACTTAACTTGTGTGAACCTGCTACTAAATCATTTCTATTGCCCCTCTGCTTCTATGCTGGCTATATTGACTGATAGTGGATTTTCAGGTTCTGAAAAAAAGTTTCTACCAGTCTATTCTGGAGTTGCAGAGACCACATCAGAAGAGAAACAAACATCTTGAAATGTGGTTCAGAACCAGGGGTGCATTGCTGGGGGTCCTCAGGGGTTTGGGAAAACTTGTAGCTAAGATTCTGTGCAGTTCGGAGAACCCCCAAATCCCGCTTCTGGCTGGCCCCACCCACCCTGCCCCTCCCAGGATTCCCCACGCGGCCCGTTTTGGATGCAGGACGTACTTGGAGGCTCAGAGAGGGCAAAAAATGGGCCTACCGGAAGTTCAGGAATGCCAGAAATGGGCTTGTTTCCGGCCTCCGGAGGGCCTCTGGAGCCTGGGGATGCTGTTTTTGCCCTCCCGGAGGCTCAAGGAAAGCGTTCAGAGCTTGGGGAGGGAAAAAACACACACACACCCTGCCCTGGTGCAGGAGGCCGACTAGGCCATGCCCACCATGGCCACACCCATCCAGCAACCAGGCAGAGAACCTCTTGCTAAAATTTTTGAAGCCCAATGGTGGAGGAGGAGGAGGTCCATCTCTAGTTGGTTTGGGATAGTGCATCCATCCTGGGTCTCTCTTTCAGTGGATTTTGACACCATTGATCACGGTATACTTCTGGATCAGCTCAGGGGAGTAGCGGGGTGAGGCATGGGGCCAGGGGTGAAATCCAGCAGGTTCTGACAGGTTCTGGAGAACCAGTAGCGGAAATTTTGACTAGTTCAGAGAATCGGCAAATAACACCTCTGGCTGGCCTGAGAGTGGGTGGGAATGGAGATTTTGCAGTGTCCTTCCCCTGCCATGCCTATCAAGACACATCTACCAAGCCACACTACATCCATTCCATTTCCATTTCCATTTGTTGAATTTATAGGCTGCCCAATCCCGGAGGACTCCGTGCGGCTTACAGAAATAAGAAATATTAAGAAGGGATTAAAACAATAAGACACAACAAAATTAAAAGAAACACAACATGCACCCAGTCTAAGCAGGGCTGGACCTCAATCAAGAGGTCAACAGCCCCAGGCCAGCTGGAAAAGCCAGGTTTTGATAGCTTTACGGAAGGCCATAAGAGTGGGTAGGGTCCGGATCTCTGGGGGTAGCTCATTCCATAGGACTGGAGTGGCAACAGAGAAGGCCCTATTCCGAGGCATCGCCAGCCGGCATTATCCAGCTGATGGCACCTGGAGAAGGTCCATCCTGTGAGCCATGCCCACAGAACCAGTAGTAAAAAAAATTGAATTTCACCACTGCATGGGGCTATGGAGAGTCCCTTTCTTTGCAGCTAGTTTCAGTAATTGTTGAAGGATCTGTTTCTAGGCCGTACTTTGCAGGATGCCCCCTGTCGGTTCTTGGTCAACATCTGCATCAGGGGTATCCAACCTTGGCAACTTTAAGACGTGTGGACTGCAACTCCTAGAATTTCCCAAGCCAGAAGGTGCCAAAGAAGTCCAGATGGATATCACCCAGTCTTTATGTAGATCATGACTGGCTGGGGAATTCTGGGAGTTGAAGTCCATATGTCTTAAAGATGCCAAGGTTGGCAACCCCTGATCTACATGAAGGCTGAGTGATGTCGTCCATTTGGACTTTGCCAACACATTCTACAAGTCCTTGAGAATTCTATGGCATGAGCACTTTTGAGCATGTCCCAAGGCAAACACATAACACCACAGCTGCATAACTTGTACTGGCTTCCAGTGGGTTTCTGAGTGCATTTCAAGGTACTGGTTGTCATCTATAAAGCTGTACATGGCACAAGGCCAGGTAATTTGCAGGTTCTCTTGTCTTGGATCATTTCTGCTCACTTCACCAGATCCAACGATGGGCATGCTCGGGTCTCATTTGTCAATCGGTGCCATCAAACACAATCTGGAAGAGATGCTTTCTCAGTTGAATTGCTTGTCCTATGGAGCAGCATTCCCCCAGTAAATCTGATCACCCCAATCCTGTTAGCCTTCCATAAGTCTAAGGGACTTGGCTTTCCCCTTAAACACTGAGGCTTATATGTTAGATTAGCCTGGTTAGTTTGATGTTTATGTGCCCTTTCATTTACAGCATGGGTCTCCAAACTTTATTTAGAACATTTAGTACAGCCAGCTTGGCTGGCTGCAGAATTCTGAAAGCCCACAAGACTTAAAGTTGCCAAGTTTGGAGACCCCCGATTTGCAGGATGGAAGGGGTGGATTTTTTTTGTTTTTTAGACCTCAGTTGTGCTGTGTTTGATTGCTGTTATGTTGTTGTTAGTTGCAAAGTCATGTCCGACCCATCGCGACCTCCTGGACAATGCTCCTCCAGGCCTTCCTGTCCTCTACCATCCCCCGGAGTCCATTCAAGCTCATGTCAACTGCTTCGGTGACTCCAGTCAACCACTTCATTCTCTGTGGTCCCCTTCTTCTTTTGCCCTCCATCTTTCCCAGCATGAGGCTCTTCTCCAGTGAGTCTTTCCTTCTCATTAGGTGACCAAAGTACTTGAGTTTCCTCTTCAGGATCTGGCCTTCTAAAGAGCAGTCAGAGTTGATCTCTAGGACTGACTGATTGGATCTCCTTGCAGTCCAAGGGACTCGCAGGAGTCTTCTCCAGCACCAGAATTCAAAGGCCTTCATTCCTTGGCACTCAGTCTTTCTTATGGTCCAACCTTCATAGCCATACTTTGCAACTAGGAAAATCATAGCCTTGATTATACATACTTTTGTTGGTAGGGTGATGTCTCTGCTTTTTAGTAATTGTTTTGGATTGTTGGTGTTGGTTTCAAACCTACTTTAAACCCATTTGCAAGATGGGCATCCATCTTAATTGTTTAAATAGCTAAATAAATACTGGCTAGAGCTGCGCCAATTTTTCCAAATTGTCCATCCAACTGATGGATATGAGATGGAAGATTCCTCCAAATTTCCCCAGGGCTGAAAAGGAGATTCTTTAATCATTTCTCAAGGGCAAGAGTCCCTTTAGAGTGACAACTGTAGCATCATTGTTTTAAAAAAATCACATGGGAAGAGTTCCCTCTTAAGGGATTGAAAGGAAGTTTGTAGAGCTAAGAAAGCTACAGATTATTGGCAACATTACTGAACGATGAAAGACGGGATATTTACACAAGGTCCTTGGCCACCTCATTGCTAATTAGATGCATTCCCAACCCCTGAGAAAATTCTCTTCTCCTTGGAGGGAAAAGGCGAATCCTCTTTCTTGCAATAGCAGTAGACTTATATACCGCTTCATAGGGCTTTCAGCCCTCTCTAAGCGGTTTACAGAGAGTCAGCATATTGCCCCCAACAATCTGGGTCCTCATTTTACCCACCTCGGAAGGATGGAAGGCTGAGTCAACCCTGAGCCGGTGGGATTTGAACCGCTGAACTGCTGATCTAGCAGTAGCCTGCAGTGCTGCATTTAACCACTGCGCCACCTTGCTACGGAGAGATATAGAAAATACAGTAGAACCTGAGCATTGGTAGGGTAAGGCTATGACTTAAAAAAAAAGATGTACTAGATTTTCTGATCCCACTATGGCAAATATATATTACATGAACAGGAATGGAAGCTGTTTGACAAAAGTTCTCCATACCATAAACCAGTTAAGATTATTTAACTCCGAGATATCCGTGACGGGTCGGGGCCGTGACAGGTTAATTAACCTGGGCGATGCCAACACATTCAGAGCTGTGGCTGTTACTGGCGTCTCAGAAAAAAATCTAGTTTGATATAAAAAAAGAAGTAAGAAGAAGAAAAAACAATTAAAACCAAAAAGAAAACATGCAAAGTTCATTGCGCTAATCTTATTCTAATCATAGCATAATTTATTTGACTTATTGTTACTTGTTAATAGTAACCTAGCGTGAATTTACTAATTTGACTTGTGTTACAAATCTATTCACTGTCAATTCAATTCAATTCTACTCTACCCTACCCAACTCTATTCTATATCAGGCCTGCAGGTATCTTTTATTTTGGATCTTTGGCCTGCCATACTTTCTATTATTCTACTATGCAATTTCTATTGTGGGAAAATGGGAGGGGGGATTGTATGGAGTTAGATGCTATGTAGCCATAACAAAATTCTTCCTAGAAAACCAAGGTCATCCTTTGTCTTTGCGCCTCTGCACCTGATCGGAACTGGATGGATGAAACTGTCAGCCTGGCAGTGGGAGATTGGACCATGTGATGGACTGGCGGGTGTGGGGGAAAGATCTTGAACTTTCAACTGGGTGGGGAAAACTGGGAAGTTTTCAGATTCAGGTTTTCCCAGAAGTGCCAACATGGCTCTCTTAATAAATTGGAACTTTGAGCAATACTTTGCCTTGGACTCTGATTTACTTTCAGATGCTATTTGGAACCCTGACACTCCATTCCACTCCACGTATTATTATATCTTATCTCAGTCACTTTGGTATAACAGTGATAGAAAAACTGACTGAATTCTAATCCTGACAGCTGGATGATTGGGCCAGTCCTTTTCACGCAGTCTTAGGAAGAAGGTAGTGACCAACCAAATCCAAAAAATCCAACCAATTGTTATTTAATACCCTGTTTCCCCCCAAAAAATAAGACCTCCCTGGATTATAAGCCCAATTGGGCTTTTGGGTGCATGCGCTAAAATAAGCCCTCCACCGAAAATAAGCCCTCCCCTAAAATATTTAAACACATGTGCAGCTGGTCCCCACCATTTCCTGGGGGGGGTGAGGGGGTTGGAACATGCCCCATGCGGTCCACATGCCCCTGCCATCCACACGGAACGGCGTCACGGAGGCCGCTGCTGCAAACCCTAGCTACCGCGGCCCTTCTCTTAGTGGCAGCTGCAAAAAGAGCGCCAGGCCCAGCAACACTAACAGAGACAGAACTTGCGGCCCCCTCTGGATCAGCAGTTCGAGGTTAAGGGGCCTCCCGCACCTCAAAAATAATAAGACAACCTCAAAAATAAGGCCAGGCACTTATTTCGGGCATTTTCGGGGAAACACAGAAGTCATAATGAAACCAACCATGGTTTAGGAAGTGCAGAGTTTCACTCCCATCACCCTAGTTTTCAGCCTCAGGGGAATATGGTGATGTCAACTACGTTTCTATGCCTGATTTTTTTTTTAAAGCCTGCTTTTTTTTTAAAAAAAATAAACTTTATAGTTTGGAGAGACTTTGAAATAAAATAGAGGGTTGTGAAAACTATGTGGCCAGGTCTCAATATCCAACTGGGAGTAAGATGGACAATCACAGGCCCCATGGGAATTTTTTTAATAACCTGTAAATTATCCCCCTGATCTGCAGATCATATAGGAAGGATACCAATGCCAAGAACTAGGCTGCAAATCTCTAAGCAGCTGCTAGATGATGTTTCTATATCTCTTTGCCATTAACTTGTCATCTAGAGTTTTTACAGATTGGTTATATTTTGTTTGTGCATTTATTTATTTATATCCCACCTTTATTATTATTTTTTTACAAATATCATATTTTTCAGCGTATAAAACACACCGGAGTATAAGAGGCACCAAGATTTTGAAGAGGCAAATTAAAAAAAAAAAAGTTTTTGCACTCTGCAGACCTCCCAAAAACGTGCCTGTTTCTTTGTCAAAAAGGCATGCATAGCCTTTAGGAGGCTTGTAGTGTGCTCCTGAGGGCTGGTGGGGAGGCAAAACCAGAACGAAATGGCCTGTTTTTTGCTCATTTTTGCCCTCCCCAGCCCCCAGGAGCACTCTGGAAGTCTCCTAAAGGCTATGCATGGCCATTTTTGCAAAGGGGGAGGGGTTTCTGGAGGCCAAAATTGCTGTATTCAGTGTATAAGACACACCCAGATTTTCACCCTCTTTTTTGAGGGAACAAGGTGCGTCTTATACTCTGAAAAATATGATAAGTCAAGGCAGTGGACAGACACCTTCTCCTATTTTCTCCACAACTCTGAGGTGGGATGTGCTGAGAGGAGAGAAACTGCCCCAAAACCACCCAGTTGGTTTATATGCCTAAGGCAGGACTAGAACTTGTCATTACTTGGTAATTGGCCCAAAGGCATTCCTAAGGGAGGACTAGAACTCAAAGTCTCCTGGTTTGTAGTCCAGCATCTTTATCTCTACACCACACTGGCTCTATGAATCCAGTCAACTCCACTTTATTTGGGGAGATCTGGCTAACTAAACCATGACCATTAAAAGTGGTTTAATACTGAATAAAATCCAGTATTAAAACAGTTTCTTTCCCCCAAACTATAACAGAATAATAACAGAGTTGGAAGGGACCTTGGAGGTCTTCTAGTCCAGCCCCCTGCTCAGGCAGGAAAACCCTATACCATTTCAAACAAATGGTTCTCCAATCTCTTCTTAAAAAACCTTCAGTGTTGGAGCATTCCCAACTTCTGAAGGCAAGTTTTTCTACTGATTAATTGTTCTAACTTGTCAGGAAATACCTCCTTAGTTCTAGGTTGCTTCTGTCCTTGATTAGAATAGAATAACAGAGTTGGAAGAGACCTTGGAGGTCTTCTAGCCCAGCCCGCTGCTTAGGTAGGAAACCCTACGCCACTTCAGACAAATGGTTATCCGACATCTTCTTAAGAACTTCCAGTGTTGGAGCATTCACAACTTCTGGAGCCGAGGTGGCGCAGTGGTTAGGGTGCAGTACTGCAAGCCACTTCAGCTGACTGTTATCTGCAGTTCAGTGGTTCAAATCTCACCGGCTCAAGGTTGACTCAGCCTTCCATCCTTCCGAGGTGAGTGAAATGAGGACCCAGACTGTGGGGGCAATTTGCTGACACAATTTGCTAAAAATCTGTAAACCGCTTAGAGAGGGCTGAAAGCCCTATGAAGCGGTATATAAGTGTAATTAATACAATAAATAAAAAATAAAATTTGTTCCACTGGTTAATTGTTCTAACTATCAAGAAATTTCTCCTTAGTTCTAGCTTGCTTCTTTCCTTTAGTTTCTACCCATTGCTTCTTGTCCTGCCCTCAGGTGCTTTGGAGAATAGGTTGATCCCTTCTTCTTTGTGGCAGCCCCTGAGATACTGGAAGACTGCTATCATGTCTCCCCTAGTCCTTCTTTTCATTAAACTAGACATCCCCAGTTCCTGCAACCGTTCTTCATATGTTTTAGCCTCCAGTCCCCTAATCCAGTGTTTCTCAACCTTGGCAACTTGAAGATGTCCGGACTTCAACTCCCAGAATTCCCCAGCCAGCATTCGCTGGCTGGGGAATTCTGGGAGTTGATGTCCGGACATCTTCAAGTTGCCAAGGTTGAGAAACACTGCCCTAATCATCTTTGTTGCTCTTCTCTCTACTCTTTCTAGAGTTTCAACATGACCAAATTAATTTTCTCTTTTCCCACCAAAGTCAATGCTTGGCAGAGTCTTCAGATTAGCTCACTTTCCCCCCCACCTGTTATATTTGTAGCCTTGTTGGACCATCTTGAATTCAGCCAACTCTTCCTGCCTGGAAGTCATAACTGTAAAAGAGTCAGGAAGGGAAGTGAGAAACAATGCAGGTTAGACTAACATTCCCAGAGATGTGATGCCCTTCATTTATATTCAATGAAGTCATTTCTACTAAAAAAATATTTGTGATTTCAATCCATTTTTTTAAAAAAAATATTCTGAATGTTTCAATGTATTTCTTTCCAGTACTTTTGACATTTTTTTCATGACCATCCCATATGATATAATGTTCCTTCTTTGTTATGGCAATTCACGTGTTTATTATTACAATATATGGTTTATCATTTTGGCAGCTGGTGAAGTTATATATCGTTTATATCAATTTAGCTTGGAGTAAATTTAATTGGCTTTTTTCCTGTAACTCTTTTCATTGATCCACTGTGATTACCTCTTTCAAATTTTCCTTCCCTTTTATTACACAATGTTTTTCTTTGCTCTGTCATTATATTTCAGTAAAGACTTTATAGATACAGCCCAATAAACAAACTCAGTTTTATATGTATCTAGATTCACCTTTGGCAAGATGAGTAGCATATGCTTAATACACAAATAAATATATAAATAATTTTACTTTTTCAAGTCCCTTCGGTTTTTATGATCACTTTTTACATGTTATAATTCTTTACCTTTCTAATTATTTGCTGATACATTAACTATGATAGATTCCTTCTTTCATGGGTTCATGTTGAGCCAAGGTGGCGCAGTGGTTAAATGCAGCACTGCAGGCTACTGCTAGATCAGCAGGTCAGCGGTTCAAATCTCACCGGCTCAGGGTTGACTCAGCCTTCCATCCTTCCGAGGTGGGTAAAATGAGGACCCAGATTGTTGGGGGCAATATGCTGACTCTCTGTAAACCGCTTAGAGAGGCCTGAAAGGCCTATGAAGCGGTATATAAGTCTACTGCTATTGCTATTGCTATGCTGTGTTGTTTCTCTGTTTCCTAAATCCGAAAGTGTTATTTTGGCATATCTCATTAAATCTTAGCTGTCTTTAGAGCAGGGGTCCTCAAACCTTTTAAATAGGGGGCCAATTCACCATCCCTCAGACTGTTGGAGGACCGGACTGGCTGGGTGGGCGTGGCTAGCTGGTCATGTGACTGGGTGGGCATGACTAGGTCATCATGACCAATTTAACCATCCATTGAACAATGCACACATATTAAACTTTAATTTGGTTTGCTCCTGGGAAAGTTTTATTTACTTTTATTTGCATGTTGCTCTTTTAGTTGCCTTTTTTTTTACTAGAATGTTTTTTCAGTTGCTTAAGAGTCTAGTGGTCCACTTCAGGAAACTTAGTTTTCCAGCAATTCTTCTCAGCTCCAAGGAGCTTGAGATCTCTCTCTCTCTCTCCCTCCCTCCCTCCCTCCCCCTCCCTCTCTGTCTCTGTCTCTGTCTCTGTCTCTGTCTCTCTCTCTCTCTCTCTCTCTCTCTCTCTCTCTCTGTGTGTGTGTGTGTCTCCCACTCTCTCTCTATCTATCTTCCAGAGAAGGGGAGGTGAAAAACGAGCCGTTTTTGCCCATTTTTTTAACCTCTTGGGGTGTCTCTGTGCCCCGATTTTCACCTCTCCCACCTCCAGAAGTCTCTGCAGGCCAAAGTTCTAGTCCATGGGGCTCACGAAGGTAAGTTATGCGATTGGCCGAAGGGTGGGTGGAGTGATGTGGGTGGGGCCTCGTGGTCCTCCGCAGGCTGGATTAATGGCTTCGGCGGGCCGCATGCAGCCTGTGGGCCATAGTATGAGGACCCATGCTTTAGAATAACAAGCTTTTGGCGAAATGCTGGCTGGGGAATTCTGGGAGTTGAAGTCCACACATTTTAGAATTGCTAAGACTGAGAAACACTGCCCTAGTGAAACCTAACGCTCAGTAGGTGTGCTGGACTTGAGTTCCCGTAACTGTGGGAAATTATATCTACGTAGGATTGAGGAAAATCATCAATATTCTTGTGGCCTCTTAAAAATAAACAATAATGCTGGATAAATGGCCAGTGATCTATCATGATGCCATGAAGTCACTAGGAAGAGCCGTCGGTATTCATTGTGTCCTTCCTAAAGGATTCAATTCCTAAAGGATTGAAAATGTTGGCCCATCTAGCCTACAGGTATTTTAAGAGCTGTCAAAAGGGCGCATTGGATACAACATGCAGATCACAGTCCAGGCATCTTTGCCCTGGAAAATAAATTTTGACTAACTCGCCTGGAATCGTGTATCTTGGCTGCTCTTTGGGTATTTTATCTACCCAATATACGGAAGGTCTGCAGGGAGAAAAAAAGAGAAACCAAATTAATCTAAATTAAAACCTCAGAATTTCTATCTCCATAACCCTTCTTCTGACTCCTAACATTATTGAATGTTATTCTATTCACTTTACTTTATTGTCATTGTACGTATATACAAAGCAGTGGGGGATTATGACCGGTACGCCTGCTGGGAGCACTAGGTACACAATAACAGAGTTGGAAGGGACCCAGAGGTAGTATTCTACTGGTTCGAACCAGTTTGCCTGAAACTGGGAGCGGAAATCCTGGGTGATTCCACCTACCCGCCCTGGCTCTACAGCATCCCATTTAGGTCCCTTTTTTTTGCCCAAAGCGCATGCACAGAAGGCTGTGTGCATCAGAGGTGGTATTCAGCAGGTTCTGACCAGTTCTGGAAATTTGGAGTAGTTTGGCGAATCGGTAAATAATACCTCTGACTGGCCCTGCCCACATCTATTCTCTGCCTCCTGCGTCCCAGCTCATCGTGCGTCTCCCCTGCCACACCTACCAAGCCACGCACACAGAATCAGTAGTAAAAATGTTGAATCCCAACATTGATGCACAGAAGTGGTCGCTCACATTTGCGAACCGGTAGGGAAGGTAAGTGAATGTCACCCCTAAAGGGACCTCTTAATCCATCCCCCCACCCAAGCACAAGATCCTACCCCATTTCTGACATATGGCAGTCCCATCTCTTCTTGAAAGCTTCCAGTGATGAAGCTCCCACAACTTCTCTTCCACTGATTAATTGTTCTCACCGTCAGAAAATTTCTCCTTATTTCAAATTTGAATCTCTCCTTAATCAGTTTCCATCCATTATTCCTTGTCTGGCCTTCAGGTGCTTTGGAAAATAGGTTGACTCCCCTCCTTTCTGTGACAGCCCCTCAAGTATTGGAACACTGCTATCATGTCTCCCCTAATACTTAACGTATTTTTCAGAGTATAAGACGCACTGGAGCATAAGACACACCAAGGTTTTGAAGAGACAAATTTTTAAAAAAATAGGTAGGTAGATAGAGGGAGAGAGAGAAAAATACAGTAGGTAGGTAGAGAGAGAGAGAGAGAGGGATAGAGAGGGAGAGAAATACAGTAGGTAGGTAGGGAGAGAAAGTAGGTAGGTAGGTAGGTAGATAGATGGAGAGAGAGAGAGAGAGAGAGAGAGAACTACAGTAGGTAGGTAGAGAGAGAGAGAGAGGGATAGAGAGGGAGATAAATACAGTAGGGAGGGAGGGAGAGAAAGAGTAGGTAGATAGGTAGGTAGATAGAGGGATAGAGAGAGAGAGAGAGAACTACAGTAGGTAGATAGAGAGAGAGTAGGTAGGTAGATGTTTCCAGGTGTATTTATCCATGTGCTGGAGAAGGAAATCGCTGACAACCTGCAGCACCTAAAACTTGTTTCTGCTGATACAGCACTCGATCAATATAGTTCTCATCAATCAGTTAAAAAGCTTCCCAAAAGGGAAAAAAACCCATCCCAAAAATGTTTTTCGCAAAAATGGGCCTGTTTTTTTTTTTTCAAATAAAAGGCATGAATAGCCTTTGGGGGACTTGCAGAGTGCTTCTGGGGGGATAGGGAGCAAAAACGAGGAAAAACGGCCCCATTTTTCATGAAAATGGGCCTGTTTTTTGTCAAAAAAATTGCATGCATAACCTTATGCAGGCTTACAGAGAGCTGCTGGGGGCTGGGGGGGGGGGGCAAAAAACAGCTCATTTTTTGCTCATTTCTGCCCTCCCCAGCCCCCAGGAGCTCTCTGAAAGCCTCCATAAGGGTATGCACAGCCATTTCGGTGAAGGGGCGGGGTTACAGGAGGCAAAAAATGCTGTATTCGATGTATAAGACTCACCCAGATTTTCAGCCTGTTTTTGAGGAAAAAAGCTGCGTCTTATACTCCAAAAATACAGTATTTTCTTTAGACTAGCCATGCCCAGTTCTTGTAATCGTTCTTCGTATATTTTAGTCTCCAGTCCCCTAATCATCTTCGTTGCTCTTCTTTGCACCCTTTCTAGACTCTCAACATCTTTTTTATAAACTGGATACAGTATTCTAGGCATGGTCTTACTAAGGCTTTATAGAGTAGTATTAACACCTTACGTGATCTTGATTAAATCTCTCTCATAATGCAATTTAGGATTGCATTGGCTTTTTGGCTGCCGCCGCTCACTGTTTACTCATATTTAATTGGATTCAAAAAATTTTACTACCAGTTCTCTGGGTGTGGTTTGACAGGCTTGGCTTAGCTTGGTGGGTGTGGCTTAGCTTGGTGGGTGTGGCTTAGCTTGGTGGGCATGGCAGCAGGTGGATACTGCAAAATCCCCATTCGCTCCCCACTCCTGGGGGAAGGATACTGGAAAATCCCCTTTTCTACCCCACTCCAGGGCAAGGATAGTGGAAAATCCCCATTTCCTCCACACCCCACTAACCTGCTTTCCAGCTCCGTTCTCCTGTGCAGGGCAACAGAAGAAGACCCAGCCAATCAGCTGGGACTCAGGAGGCACGAATAGATAGGGCAGGGCCAGCCAGAGGTGGTATTTGCCGGTTTGTCAGGACTGGTCAGAACAGACTGAATACCACCTCTGACCCAATGGGTGACTTCAGAGGACTGGCACAAGTTGCCTCACCTCTTCCCATACTCAAGGCAGAGAAACAGAGATATTTTCACTGCCTCTGCATTTCACCTGTTCATGCTTTAAATCCCGGGAGTTTTGAGAAAATAGGAATTCTCACCTGGGGAATAGAACTTGGTGGTTGATTTTTGGTCGGGCAAGGATGCTGAGCCGATCCTGCTTGCTCCCCCATTTTGAAGGCATCGGTTACCACAGCAGCCAGGCAGCCCTGCAGACTTATGGAGGAGAGGAAAACTGAAGTGATGCTTCCAAGCGAGCCAATGATGATGAAAGATTCAACATCTGTTGAATGGGACATAGATGTCTCAGAGAGGTTCTGGCAACATGGCATCGGACCTGGGTACTTGAGAGACCGCCTCCTGCTAATTACCTCCCAAAGACCGATTAGATCCCACAGACTAGGTCTCCTCCGAATTCCATCTGCCGACCAATGTCGGCTGGCAACTCCCCGGGGGAGGGCCTTCTCTGTGGCTGCTCAGGCCCTCTGGAACGATCTCCCCGTTGAGATCCGGACCCTCACCACCCTTCTGGCTTTCCGCAAAGCTACTAAGACCTGGTTGTTCCGGCAGGCCTGGGGCTGTTGAATCTTCCAGCCCCATCCGAGGTATGAATGTTACCGTATTTTTAAATTGTTTGTCTTTTTACTTTTATTTTGTACCCCCCCCTTCCCCCCAGGTTGTTAGCCGCCCTGAGTCTCTCGGGAATAGGGCGGCATACAAATTAAATAAACTTTAAACCTAAACAGGAAAAGCATGTAGGGGTTAGGGGACCGGTTACTTCGAATGGTCATTAAATGAACTGATGTAAGTCGAGGACTACCTGTTTAGATAATTCTTGACTTACAACTATTCATTTAGTGACCAAAGTTGCAATGACACTGAAAAAAGTGTCCTTGCGTTTCCAACCATTGCAGAGGCTCCACAATCACGTGATCAAAATTCGGGCACTCGGCAAACAGCATTTAACAACGGATTCACTTAAGAACTGCATGATTCACTTAACTGCAGTTATTCGCTTAACAAGCGTGGCAAAAAAGGTTGTAAAAAACCCCACACAACTGCCTTGATTAACCACAGAAATTCCAATTATGTTTATAAGTTGAGGACTGATTGATTCTACCCAGATCCATTTCTTTCTGGGTTATGTTGTGGTCCAGCGGCGGCCTGCGGAGCTGGCAGCAGAGTCAGACAGCGAGGAGGTTGGGGAGGAACATGGGCTAGTCCTGGAGTCTGGGGAAAGCTCTGATGAGGGCTCTATATCGAAGGCAGAGAGGGGGCCAGAGCCATATGGTAGCTATGTGCTGCCTCTGGAGCATCCAGAGTCAGACATCAGCGAGGCAGAGGAACAGGCTCCCCGTTCCCAGTGTGCAAACGCACAGAGCTGCCAGAAGGCAAGAACAGTTAAGACAAAAGGGATGACTTGGGAGTAAGGCTTGGAGGTGATTGGCCCCTCCCATAGGACATAAAGGAGGAACAAAGGCACGTGAGCCTATGCAGGAAGCAACTTTGTTCATGCTGGTCAGTTTACCTTCTGAAGCTCCGTTTTGACTCTTTGCTCCTTGTGGCCTGCCATGCTAATTTCCAATTAAGTCTTTGGCAGTGTTTCAAGGCAGATAAAGGTGGGTGCTTAGCAGCCTTAACCTGAAAGACTTTGGCAGCCTACTGTAGGACTCTTTACAAACTATTTGGGACTCATTACGGGCTGTGAATGAACATAATTCACAGCCTTTGAAATAAAAAGAGAGTTTTGGGGACTAAGCATGTGCTTTTTACTGTATCAGGAAGCCTAGGTCAGAACAGGATGCTGAATTCAGTTCCCAACCAAGCCCTAATTAGTTTGTTTCCTCTCTTTCATTTCCCTATTTCATTTCCACCCCAACCAACCTGTTTTGGTACTTCAGAAGGGACTTTTGTTCTCTTAAAGCCCAATGAGTCAGATAATTAGTTGTGTCTACTTTGTAAAACGTATAATTCACAATTTCTTCAGAAAGAAGTCAAGGCAGTCTGAATTCCTCTCCTTTCTCCAGATTTTATCACCACAACAAGCTTGGGATGTAGGCTCGGTTGAGGGACAAGGACCAGGCCAAAGCTGAGCTTCTATGATTGAGGGAACTTCTCCCCCCCCCCCCCCCCCCCGTAAAACATAGATTTAGTAAACCTTTTAACATAAAAAAATAAATGCAAGATGGCTGCTGGGAACTATGCAGTAGCCATGAAACTCGCAATAAACTTTTTAACTCCAGGAGAGGCAACTCTTCATATACTTAAGTATACTCAGAAAGTTTAATGTTGAAAGAACTCGTGCGGAATATTCTTCGGTGTGTTGCAAATCTGTTCTGAACCAAAAGCAGGTGAGGTCTCGCAACACACCTTTTGGCTGTTTGCGTATTGCTGAGCTCAGGACTGAACCTTGCGTAAATGTTGGGACACTTTGCGTGCGTAATCCAGGCTACTCTTGCCCAAGCACTTAACCTGTAAATCCTACTAAGAGCCAAGGTGGCGCAGTGGTTAAATGCAGCACTGCAGGCTACTGCTAGATCAGCAGTTCAGCGGTTCAAATCTCACCGGCTCAGGGTTGACTCAGCCTTCCATCCTTCCGAGGTGGGTAAAATGAGGACCCAGATTGTTGGGGGCAATATGCTGACTCTCTGTAAACCGCTTAGAGAGGGCTGAAAGCCCTATGAAGCGGTATATAAGTCCACTGCTATTGCTATTGCTATGAAAATCCCCTGCACCCCAGGGTGGTTTTTTGTGAAGATCTCTGTGGTGATGAACATGGAACTAGCACGAAAAAGGTTTGGTACAGTCTTCCCACTTCACACAGGCCTAATGTCAGGGTTCCAAATAGCATCCAAAAGTAAATCGGAGTCCGAGGCAAAGTATTGCTCAAAGTTCCAATTGATTAAGGGGGCCATGTTGGCACATCTGGGAAAACCCGAATCTGAAAGCTTCCAGGTTTCCCCCACCCATTTGAAAGTTCAAGATCTTGTCCCCAACACCCACAAGTCCATCCCATGATCCAAATCTTCCCCTACCATGCTAACAGCTTCCACCCATCCAGTTCCAGCCAGGTGCAGAGGTGCAGAGACAAAGGATGACCTTGGCTTTCTACAAAGGATTTTGTTATGGCTACATAGCATCTAACTCCGTACAATCCCCCCTCCCAATGATTGAGGGAACTTCTTAATCTAGCCCCGTCAGTACTCAGTCACTCTCTCTTTTTATTTTACTTGTATTGCCTATGTCCAGAACTGGGAATAATCCCCAAAAACCTATTTGGTGGCACTCCCATATCTATTTCCAAAATTGGATTCTGCCTTACTGTGTAAAATATACTAAGCAGGCTGCCTGGTGATTTTATTTTTTTAAAAAAAATTGCATTACAGGTAATCCTCAACTTACAACCACAATTGAGCTCTCACATTTCTCTTGCTGAGTGAGACAGTTGTTAAGTGAGTTTTGCCCCCTTTAACGACTTTTCTTGGCACAATTGTTAAGTGAATCATTGCAGTTGTTAAGTTGGTAACATGGCTGTTAAATGAATCTGGCTCCCCCACTGATTTTGCTTGTCGGATGGTCGCAAAAGCGGATCACATGACCCCGGGACACTGCAACCGTCATAAATATGAAACCGCTTATCAAGCAACCAAATGTAAATCACATAACCATAGGGGTTTGTAAGTGTGAAAAAGGGTCATAAGTTGCTTTTTTTCCACGCCATTGTAACTTTGAATGGTCACTAAACAAACTGTTGTCAAGGATTACCTGTACTAGGGCACAACTCCAGAAATAAGTGACATCATTTTTAGAAAGGTAATATCAATGATCACCACATGAGGGTAGCCTTTCCTCAGAAAATGGTGATATTTACTTATGTAAAAGTTTGAACAGAAAGTGGAAATCGAGACACCTGAACAATTAGAGATGCTTTGGATTTAGATAGAGGTAGGTAGGTAGGTAGGTAGGTAGGTAGGTAGGTAGGTAGGTAGGTAGATAGATAGATAGATAGATAGATAGATAGATAGATAGATAGATAGATAGATAGATAGATAGATAGATAGATATGGATGGAATGGATGGAATGGATGGATGGATGGATGGATGGATGGATGGATGGATGGATAGATAGATGATAGATATGGATGGATGGATGGAATGGATGGATGGGTGGGTGGGTGGGTGGGTGGGTAGGTAGGTAGGTAGGTAGGTAGGTAGATATGCATAGATGGATGGATGGATGGATACAGACAGACATAGATAGAGAATAATTAGTTGGGTAGGTGTGTGGATGGATAAGATTAGAGATAGATGGGTGGGTTGGGTAGGTAGGTAGGTAGGTAGGTAGGTAGGTAGGTAGGTAGGTAGGTAGCTAGATAGATAGATAGATAGATAGACAGATAGATAGATAGATAGATAGAGATGAATGGATAGATGGATGGATAGATGGATGGATGGATACAGACAGACATAGACAGAGAATAATTAGTTGGAGAGGTTTGTGGATGGATAAGATTAGAGATAGGTGGGTGGGTGGGTGGGTAGGTAGGTAGGTAGGTAGGTACGTAGATAGATAGATAGATAGATAGATAGATAGATAGATAGATAGATAGATAGATAGATAAATAGAAAGAAAGAAAGATAGATAGATAGATAGATAGATAGATAGATAGATAGATAGATAGATAGATAGATAGATAGGGATAGATGGATGGATAGATGGATGGATGGATACAAACAGACATAGACAGAGAATAATTAGTTGGAGAGGTGTGTGGATGGATAAGATTAGAGATAGATGGATGGATGGATGCATGCATGCATGCATGGCTACAGAGAAGAGGGAATTGACTTAGTTTCTAGGGCATCACAGGGAAGGACAAGAAGTAATGGATGGAAGCTTGTTAAAGATAGATCCAATCTGGAACTAAGAAGAAATTGTCTCACAGAACAATTGATCAGTGGACAAGCTTGAATAGTTTGGACAACATTTGATCAGGTAGATATAAAGTCTCCTGCTTTGAGAAAGGTGTTGGACTAGAAGATTCTAGTTCAGGGGTGTCAAACTCACATTGTCACGGCGTCATCACATGACATATCAGGACGTTCCCCCCCTTTGCTAAATCAGGCAGGTGTGGGGCCAGCACATAACCCATCCGGGCTGTGGGCTGCAAGTTAGACACCCCTGCTCTAGTTGGACCAGATGTAAAAAAGGTGTTGAGACTCTAGAAAGAGTGCAGAGGAGAGCAACCAAGAGAATTAGGGGACTGGAGACTAAAACATATAAAGAACGGTTATAGGAACTGGGTATGTCTAGTTTAACAGAAAGGACTAGGGGAGACATGATAGCAGCCTTCCAATATCTCAGGGGTTGCCACAAAGAAGAGGGAGTCCAACTATTCTCCAAAGCACCTGAGGGCAGGACAAGAAGCAATGGGTCAAAGAGAGAAGCAAATTGGAACTAAGGAGAAATTTCATGACAGTGAAAACAATTAACCAGTGGAACAACTTGCCTCTAGAAGTTGTGGATCCTCCAACAATGGAAGTTTTGAAGAAGAGGTTGGATAACCATTTGTCTGAAGTGGTATGGGGTTTCCTGCCTAAGTAGTGGGATGGACTAGAAGACCTCCAAAATCCCTTCCAACTCTGTTATTCTATACTTCCAAGGTCTCTTCCAGCCCTAAGGTTCTATGTTCTATTTCATATCATTGTTAATTAGAACTTAATATATGGCTGGCTCAGGAATTCTGGGAGTTGAAGCCCACAAGTAGTAAAAGGCCGTAATTGCTTACCCATGCTCCATTGTGAAAATCAGAGGAATTTGCTTAAGCACATGGACCCAATATCTTTAATCCCAGGCCAGTTTGGAGAAAAAAAAAACTAAAATGTCATTTCAGCGGGGAATGGCTAGAATTATTCAGTCTTTTCTATACTACTTAACAGCTAACGAGTGATTTGGAATTTAGATACTTTGGGTGTGAGAAATGTGAATAATTGCTTCAAGGCCAGGTGATGTTTTCTCCAATCTGCTACCACCTTCCCAAATTTTGCGATCAACAAGTGCAAAATTGTTGCCATAGCATCCTTGCTGCTATGTGGAGAAAATCCATGCTTCAGGGAATTAGTGTGTTTTGGTCCACAGGAGCAGAAACAGAAGCAAATCACACCCACAGAAGTTGCATCCACAAAACTAACAGATCTAGATTAAATTGGGGCCAGGCCTTTTGTAGGTCAGCAAATTTTGGCAATTTAGCTGTTGGTTGAGTCCCACCTTCAACATTCTTTACTAACTCTGGTAGTTGTCATGAAAGAGGCTGAACAATTCTATTTTTTTCCCCACAATGAAGGTTTCCTGAAAGTCCCAGGGTCCTAAACCAACAAGGGACTTGGGCAGCGTATAAATTTGATAAATTACTATTATTATACTTAAGCCTCTTTTTTTTCTGCAAGCCCTGGAATTCCCTTCAAATCCAATCACGGAGGCACAATTGCTAAGAATTATGTCAGTTTCATGCCATTTTGAGGACGTGACCCCCTAAAATAGGCTTCATGTAATTGAAATAACTAAGACATAAAGAATAACAGAGTTGGAAGGGACCTTGGAGGTCTTCTAGTCCAACCCCCCACCCAAACAGGACACCCTAAATCAGGGGTGTCAAACTCAAATTTCATGGAGGGCTGCATCAGGGTTGTGTTTGACCTTCAGGTTGGCGCGGCCAGGGTGGGTCGACTTCATGTCGGGGGCGCTTGTTGAAGCCCGAGCGCTCGGCCAGTGAAAACAGACTCCCGAACTCCATTTTCGGCTGCGACGGCCTCCTGCAACCCTTTGCCAGAGAAAATGGAGCTCAGGAAGGTCGCATGCAGCCCTCCCGAGCTCTGTTTTCACTGACAGAGTCACTGCGGGCCAGTCCTTTGCTGTTTCCAGGACTGCCCACAAGCCAAATCTAAGCACGGCCGAAGCTGCCCCCCAGGCCTTGATTTTGATACCCCTGCCCTATAACATTCTGAACAAATGGCTGTCCAGCCTTTTCTTTAAAAGCCTCCAGTGATGAAGCACCCACAACTTCTGGAGGCAAGCTGTTCCACCGATTAATTGTTCTCGGTGTCAGGAAATGTCTCCTTAGTTCTAGTTGAGAGTAATGGACTTCTTCCATTAGTCTCACACCACCTTAAAAAGATGGGAATGGCCAATCCTACCTGCCTGTATGCTATTTCCCCCACCTTTTTGCTTCCTTCCCCAGTCCTCTGACTTCCCAAAGTAGCTCAGCCTGGTTCTATCAACAGCCAGCCAGAAGACCTAGACATTGTCCTTGCTGAATAAAAAAGTAGACACACCTTCAAGACGAGTCACCTTGAATGATTTCATCCCCAGTTGTCTTGGCAGTAGTTTGGTTAGGTGTGATCAACAAAGTCAAGAAAATGGCTACAACTAGTCCTTGACTTACAACCATTTGTTTAGCGACTGGAGTTTTTTAAAAAACAGATTAACAGAGTTGGAAGGGACCTTGTAGATCATCTAGTCCAACCCCCCGCTCAAGCAGGAAACCCAACACCATATCTGACAAATGGCAGTCCAGTCTCTTCTTGAAAGTCTCAAGTGATGAAGCCCCCACAACTTCTGTTTCATGGGTTGATTGCTCTCACTGTCAGAAAGTTCCTCTTTGTTTCTTGGTTGAATCGCTCCTTGGTCAGTTTTCCACCCATTATTCCTTCTTATGGCCTTCAGGGGCTTTGGAGAATAACTTGACCCCACCCTCCTCTCTGTTGCAACACTGCTATCCTTTCTCCTCTGGTGCTTCTCTTCACTAGGCTAGCCATGCCCAGTTCCTGCAACCATTCCTCATATGTTTTAGCCTCCAGTCCCCTAATCATCCTGGTTGGTGGTCTCTGCACTTTTTCTAGAATCTCAACATCTTTTTTATAATGTGATGACCAAAACTGGAGTTATATAACTTCACTAAAAAGAAAGACTTATGACCAGTTCTTGCACTTACAACCATCACAGGGTTTCAATGGTCAAATTTGGGCACTTGGCAACGAGCATGCATTTATGATGGTTGCAGTATCCAGGGGTCATGTGATCCCCATCTGTGACCTCCCAGCTGGCTTCTAACAAGCAGAAACAATGGAGGAAGCCAGATTCACTTAATGTCCATGTGATTTGCTTAATGAACTAAATGATTCGCCTAACTGTGATAAAAAGGTTGTAAAATGGGGCAAAACTCATTTAACAACTGCCTTGCTTAGGGATGGAAATTCTGATTCGAATTGTGTTTGTAAATTGAGGACAATCTTTGATCAAAACTTTGCCTGTTATTTGCAGATCAAAACAGGCAGAGCTGTGGTGCCCTATCAGGGCCCAATATTAGATATTTCTGCTCCAGGATTTTTGTTTTATTTCCCTATTCATCTAGTTACTAGACCCATGATACCACTTTATAATGCTTTGGTAAGACCACACCAGGAATATTCCATCCAGTTTTGTTCACCATGACATAAAACAGATGTTGAGACTCTAGAAAGACTGTAGAAAAGAGCAGCAAAATAATTAAGGGGCTGGAGGCCGAAACATATGAAGAATAGTTTCAGAAATTGTGCATGTCTAGTCCTGGGATGGCGAACCTATGGCACGCATGCCACAGGCGGCACACGGAGCCATTTCTGAGGGCACATGAGGCGTTGTCCTGTCAGCTTCAGCGGGCATGCGGCCGCTGGCCAGCTAATTTTCTGCCTAGATTTTTGGCCATTTTTCTCCCTCCAGAGGGCAAAAAATGGCCCAACGCCTTCAGTAAGGGCTATGCGCATGCGCAGGGAGGGTTGTACATGCATGCATGGGGGTATTGCATTATGGGTGTGGGCATGCATGCATGCTCAAGACCCCCCCCCACTTTTGGCACACCTTGACAAAAACGTTATCCATCACTGGTCTAGACTAATGAAAAGATGGACTAGAGATGGCATGATAGCAGTCTTCCAATATCTCAGGGGTTGCCATAAAAAAGAGGGAGTCAAACTTTTCTCCAAAGCACCTGAAGGCAGGACAAGAAGCAATGGGTGGAAACTAATCAAGGAGAGAAGCTACCTGGAATTATGGAGAAATTTCCTGACAGTGAAAACAGTTAATCAGTGGAAGGACTTGCCTCAAGAAGTTATGAATGCTCCAACACAGGAGGCTTTTAACTGGACAGCTACATGTCTGGAGCGGTACAGGGTATCTCCTGCTTGAGCAGGGGGTTGGACTAGAAGACCTCCAAGGTCCCTTCCAACTGTGTTATTCTGTTATCCTAGTGATCTTCCACCCATTGACTTTGCTTAGATATTGAGAAAGAGACAATGCTTATTACTGTTGCCTGGAAGTATGCCAATGTGCACAGCACAGAATAAATTGTTATACTGTATTTTCTAGAAATTTAAAATTTGGTAAACTGAATTGGGTGGGGGGTAGTATGCAATTAACATCCTTAATTTTGTGTAGGAGAAGCTCAGCTCACCTGGTTCCTCTGACTCTAGAGTCTTGTTGCTGTGGGTGATGAGGTTTCATCCTCTACAATTGGGTGTGTTTCGTTGTATTTAAGTACAATGACAATAAAGATTATACTTATACTTAAACACACTTAACTCGATCCTTTTTTTTCTGACTCTGGACACTACCCTGAGCTTTAAATGAGCCAAAGAGATTTGCACAACATGCTAAGACACACATATATATCCATACACACCCATAGGACCTAGCTATAATGATCATGGTGGGTGAATCTGGTTGACTGATCAGTAAACAGTCAGTTGAACTTGTGTGAACTCAGCTACTATAGGTAAAGGTTCCCCTCGCACATATGTGCTAGTCGTTCCCGACTCTAGGGGGCGGTGCTCATCTCCGTTTCAAAGCCGAAGAGCTGTCCGAAGACGTCTCCGTGTCATGTGGCTGGCATGACTAAATGCCGAAGACACATGGAGCGCTGTTACCTTCCCACCAAAGGTGGTTCCTATTTTTATACTTGCATTTTTTACGTGCTTTCGAACTGCTAGGTTGGCAGAAGCTGGGACAAGTAACGGGAGCAGCGCTAGGGATTCGAACCACTGAGCTGCCGACCTTCTGATCGACAAGCTCAGTGTCTTAACCACTGAGACGCCGTGTCCCTTCAGCTACTATCTAAATGTTTGGTTTTTTAAAAAAAGAAATACTGTTCCATTAGGTTGGCTTTGACCAAATAGTTCATCCAGGTTCCTTGAGACATCTCACCAAAGACATTTATGGATGGGCAACTGTGATGAGCCAAGGTGGCGCAGTGGTTAAATGCAGCACTGCAGGCTACTGCTAGATCAGCAGGTCAGCGGTTCAAATCTCACCGGCTCAGGGTTGACTCAGCCTTCCATCCTTCCGAGGTGGGTAAAATGAGGACCCAGATTGTTGGGGGCAATATGCTGACTCTCTGTAAACCGCTTAGAGAGGCCTGAAAGGCCTATGAAGCGGTATATAAGTCTACTGCTATTGATGACTACTAGCTAGAAGAAAACTCATTCAGAAACAGTACTTGGACCCAGTGGGAGCAGCTTCCTAAGTTCCTGGGCCTCTGAGTTATTTTCCTTCCTGGCCCTTTTCCTAATGCCGCTCTACCCCCTGTGGATACCAACCTGCCTTGAGTCTTTGCATGGCTTAAGCAATCAGAGTAAGGCAAGCGATGTTGCCACGGAGACTATGACCGCATCTTCCGTTGCCTGGGGAACCTCTTTGGACCGAACGCCTCGGATGCATTCTGAGAAAGGCCAGTGGGACAGAAGAACATTCAAAGAGATCCGTTGGGTACGATAGCATCAAACTCCTAAAGGCTTAGAAGAACCTTTCACTCTTTTATGAGTCAATGCCACCTTCTCATCAAAATCTTTCAGTGTTTATAAGCGATGCAGATTTTTACCTTCAGCACATAACTGTGTCCTGAGCTCCTTGTAGACAGTCAGAATAGCTAAATTGGAAGGGACCTTTGAGGTCCTCTAGTCCAATCCCCTGCTCAAGCAGGAAACCCTAATACCATTTCAGACAAATGATTGTCCAATCTCAGCCAGATCCAATCTTTAGACTGGATGTATTTGTACAACATTGAAAAAGTGAAGAGAATCTCTATTAATGGGAAGGTGATAAGGAAAATATTAGAATGTGCATAAATGAACAGATTAACAGGAGCAATTAAGGAGAAAGAGCAAACTGAATATTATATGATTTGGTAAGTATTTTACCAGGAGTTTGGAAATGAAGAAAGCTGAAAAAATAAGTAGACAATACACTTAACATAAAGATATAAAACTGTTAGTATGTGTATGATGAGAATAATGATGTTTAATGTTGATATGATATTATTACTAGAAAATAGTAAGAAAAATGGAGAGTTTTATAACGTTTAAACGCTCAATATATTATAATACTAAACTTAGGGAAATAATGGTAATATGAATGTGAAAGATGTGGCAATTGAGGAACGATGTTGCACAGAGATGTTTGTACCCAGACAGTGCATAAAGAAAGATGGAATGTTTATTTTTATAATTGAAAAATAATAAAACTCTTTTTTTATTAAAAAACCTGGATGTGGCATTTTTTTTCACCTATCAAGGCCTTCTCAAGGACCTAGGATAAGCACATGTTCCTGTTGATTGGTGCTAAAGGTATTGTCGCAGGATGTGTTTTGTTCCAAATAACATTGCCTTTTGCAATCGACTGATTTCGTTTATGCCAATAGTGTTGGAATGGTGCTCCAGTTGTTTTGGGATTGCACCCAAGGCACCTGATACTGTCACTGTTTCCATTTGCCACAGTTGTTCTATCATTTCCCCCCCCCCCCATTCTACAAATCCCATCCAGCGGTTTACCGAAATCGGTGGCATAGTCTGTTGGCTTCCTAAAGTGGGAACACACAAAAAGTGTTGTGTACAACCTTAAAATAAGATCGAGGTGTTTATTTTTAAAGAAAAGCCAAAAAACACTCAAAAACTCTCTATAAATTCAGGGGAAGAAAACAGAACCTCTGGATTGCAGTAATGTGTGTGATAAGGCTGTCACTCCTCTGTATTTTTATATCCTCTCAAATACAAGGGAAAGGTTGTGTCTCCAGCAGTGGTGGGATTCAAATAATTTAACAACCGGTCCTCTGCCCTAATGACCAGCTGGGTAGGCATGGCTTAGTGGTCATGTGACTGGGTGGGCATGGCCAACTCAACGTCAGGGCGATGGGTGCTTCATCTTAGCTATTACAATGTCATAAGGGTTAACAGGAGAGGCAGTTTCTGTAAGCAGGGCAATAAAGATTAGGCTAGAAACAACACCAGAATGTTTCCTTCCTGCCTTCCTTGCAGGATTAGCCCTGTAAAGTGGGGGGAAAAAACAAAATGAGATTTCTTCCAACAACTGGTTCTCCGAACTGCTTAGAAAGTTAATAACCGGTTCTTCTGAATAGGTGCGAACCGGCTGAATCCCACCACTGGTCTCCAGGCACCATCAAAGCACTGCCTTGCCTCAGCTTGTATAAGATTACAGACAGTCCTCGACTTAAGGCCACAATTAGGACCAGAATTTCTGTTGCTAAGCAAGGCAGTCGTTAAGTGAGTTGCGTTTGTACTACTTTTTTTGCCATGATTGCTAAGCGACCCGTTGCTGCTGTTAAACGAAGCCCGCAGTCGTTAAATGAATCCACCTTCCCCCGTTGACTTTGCGTGTTGGAAGCCAGCTGGGAAAGGTCACCAACAGTGATCATACGATCCCAAAATGTTTCTTTTTTATTTATTTTTTAAGTCAAGGTTTTTATTTTTTTAATACAAATTTTCACACAATATATAAACAAAGTGTTGTCCGGTCGATCCCAGAACTTTTCAACTCTCCTAAATACATGCACATTTTAATCATATGAGGCCGGGGGGAGTGGGGGGGGGGAATGCCACAACAGTCATAAGTGCAAGGACTGGTTTCCAGGCCACCACCTTAATTATTGCACCAAACTGGCTTTAAAAATAAGAAATACTACCTTTTATATGGTAACCTATGAATGCTTTAAATGAGATATACCTCCTGGCTTTGTAACAGCGTTTAGGGAGGAAATGGAGAGGCATAATGGTTACCTTTTGAGAACTGAATGCAAAGAAATTTCATTTTAATGTATGCTAATTAGTGTACATTTTAAAATGACAGTAAAGTTTTTATTCTCCTCTATTCTCTGTCAGATATTTAAAGCAGCATTGCTGTTTTGCAAGACAAACTTGGACCCTCTTCTATAGGTCCACACCAAAGGGAGAACATGTCCAAATGCAAAACTTGCTGGTATGCCCAAATATGGGAGGAAGATGACACTTCCATTCTCTGTCCTTCGGCTCATCACAAGAGACCATCCAGACAGAAAAACCCAATATTTTTTTACTGTTGCCTTTTTGTTACATTTGTTATATTTGTGCTGATAAATAAATAAATATTTCAAGCTATTTAGCTCTCATCAGCTAGCCATACCCTTGCTGGGAATCGAACCTGTGCTCTATTGCCTCTTAGGCAGATGCGTTAACCACTGAGCTACAGAGCTCGACTCCTTATCAGCCAGGCCAGGGTGAAAGGTATATATTTAAAGTCACAACCCCTGGTATGCCCAAATATGGGAGGAAGATATATATAAAAGATGTGTTTGCCGCAGCCCCACGCAATTCATTGCATTGCCTTAGGAAAACATTGGCATCCTCTTAGATGAAATTTCCTCTGCTGCGAGGAGGGAAGGGGAGGGGAGGAATACCATCTCGAGATTATGCAATTCTAAAACACATCGCTGCCATTCCGGAAGAGGCATTCTCTCCTTTCCCAAAGCAAAAGATGTGTGTGTGTGTGTGTGCATTTTTCCTAATCAAGGTGACACTTGGCGTGATCTTCTCATGCACGTCTATGAGATACAGGAGGCATCAAAGCTACTGGAGAAGAAGCATTCTCTCCTCCATGAGAAAGTTGAGGAAATCCGAAGACAATGTAGCATATGGACATACGCGAGAAAGGTTTCGTACCATTAGACAAGGGCTGTGGTGGGATTCAAGTAATTGAACAACCGGTTCTCTGCCCTAATGAGCGAATGGGCAGGTGTGCCCAAGGTGAGGGTGGCCAGGGGGTGTGACAGGCAGCATTCAGCCTCCTGCACCCCTCCTGGAAACAAAAATGGGCCGGGGTGCCCCCGCAATGCCCCATTTTGGGCCTAATAGGCTTCCCTGCACCTATCGGCTTGCCAAAACAGGGCGCGTGGGGACTCCTGGAAGGGATGGGGCAGGAAGGGGCGGGGCCAGCCAGCAATTTAACAACCGCTTCGCCTGAACCAGCCCGAACCGGCTGAATCCCACCACTGAACCAGGGTTCTCAAACTCAAGGCCCACGGGCGACAGGATGCTTCGATCTGGCCTGTGGGGCTGCCCTGGAAATAGCGAAGGACCGACCCGGCCAGCGCAGCCATCCCAGGCTCTGTTTTGACTGTGATGGCCTCATGTAGCCCTCTCACAGCGAAAGGCGGTGGCGTATTTTTGTGGCGGAAGTCTGCAAGAGATCACCGCAGCTGAAAATAGGAGCTGGGAGCCCATTTTCCCTGGCAGAGCACTCGGGCCACCACAGGCGGGGGCCAACACGAGTGACATCATGCTGGCCACATTCACCCACACCGCCTGCCCTCAAGGTCAAACACAACCCTGATGCAGCCCACAATGAAATCGAGTTTGACACCACTGGTTTAGACCAGTGTTTCTCAACCTTAGCAACTTGAAGATGTCTGGACTTCAAGTCCCAGAATTCCCCAGCCAGCGAATGCTGGCTGGGGAATTCTGGGACTTGAAGTCCAGACATCTTCAAGTTGCCAAGGTTGAGAAACACTGGTTTAGACAATCAGAATTGCAAAATTGGAAAGGACCTTGGCTGAAGCAGGAGACCCTGCACCATTCCAGACATGTGGCTGTCCAATCTCTTCTTAAAAACCTCCAGTGACGGAGCCCCCACAGCTTCTGAGGGCAAATTGTTCCACTGATGAATTGTTCGCACTGTCAAGAAAGAGGCATTCCCTCTCCCCTTAATAAGAGTAAAAAAGAATGTGTGTTAGGCACCGTTTTAGACAAAGATGCTTCTATTCTTCCCCTCTCCCGTATCTACTACAAAAATACATCCAGAATTCATTGATTGTTTGAATAAACCTAACGCAATTAATTGCCTACGCTTTTTTGGCAAAAAAAATAATAATCTGTCAGCGGCATTGTATGTAACGTGTTATTAAAATAGATCTGTAAATCATCGCAGCCAAGGAACTGCAGATGACAAAGGGGCCAAGAAGGGATTGGAAGAGGTAAAGAAACTACTCTTTGAATCATTGAATCATAGGGCTGGAGGGGACCTTGGAGGTCCTCTAGTCCAACCCCCTCCCCAAGGCAGAAATCCTTATACCATCCCAAACAAGTGATCCTTCAGCCTTTTAAAAAAACCTCCAGTGATGGAGTATCCACAATTCCAGGAAGCAAAGTTCCACTGATTACCTGTTCTTATTCATTGTTTTCTTACAAGGGACAAGTGTCTCCGGCAGAATCAGAGCAGTTTGAATTTGTAAATATAACGAATGAGTGTCCCAAAGGTGCTTTTTCAAAAGGCAACTGGACTTTCTTGGGTTTTTTTTTGAAGATGTCTTGCTTCTCATCCAAGAAGCTTCTTCAACACTGACAGGATAGTGGAGAATGGAAGGATTTATATTCCTTGCAGACAGCTGGTCATTTGCAACCTTTGAGAGAATCGTTGAGGCCACCTGGAGGTTTATCTGTGTCCTCAGGGCCACCTGAGTGGTACAAATGGATGTGGAGCCTTCTTGGAAGTGCTGAAAGGACCATGTTGTAGACTGGAGATAGATGATGTCATATCCCCCACCTTCTGTTGAGAGGGGGCTGTTCAATTGTGACGTAGATGGTCTCTTTGACTCCTTTTTCAAATCAACCTCCAAGTAGCCTCAACATCTCTCTAAAAAGGATGCAAATGACCAGCATATCAGCACAAGATGAAGAGCGAGAGGAGGAATTCTGGGGGTTGAAGTCCACAAGTCTTAAAGCTGTCAAGTGTGAACACCCCTGGGGTTTTTTTTCTAAAGGGTTAGGGGTGCAAGGGTCTTGTAATTTGACAGTTTTAAGACTTGCACACTTCAATGCCAGAGTTCCTGAGCCAACATGACTGGAGGAGGAATTCTGGGAGTTGAAATCCACAAGTCTTAAAGCTGTCAAGTTTGAACACCCCTGGGGTTTTTTTTTTCTAAAGAGTTAGGAGTGCAAAGGTCTTGTAACTTGACAGCTTTAAGACTTGCACACTTCAAATGCCAGAGTTTCTGAGCCAACATTTTGGTTGCTAAGCAAGAGCTTGTTAAGTGAGTTTCACCACATTTTACAAGTTGGCCACGCCCACCCAGTCACATGACTGCCAAGCCATTCTCACCCAGTCACATGGCCGGCAAGCCACTCCCACAAAGCAGGCCACACCTACAGAAGAGGTTCTAAAAAAAATTGAAACCCATCACTGGTCCTGTCCACCATTAAAACCATCTTCCCAAACAGCCACCACGTTTCCTGTGTCTTTCTCCCCCACTTGGAACTGAACCCAAAAGGGCATTTCTTCCAACATTATGTGAGATATTAAAACCCAATTCTTATACTTAAAATGCGAAAGACAAGTCTGGTTCACAATTCAAAGGTTTATTTCAAAGAAATGAAACAGCGGTTGCAAGCGCAGCCTCCCAGACTCTTCCCAATGGCTTGAGTACAAGGAACACACAAACAAACAAAAAAAACAAGTTTCAAGCATTACAATTTATACTTTTCTAATCATTACGCCTGACGCCTAAGAAGAAGAAGAAGCCCTCCCCATCTCCAAAGTCACTCTTTGAAGTTCATTCGCATTTCAAGAGTTCATCCTTACCCTTCCTGCAGACCCCTTTATCTTATCTGTGCCACTTCGTTATTTCATTTTAGGCAAGGGGTGGGGATGTTCCCATCTCACCAACTGGTGTCCTCGCCCAATCCAGAGGTGGGTTACTACCAGTTCGCACCAGTTCGGTAGAACCGGTTCGTCAAATCTACCGAACCGGTTAGAAGAGGTTCCACCAGAAAGCAGGCCACACCTACAGAAGAGGTTCCAAAATTTTTGGAAACCCACCACTGACAGAAAGACAGACAGACAGACAGACAGACAGACAGACAGACAGACAGACAGACTCACACAGAGAGAAAGAAAAAGAAAGGAAGAAAGAAAGAAAGAAAAAAAGAAAGTAAAAGTGTGAGAGAGAGATGAAAGAAAAAAAAGAAAAAAGGGACAGAGAGACAGAGAGATAGAGAGACAAAAGGAAGGAGAGAGAGAGAGAGAGAAAGAAAGAAAACACATGGCCGGCAAGCCACTCCCACCAGTCACATGGCTGGCAAGCCACTCCCACAAAGGAGGCCACACCCACAGAATAGGTTCGAAATTTTTTTGAAACCCACCACTGTTGCCTTCAGACTTATTTTACCGTATCTCAATATCAAAGGAATTTTAGCAAGTCGTCCTGTATTCCCTTTACTGCTTGCATTTGTGTTGTAGAAAAAACAGGAGATGCAAGCCAGTTCTTCAGGGAAGGAATAGTTTATTTGCGCAGGTTCATAGCAAAGAATAAATGGCCTGAACAATGAGTGACAGGCAAGAAATCCCTTATATAGTTTATCGCTTTCAGTTAAAGCCATCTGTTAGTTTTGGATACACCCCTCAAGATTTGCCCTTGAGTTACAGCAATATTATGTCTACAGGAAGTTATAATGCATATGTCAGCTAACGGTCAACTATAGCATACATTTGAGGAAGTAAAATGTGTCTTCCAGAAGAAGTGTGGAGGAGAGATAAGGGAAGAAGGAAGAGATAAGGGAAGGTGGGTAGAAGGGAGAGAAAAAGAAGAAGAGGAGGGAGGAAGAGAAAGAAAGAGAAGGAGAGATGGTAGGAAGGAGAAGAAAAAGGGTAGGAGTAGGGAAGAGGTAAGGGAAGGAAGAAGGGGATGGAGAGGAGGAAGGAAGGAAGTAGAGAAGGAAGGGAGGGAGAAAAGAAAAGAAAGAGAAAACAAGATGGTGTCTTAGCAGGTGCGAAGGATGGCAAACAAAGCATTTTAAACTATACCTTATATAACCTTTCAAATGGAATAATAATAATATAAGAATGGCAAAGAAAAAGAATAATTATGTGAATGTATATCTATAACTGTATGTAAGAGAATAAATGACAGTAAAAAATATAAAGCATAATATAGGTAAATAATATTTGGTCATAAGTAGCTAAGTTTAAATAAATAAAGAAATGTACATACAAATGGATAACGAATAAGGAGATTATGAATGAAAGATGGAAATGTATAGTAGGGAAAACACTAACTGCAAAGAAACCGATTCGGGACTGCGGTATGATATACGATGGAACTTATTGTTCCTACGTTGTTTTTAAGTTATGTGTTTGTTTTTGTTGATGTGCTTATGTGTTTAAAATAAAAAAAATATATCATTAAAAATGTGTCTTCCAGACAGATTTACAGTCAAGCCAGCAGACACAAGAAACTGCTTCAGCAGTTTTCATGTGCAGACGTCCTAAAAACGGTTCCACCACAAAACCACGGTAGACTAAAGCGCGCTCGACGAAAGCGCGTACGTGACGTCATCACAGCGCGACAAAAACAGCACGCTGTGAGCGGTAAACTTAAAATTAACGCGTAAATCTAAACCTAACCCCCCCAAACCTAACCCTAAACCTAACCCTAAGCCTAACCCTTAACCTAACCCTAACCCTAACCCTAACCCTATACCTAACCCTTAACCTAACGCTAAACCTAACGCTAACCCTTAACCTAACCCTAAACCTAACCCTAACGCTTAACGTAACCCTAACCCTAACCCTTAACCTAACCCTAACCCTAACCCTAAACCTAACCCTTACCTTTATGTGAATCGGCTTGCTTTAAAAGCGCTTTTTAAAGCGCCCTTTTTTCTCCGTGGTCGTATTTGTCGCGCTGCTGATGACATCAGGTACGCGCTTTAATCGGCCGCGCTTTAGTGGACCGCGGTTTTGACGGGTCACGCTAAAAACAAACCTCTGCAACTTCTATATGTGAACAGTTAAAGCCTAATATCATGGAGCCCTAGTTTGGTTTAGGCTTGAGGCCTACTTTGGTTCAGCCTGCCACCTCATTTGTGTTTAATTTCCAACAGGAAAAACAGCGTCCAAGAGCCTCACGCCTTTGCGTTACATTTTGCACTTTTATATGAAAAGAGTAACTTATTATTTATTTATTTCCCTCGCAGGCCATTGCAGGTCTGGTGAATAAGCCTCTGACAAGCCGCCTCTAAATTGCTTTCCACCTGTGGCTGGGTTAAAAAAAACAAAAAACACCAAACCTCACGCCCGCTGAGATCCTTTCTCAAGAGCAAAATGACCGGCCAAGTATGACTCGGTCTGTCTGTTCACCCTGCCATTATTGCTGCTGGTATTGTGGCTCCATTTATAAAGTTGCTCTTCTGCGAAGACCTTTTATCTACAGTCTTCAGAGAAGAAAGAAGTGTTATTTTAGCTCCTGCCCACTAGATGTTGCTGGGCTCAGAGATTGCACCCCACGGCAGATTGGAAAAGGGGGAGGATGCGAAGAAGAAGATCTTGTTTTCTGCAAGGCGCAGAAGATCCGGTGGGATTTAGAGTTGCCCCAAATCTCCAAGATCTCGTGTCTTCGTGCCAAGCCGAGTAGAAGGACGGTGGGGGTTGGGGGGAGTGTTGAAGGTTGAAAAATAATCTCGCCTTTATCTCCCTCTGTTCTTGGTCTCTTTGACAAACAACGTTTCTTTCGAAGACAGGGTTGGAAGGAATGTTCACCTGGGTTCAGTTCCAAGTGGGGAGAAAGACACTGGAAGCATGGCAGCTGTTTGGAAAGTTGGTTTTAATGGTGGACAGGATTACATGCCTTGAAGATGTTGGGTGAAGGGAAAAAAAGAGAAGAGTTGCAGAGAGTGCCTGGATTTTATACCCTCTCTTGGGCCCCACTTTAATGTTTCCTATTCCTGTCCAAGAAATGCATCCCATTGGATGATTTTACAGTATCAAATTCTTTTACTACTGGTTCTGCGGGTGTGGCTTGGTGGGTCTGCCACACCCACCAAGCCACACCCGCAGAACCAGTATTAAAAGAATTTGAACCCCACCACTGCCCTCTATGCATCTCACCACATGGCACCTGGGGAAGTTTACATCACCCAGCAAGGCTCAACCAAGCCTGGGACTCAGGACAGCCTAGAGAGTTGCCCCTGCATGGCCCCATGGGAGTCTGACAACCAATCAGAATACAAGCTCAAATTCAAAAGCCCAGAGAGGGTATAAAACCCAGGGAGTCTCAGCATCTCTTCCCCTTTTTTCTTCTTCACCCAACATCTTCAGGGCATGTGGTCCTGTCCACCATTAAAACCATCTTTCCAAACAGCCACCATGTTTCCAGTGTCTTCCTCCCCACTTGGAACTGAACCCAGAAGGACATTTCTTCTAACACTGCTATCTATCTATCTATCTATCTATCTATCTATCTATCTATCTATCTATCTATCTATCTATCTATCTATCTATCTATCTATCTATCTATCATCTATCTATCTATCTATCTATCTATCTATCTATCTATCTATCTATCTCTATCTGCCTGCCTGCCTGCCTGCCTGCCTGCCTGCCTACCAACCTACCGACCTATCATCCATCCATCCATCCATCCATCCATCCATCCATCCATCCATCCATCCATCCATCCATCCATCCATCCATCCATCTATCTATCATCTACCTACCTACCTACCTACCTACCTACCTACCTACCTACCTACCTACCTATCTATCTATCTATCTATCTATCTATCTATCTATCTATCTATCTATCTATCTATCTATCTATCTATCTATCTACCCTGCTACTAAAAAAATTAAAAGACCACCACAACTCTTCACCAGCAGGCAACACCCAGATAAGCAGAGATTAACACCAAGATTAATACTAGACCAATTCAAGCAGTAAACCATAATCCCAATCAAGAAACTATTAACTCAGACAAACAAATCCAACAGTAAACAACAGCCTAATCGAGGAACTACCAAGAATATTCCCACCAACATTTGAAAGGGCAAGCCACTAGTATATAAGTAGAGAGCAAACCCACTCCCTTCTAGCACTGATGATGTTAACTAGTTAGGTAATGAAACATCTGAAAGTAGACAGCACCAAGGAGCCCACAATTCCACAGACATTTTCTTCTACTGGTTATCCTGTAGAATTACATGGAGTGTCGATCTTTTACACTATGGTATTGCCATCTCTCCCATTCACCCCCAAGGGATAAACTAACCTCAAACTAGCAAAATCAATGCAGAGAAATGGCAAATGAATTCTGAAGCTTCTTTAAAACGAATTTGGAAAACAGGAGTCTGTTTTTGCCAGGTGAAAAAAAAAAGACCAACACTTGATACGCTATCAAATGAGTTTTGGGAACTGTATCGATCCATACCGTAATTCATTTCCGATTGAAACAATCCTTCTCAAATTGGCCCTCGGTGGAGCATGGCTGATCTCAAAACGATAAGCAGGGTCAGGTCAGGTCAGATTACAGGTTAGATTACATGCAAGGATTAGCAAATCCCAGGGCTGGTTGGAAGAAGATCCTGAAGAAGGCAATATTTATTTATTTATTTATCAATTTGTTTAGTGTCAAATTATTTACTAAGACTATTACTATTATTCTTCTCATCCTTCCTAGTACCTATCTCTTTCCACTTATGACTATAACCATGTTGCTTGTATCTTTACAATTGATATTGTTTTCTTTGTTTCCTAGTATGATTTGATTGCTTATTAGTAACCCATGACTATCACTAAGTGTTGTATCTTATGATTCTTGATGAATGTATTTTATTTTTCTTTATGTACACTGAGAGCATATGCACCAAAGACAAATTCCTTGTGTGGAGAAGCACGGTTGGCCAATAAATTATTCTATTCTATTCCTATTCCTATTCCTATTCCTAATTCTATTCCTATTCCTTTCTTACATTCTATTCTATTCCTATTCATTTCTATTACATTCTATTCTGTTCCTATTCCTATTCTATTCTATTCTATTCTATTCCTATTCCTATTCTGTTCCTATTATTATTCCTATTCCCAGTGGTTAAATGCAGCACTGCAGGCTACTTCAGCTGACTGCAGTTCTGCAGTTCGGCTGTTCAAATCTCACCGGCTCAGGGTTGACTCAGCCTTCCATCCTTCCGAGGTGGGTGAAATGAGGACCCGGATTGTTGTTGGGGGCAATATGCTGACTCTGTAAACCGCTTAGAGAGGGCTGAAAGCCCTATGAAGCGGTATATAAGTCTAACTGCTATTGCTATTGCTATTGCTATTCCTAATTCAGTTCTATTCTATTTCTATTGCTATTCCTATTCCTAATTCAGTTCTATTCTATTTCTATTGCTATTCCTATTCCTAATTCAGTTCTATTCTATTTCTATTTCTATTCCTATTCCTATTTCTAATTCTATTCCTATTCCTAATTCAATTCTATTCCTATTCCTATTCCTAATTCTATTCTATTTTTTCTATTCTATTCTATTCCATTCCATTTTCTCTTCTCTTCTCTCTTCTCTTCTCTTCTCTGCTCCAGTCCAGTCCAGTCCAGTCCCTATTCCCTATTCCCTATTCCCTATTCCCTATTCCCTATTCCCTATTCCCTATTCTATTCCATTCCATTCCATTCCCTTCTCTTCTCTATTGGCCACGCAACCCTAGTGGGCTCCCTCTGACAAGGAAGAGTGTTCTCATTTAGAGAGCCATTGATTGTGGTTATGCCCATTTTGTTTTTTTTTACAGCTTTCTTCCCCACCGCCCCCTCCCCCCTGTGGATTTGCTGGATTGTTATTGATTATATTGTTACCGTTAACTGGTTTTGTTTTTCTCCCCCATTTGAAACGTAACAGTGGGAATTGCACCTATACCGCTCAGTTTTAAAAAGAGCAGACATCGCAAGGACAACAAGGAAGGCATAATCCGAAAATAACACGTTGGCGATTTAAAAGATTGTTTTCCAAACCAGGGGGGGGGTATTGAAGCAAGGCTCCCCTGCTGCCTGGTGAATACATATTCTTCGGTATTTCCTTTCAAATTTTGTAGCGCCAGATAGCTGCCTCACTGCCGCCGTGAAGCTCGTCTGTTCTTCGATTCAGACCCCCCATTTGGTCCAATAGGTCCTGGATCCCATTTCAGGGGTGGGAGTGGGGTTAATCCCCCAGCTCTCAATTATTTCCTATGGCCCAGCTTTTGATTTCAGTTGAAAACAATCAGAGAAAACACCATCCTGTCTTCCATTCCTTTTCCGTGCCAAAAATGAAGAAGAAGAAGGATCCTGAAGGGCATGTTCCTCTCCTAGTCTATTCTGAATATTCATTTAGTCACAATGAATATTCAGCTAATGAATTTGTCAGTGCAAAGAGTTGCAGTGGGGAATTCATTAGACCAATGGAGCCCCGCGCGAGAGCTAATTATAACCGGTGGTGGCAAGATTTTACGATACAATAGCAGAGTTGGAAGGGACCTTGGAGGTCTTCTAGACCAACCCGCTCCCTGGGCAGGAAACCCTATACGGTTCCAGACAAATGGCTATCCAACATCTTCTTAACGACTTCCAGTGTTGGGGCATTCACAACTTCTGGAGGCAACTTCTGTTCCATTGATTAATTGTTCTAGCTGTTAGGAAATTTCTCCTCAGTTCTAAGTTGCTTCTCTCCTTGATTAGTTTCCACCCATTGCTTCTTGTCCTGCCTTCTGGGGCTTTGGAGAATAGCTTGACTCCCTCTTCTTTGTGGCAGCCCCTGAGATATTGGAAGACTGATATCATGTCTCCCCTAGTCCTTCTTTCTATTAAACTAGACATACCCAGTTCCTGCAACTGTTCTTCATATGTTTTAGTCTCCAGTCCCCTAATCCTCTTTGTTGCTCTTCTACCTTCTGTCACTACCTTCTGCAGATACATAGATAAGATGGGAGGAAAACTCCTGGTTTTGGTGAACAACATGTATTTGAGAGACCGGGGCAGAAAATAAAAGAATAACCGAGTTGGAAGGGACCTTGGAGGTCTTCCAGTCCAACCCCATGCTCAACCAGGAGATCCTATATCCGTGATGGCGAACCTATGGCACATGTGCCACAGGTGGCATGCTGAGCCCTGTCTGCGGGCACGTGAGCCAACACCCAACTCAGCTCTACCATGCATGCGCACGCTCCTCCCGCTGGCCAGCTGTGGGGTTTGGCACACAGGCGTGGAGGCAGGGGGAGCACTGGGGTTTATGGGCCGCCTCCCACCCTCCATGCTCCAGTTTTGGTGCCAGGAGGCTTCCGGAGCCTGGGGGAGGCCATTTTCACCCTCTTGGAGGCTCAAGAAAGGCCTCTGGAGCCTGGGGCGGGTGAAAAACGGGCCTACTGGAAGTTCCGGAAATCCAAAAACGGGCCTGTTTTGGTCTGTGGAGAGCTTTCAGAACCCAGGGGAAGACGTTTTCACTGGTGGTGGGTTTCAATTTTTTTTACAACCTCTTCTGTAGGTGTGGTTTGCTTTGTGGGAGTGGCTTGCCAGCCATGTGACTGGCTGGGAGTGGCTTGGCAGCCATGTGACTGGGTGGGCGTGGCCAGCTTGTAAAATGTGGTGAAACTCACTTAACAACGCTCTTGCTTAGCAACCAAAATGTTGGCTCAGAAACTCTGGCATTTGAAGCACGCAAGTCTTAAAGCTGTCAAGTTACAAGACCCTTGCGCCCCGAACACTTTAGAAAAAAAAAACCAGGGGTGTTCAAACTTGACAGCTTTAAGACTGGTGGACTTCAATTCCCAGAATTCCTCCTCTCGCTCTTCATCTTGATGATGTGCGGATGGGGGGGGGGGAGCTGGAACCGGTTCTAAATGGCATGGTAGATTTATGGAACCTCTTCTATAGAAGAGGCTAGAACTGGCAGGCACCTGGTTTTCGCCCTCCCGGAGGCTCAACAAAAGACTCCAGAGCCTGGGGAGGGCAAAAACTCCCCCCCCCCCCCGATCCCATGGTGCAGGAGGCTGAGTAGGCCTTGCGGTGTGGTGGTGGTGTCGCGCACGCATATGTGTGGTGGAGTTGCATACACATGTGCAGGGGTGGTGGGCGCATTGCATTGTTGGTATGGGCACAATTTCAGGGAGAGAAAAAGGTTAGCCATCACCCTCTTATATCATTTCAGACGAATGGCTCTATAGTCTCTTCTTAAAACCCTCTCATGATGCAGCCCTCACAACCTCTGAATCAAGGAGCAAATTCTTCTAGTAATTTATTGTTCTCACTGTCAGGAAATTCCTCCTTAATTTTAGGTTGTATCTCTCCTTGATTAGTTTCCATCCGTTGCTTCTTGTCCTGCCCTCAAGTGCTTTGGAGAATAGGTTGACTCCCTCTTCTTTGTGGCAGCTGCTCAAATATTGGAAGGCTGCTATCATGTCACTCACAGAGGACGCTGAAAGGTGGCACCCACAGTTCCTTAAATCAAAAACGGTCTCTTCCCTATCATTTCCCCAAAAGCTCTGTTTATTTTCAGTGCGGCTTGCTTCCAGGTCAGTGAGCATATAGGATTAATTGGATAATCACGTTTTTCAAGTTTTGACAGACTAAAAAAATGCGGCTTTATTAGACACCACAGAATGTAGTACTAACAAACTGCAAAGATCAGTGTTAAAAGGCCTGCAATTAACGAGGGTGGGAAATTTATATCATTTTAACTGAAGTACTTATAACACTGCAAATGAAAATAGACATCACAGATTTTTGTTTCCCAAGAATTTTTAATTTGGTGAATGCACAATATAAAAGAGGGACAAAAATGTCTTCAGCAATTGTTTTCCAATTTGCAAACATAAACAGACTTAAATCCGCAGGGATTTTCCTGAACCAAATCCTATGCCAAATAAATGTAACATATTCTGATTTGTTGGGTTTTCGTTTCCTTCAGATCACTATGTCACCTAAGTTAAGTATGTCTAAAGCATTTTCACAGATAAATAACAGGTATTCTTTTGGAGTCAACCAAAATTTACTTGAAAAGAACTAATTTGCATTGAGTACATGTACCTATATGTATATACTAACTTCAGGATGGACAGATGGATGGAAGATAAATAGTTGATTGAAAAACCTAACTCTGATGATAGATAGATAGATAGATAGATAGATAGATAGATAGATAGATGATAGATAGATAGATAGATGATGGCAGGTAGGTAGGTAGGTAGGTAGGTAGGTAGGTAGGTAGGTAGATAGATAGATAGATAGATAGATAGATAGATAGATAGATAGATAGATAGATAGATAGATAGATAGATAGATGGATGATAGGTAGGTAGGTAGATAGATAAATAGATAGATGATAGATGATAGATAGATAGACAGATAGAGTATGTAAATGATAGCTAAGATAGATAGATAGATAGATGGATGGGTGGGTGGGTGGGTGGGTGGGTGGTGTGGGTGAGTGGGTGGATGGGTGGGTGGGTGGATGGATGGGTGGGTGGATGGATGATAGGTAGGTATAGATAAATAGATAGATAATAGATAGATAGATAATAGATAGATAGATAGATAGATAGATAGACAGACAGACAGAGATAGAGTATGTAAATGATAGCTAAGATAGATAGATAGATAGAGAGAGAGACAGACAGACAGACAGACAGACAGAGACAGCGAGACAGAGATAAAAGCTAGTAGGTAGGTAGGTAGGTAGGTAGGTAGGGTATGTAGATGATAGATAGATAGACAGACAGACAGACAGACAGAGATAAAATGATAGGTAGGTAGATAGATAAGGGAGGGAGGGAGTCTTACAATTTCAGCAATTGTAGCTCATCAGAGACTAAATTCCCACAGTAGATTCAGTCTAATCAGGAGAAAGACACTAATTAAACTTGGCTGGTGTTAACTTGGATTGTGCTTTATGGTTTAGCATGTTGTTTAGCATGACGGTTTGATCGGTTTGCAATTCAAAGAGCTGCACTGATCCATAAAACGAGCGAAGATAGGAACACAATCAGGGGTGTCCACCAGGGACGTGCAGTCACTAGAGGCAGGGGAGGCGGGGCCTCACCAGTCTCCTAAGGGAAAAGAAAGAATTTTAAATATTTTTTTTTTAATAATTAAAGCCAGGGTAGTTGCTACCAGATTCAAAGTCACAGTGGCTTGGTGTCTGCTCTCAGTGTTAACTATGGGAGGAGGCCAGAGAACTCGGGGCCTCTTTTGCCTAAGGAATTGTTCGCCTTTTAAAAGTTAAGGAGGAGTTAAAAAGCGAAAACTTCCATATGCAAAAGAGGCACTGATTCTCCCGCCTCCTGATCGGGGAGCAGCGAATCATGCCTTATGAGCACGCTTACGTTGAGCACGCTTACGTTGGGCGAACAAGAGGAGAGTTGAGAGAGTTTCCACAGCTGGAAAAGGTGGATCGGATGGAGGGAGGGGGGGGGGTTCAAATTTATTGTAATTTAATTTGTAATTTTTTTATTGTGAGGTGTGTGTGTCTGTGTGTGTTTCCTTTCTTCACAGCAGTGGGGTTGGAGGAGGCGGGGGGGCGAAGCGGCGGAGCGCGGAGGCGGCAGGGACGTTCTCGCCGCTGTGTCCCAACAGGCAAGGTGTCTCGCGTTTATGTCCGCCATAAACGTGAGACGCCTGGCCTGTTGGACACAGTGGTGGCGGGGGAGGAATGGGCTGGGTGGGCTGGCTGGCTGAGGTGGGGGGAGCCCTTTAAAGCCCTGCTGCCACGCCTTCCCAGCGAGACTTCCTTTCGGCTCACGGTTTCCCTTGCCTGCCTTAACCAAAGCTTGGCGCCCTGCCTCTGCTTTCGCGCTCTCCCTCTCTCAGATGAGATGAGATGAGGTTTGTGTGGATAAATATTCCTCTGAAAGACTGTTTGCTAAGCCTTGCTGACTGTGGATGAAAAGAATTCACAGTCGTGTAAATAAAAGGGGTTTTGCCGGGACCAAGACTTTGCTTCTTGCTTTCTAAGGAAGCCTGGGTCGGAACAGGGAAACACAACCTTCTATGAGACACCATTCTTTGTGTTGTAACAACCTCACCTCCGTTTGAATGCCAGCGCTCTTGACTTAAAGCCCTTCGTTTACTGGCTGTTTGAAGTTACAACTCCACTGAAAAAAGTGACTTACAACCAATCGTGGCATTTATGGCTGTTGCATGGCATTCCCACGGTTATGTGATTAAAATTTGGGTGCTTGGCAACTGGCATATATTTAGGACAATCACAGCATCCGGTGGTCATATATCTATGGAGTCATCCAGGCCATGATTGGTTGTCCCAAAGGTGTTTTTTTATTTTCAAGAGGCAACTGGACTTTCTGGTAAATTTTCTTTGAAGAGGTTTCGCTTCTCATCCACGAAGCTTCTTCAGCTTCTGTGGTCCTGCGATCGCCATTTGCGATCTTCCCAGCCGGCCTCTGATAAACAAAGTCAACTAGGGGAAGCTGTATTCACTAACAACTGCACGATTCACTTAACAATTGCAGTGATTTACTTGATAATAGCAATAGCACTAGCGCTTAGAATTATATACCACTTCAAAGTGCTTTTACAGACCTCTCCAAGCGGTTTACAGAGTCAGCCTATGGTCCCCAACAATCTGGATCCTCATTTTACCCACCTGGGAAGGAGGGAAGGCTGAGTCAACTTGGAGCCAGTCAGGATCGAACTGGTGGCAGTGGACAGAGTCACTCTGCAATACTGCATTCTCACCACTGTGCCACTATGGTCCGTCCTTCCTTCCTTCCTTCCTTCCTTCCTTCCTTCCTTCCTTCCTTCCTTCCTTCCTTCCTTCCTCCCTCCCTCCCTCCCTCCCTCCCTCCCTCCCTCCCTCCCCTTCTCCTCCCCTTTCCCTTCCTTCTTTCCTCCCTGTCTTCCCACTTAGCATTTAGACTTATATACCGCTTCTCAGTGCTTTACAGCCCTCTCTAAGCGGTTTACAGAGTCAGCCTATTGCCCCCAACAATCTGGGTCCTCATTTTACCCACCTCGGAAGGATGGAAGGCTGAGTCAACCTTTGAGCCGGGGAGATTCGATCCGCCAAATCGCAGGCAGCAGAAGTAGCCGGCAGTACTGCATTCGAAACCACTGCGCCACTGCAGCTCATAACCATGACAGGAAGTGGTTCTAAAATTGGAAGTGGCTCAACTTAACAATTACTTTGTTTAGCTATGGAAATTCTGGCTTCAATTGTGGTTGTAAGTCAAGGACTTACAACCGATCTGGGCATCACAGTTGAAAAAGTGCACAGATCCTGCAACACCCAACTTTGTGCTCTTACATAACTTTCTCCCCACAAGCAAGGATATTCAAAAATCCGTCTGTGGTTTGGACTATTTTTATTTAGCAATAGCACTTAGACTTATATACCGATTTACAATGCTTTCCAGCCCTCTCTCAGCGGTTTACAGAGTCAGCATATTGCCCCCAACAATTTGGGTCCTCGTTTTACCGACCTCGGAAAGACGGAAGGCTGAGTCAACCTTGATCCTGATGAGATTTGAACTGAGATTTGGTGTTTGAATTGCCAAAACTGCTGGCAGCCAGAAGTAGCAGTACTGCACTCTAACTCTGCACCCCCGAGGCTCTTTAAAACTCCAATTCAAGAGAAAAGTTGCAATGAATGAAACAAAACTCCCAGCCTCAAGTGTTTTCTTGAAAGGTTTTTGAACCAGGCACGCTGCCTAGAGCTGTGCTTGTAAAATAAAAAATAAAATAAAAATAAAAATGCAAAGAGCACAGCTCAGGTCTTTTTGGAAGGAGGCCCACCTGTCAGCCCACAGAAAAAGACAGGAATAAGCTGGGTGATGAAAGAGCCCTTTGTGAAGCTACAACAGGTGGTGAGAAGCAATTTTCCCGCGTTACCTTTCTGGATATTGGCATTTTCCCAGCTGGCTGGCAGTTCTTAGCCAAACTTGGCTCAAACTTGGAAAACTAAAGATGATTCAAACTGATATCTCCAGGGTATAAAAGAACAGAATGGCAGAGTTGGAAGGGGCCTTGGAGGTCTTCTAGTCCGACCCCTCTGCTCAGACTATACCAGGGGTCCTCAAACTTTTTAAACAGGGGGCCGATTCATGGTTCCTCAGCTGTTTGGGGGGCCCGACCGGCTGGGTGGGTGTGGCTAGAAGGTCATGTGACTGGGTGGCCATGGCCAATTTAGCAGTCCATTTTGCCTTTGTCCTTACTGTACTTGCCCCTCCCCTACTCACCCACTGGCCCTGGGTGTGAAAAACATCCCGAAAGGCTGTTTTTAAAGCAATAGCAATAGCAATAGCAGTTAGACTTATATACCGCTTCATAGGGCTTTCAGCCCTCTCTAAGCGGTTTACAGAGTCAGCATATTGCCCCCAACAACAATCTGGGTCCTCATTTTACCCACCTCGGAAGGATGGAAGGCTGAGTCAACCCTGAGCCGGTGAGATTTGAACCGCCGAACTGCCGAACTAGCAGTCAGCTGAAATGGCCTGCAGTACTGCACTCTACCCACTGCGCCACCTCGGCTCTAAAGCGTTTTTAAAGACTTTTAAAGCACTACTTTTCAAACCATCAGCAGCCCTTTCCCTACTCACCCGCCAGCCCTGGATCACGTGGCTGCACTGGCGAGAGCACCCCTCCATCAGCTGGTCCTCCCCAGCACCCTTCGGCCTTCCCTTCGGCAGCAGTGGTGTGATCAGAAGAGCAGCTCTGGCGAACCGGTGAAATAACTAACCAGAAGCGCAGCTGGAGTGGATTCTCGCTGGAAGACGCCGCCGACGGTGAGGGGCGGGGCAACGGGCGGGGATGAATCCCACCACTTCGCGGGCCAGATACTTTACATTGGTTGGCTGTATCTGGCCCGTGGGCCGTAGTTTGAAGACCGGTGCCCCATACCATTTTAGACAAATGGTTGTCCAGTCTTTTCCTAAAAACTTCCAGTGTTGGAGCATTCATAACTCCTGGAGGCAAGTTGTTCCACTGATCAATTGTTCTAACTGTCAGGAAATTCCATCCGTAGTTCTAGGTTGCTTCTCTCCTTGATTAATTTCCATCCATTGCTTCTTGTCCTGCCCTTAGGTGCTTTGGGGGAATCATACATTCTGGAGTGGTGTCCACCCTCCACTCTGGATTGGACTGGATTCATTGACTCCTATATAAACTGTTCTGACTCCCCCTTCTTCGCTCGTTCAAAGACGACAGTCAGACAGACTTAAAAAGGAAATAACTTTATCAGTCTCGGCTCAAACTGGCTGCGAGCCCAAAATAAACATAAATAAAGTCTCTGGCAAGAAGATAACAGAATGCAAAAACAAATATCTCTTACGGCCAAACCAGGTGTACAGAAAGAAAGCAAATCACTTCTCCAAGTGCCTCTCACAAACAAACCACGACCGATGAACGATGAACCACGAACGAACGACGAAGGTTGACTTCTGCAACCAGGGCGTGGCACCATCAGTCCTTTTATCTTCAGAAGACCACACTAACGAGCCCCAGCTGCATTGTTATTCCTGCATCCCGACTCAACTCACAGCAAACTTCTGCTGAGTCACAACAATAAACAGTCGCCAACCTGGCCCTACAGGTGTTTTAGCAGTTTACCAATTACTGCTGGAATCAAATCCACTTGGCTAAAGGTGGCATTCCTCGTCTTTTTTCTCCCACCTTCCCCATTTGTTAAGTGTTATCTGGAATGGAATCAAAGGACACTCTATTTTTTTTCCTACTGTGGAAATTAACCAGGTTATCTATTCTATGCTGGCGGTCTGTAGTTTTATGTTTTCCTTCCTGGATGGAGATTAATTCAGCTCAGGGTTGAATGCTGGGATTCAGTCAAAGGCACCTCCTGAATAGGTAAGTCCTCAATCTACGACCACAATTGAGCCCAAATTTTCTGTTGTTAACTGAGTTTTGGCCAGTGGTGGGATACGATTGATATGCCCCGCTACTGGCGTACTGGGGCCTGCTAGGAGCACCAGGTAACCGTTCTGGTACAGTGCTCCGGAGGGCCCACCCGCCCGCCTGCTCTCCTTACCGCTATTTGAGCCGAATTGGGCATTTGTGCACGTGCACAGAGCGTATGGCACCCGTGCAATGCTCCACCGAGCAGCTGGAGCATTGCGGGCGGTGGGTACGCATGCATGTGCTGCACGCATGCACATGGTGAGCGCCCGGCCTTGTTGCACTGTACCGGTTGCAATGGGATATGGAACCCACCACTGGTTTTGGCCCATTTTACAATCTTTCTTGTCATAGCTGTTAACTGAATCACTGCAATTGATAAACTACCGTATTTTTCAGAGTATTTCAGAGTATTTTTCTTCAAAAAAGAGGCTGAAAATCTGGGTGCGTCTTATACACTGAATACAGCATTTTTTGCCTCCTGAAACCCCGCCTCCTTCACCAAAATGGCTGGGCATAGTCTGTAGGAGGCTTCCACAGAGCTCCTGGGGGCTGAATGGCAGAAATGAGCAAACAATGGGGCGTCTTTTGCTTGTTTTTGCCCCCCCCAGCCACCAGGAACACTCTATAACCTTCCTAAAGGCCATCCATGCCCCTTTTGTGACAAAAAAACGGGCCCGTTTTCATGAAAAATGGGCCATTTTTGGGAGATTTGCAGAGTCAAACACTTTAAAAAAAATTTGCCTCTTCAAAACCCTGGTGCCTCTTATACTCCAAAAATATTGTAGTAATCCAGCTGTTAAGTGAATCTGGCTTCCCCATTGACTAGAATAGAATAGAATAGAACGGAATAGAATAGAATAGAAAATAATTAGAATAGAATAGAATAATATATAGAATGTAGAAAATAATTAGAATGGAATGGAATAGAATGGAATAGAATAGGATAGAATAGAATAGATTAATATATAGAATGTAGAAAATAATTAGAATGGAATAGGATAGAATATAGGAAATAATTAGAATGGAATGGAATAGAATAGAATATAGAAAATAGAATGGAATAGATTAATATATAGAATGTAGAAAAAATAGAATGGAGTGGAATAGAATAGAATATAGAGACTGGAATAGAATATAGAATAGAATATAGGATAGGATAGAATAGAACAGAGTATAGAATATATAGAATAGAATAGAATAGAATAGAATAGAATAGAATAGAATAGAATAGAATAACAGAGTTGGAAGGGACCTTGGAGGTCTTCTAGTCCAACCCCCTGCCTAGGCAGGAAACCCTATACCATTTCAGACAAATGGTTATCCAACATCTTCTTAAAGACTTCCAGTGTTGGGGCATTCACAACTTCTGGAGGCAATTTCTGTTCCACTGATTAATTGTTCTAACTGTCAGGAAATCTACTCCTCAGTTCTAAGTTGCTTCTCTCCTTGATTAGTTTCCACCCATTGCTTCTTGTCCTGCCTTCAGAGGGTTTGGAGAATAGCCCGACTCCTTCCTCTCTGGGGCAACCCCTGAGATATGGGAACACTGCTTGTCAGAAGGTCACAAAAGGGGATCACATGACCTAACAGTCATAAGCATGAACCAGTTGCCAAGCATCTGAATTTGGATGACATGATCATGGGGATGCTGCAAAGGTCGCAACTGTGAAAAAAAGTCACAAATCACATTCTTCAGTGCTGTTGTAAATTTGAACAGTCACTAAATGAACTGTTGTAAGTCGAGGACTAGAGTTGATGGTTGGGGTAGCAAAATAGTGAAAAGAAATTCAACTCCTTCTATTGGGAATCTCTTCTGTTGGAAAGGAACGGGCCCCTTACTTCTCCTTTGCTAATTCTGCCGACATTCATTCAATTCTTCATTCATGAAAGGAAATTGTCTTTTTTTCCTCTCCTCTCTAACCCCCCCCTTTCAAACAACATACAAGCCAGCTCGATTTTGATGTTTCTTCACCCCAATTCATCCTTGCCCAGCAGTCCTTTAATATGAACCTTGGTGAAAAACAGATGGTAGCAATCTTAATGGATTTTTTTGTGAAGCTTTTACTGCAGAAGACCTGGGGGAAAAATGGTTTTGAAGTCTGTTTGCTTGGTCTCAAAAGATGCAGACAGACTCAAGGTTTGAAAGGATTTGGATGGACGTGAAATGTTGGGTCACATCCTTGATGGTGCAGTTCACTAGTAAGAGTGTAAAGTTTTGCATTTAGGCAAGAGAAAGAAAAACAAATTCTGACAGTGAGAACAATTAACCAGTGGAACAACTGGCCTCCAGAAGTTGTGAATGCCGCAACACTGGAAGTTTCTAAGAAGAGATTGGACAACCATTTGTCTGAAGTGGTGTAGGGTTTCCTGCCTAAGCAGGGGGTTGGACTAGAAGACCTCCAAGGTCCCTTCCAACTCTGTTATTCTATTCTATTCTATCCTATCCTATCCTATCCTATATTCTATTATATATTCTATTCTATTCTCTATATTCTATTCTGTTCTGTTCTGTTCTATTCTATATTCTGTGTTGTGTGTTCTGTGTTGTGTGTTCTGTGTTCTGTGTTCCCTGTTCTGTTCTATTCTGTTCTATTCTATTCTCTATATTCTATATTCTGTTCTATTCCATTCCATTCTATATTCTATATTCTATATTCTATATTCTATATTCTATATTCTATATTCTATATTCTATATTCTATATTCTATATTCTATATTCTATATTCTATATTCTGTTCCATTCCATATTCCATATTCCATATTCCATATTCCATATTCCATATTCCATATTCCATATTCCATATTCCATATTCCATATTCCATATTCCATATTCCATATTCCATTCCTATATTCCTATATTCCTATATTCCTATATTCCATATTCCATATTCCATATTCCATATTCCATATTCTATATTCTATATTCTGTTCTATTCCATTCAATTCCATATTCTATTCTGTTCTGTTCTATTCTATTCTATTCCTATATTCCTATATTCTATATTCTAAATGCACAGGTACAAGTGATAGCAGGCTCATGAGTAGGATTTGAGAGGAGGGTTTGGGTGTCCAGGTAGGTCACAGATATGAAAGCCTGAGCCATCCATGAAAAGGTAACTGGACTTTCTTTCTTTTTCCTTGAAGAAGTTTTACTTCTCATCCAAGGAACTTCTTCAGTTCTGACTGAATGGTGAGAAAGGAAAGATTTAAATCCCTTGCAGTCGTCTGGTCGTTAGCACGCTGTCCGAGAGACATTGAGGCCACTTGGATCCCACATGAGGAGGGTCACCTGCATAGTACAAATGGGTGTGGAACCGTCTTGGAACTACGGGTAGTCCTCAACTTATGACCAAAAATGAGCCCAAAACTTCTGTTGCTAACTGAAACATTTGTGAAGTGAGTTTGCCTCATTTTACGACCTTTCTTGCCACAGCTCTGAAGTGACTCACTCCAGTTGTTAAATGAGTCCCACTGTTGTTAGTCCAGTGGCTTCCCCCAAGGACTTTTCTGGTCAGAAGTTTGCAAAAGGCGATCCCGTGACCCCGGGACACTGTGACCGTCGTAAATAGGAGTCAGTTGCCAAGCAGCTGGATTTGGATCATGTGACCGCAGGGATGCTACAATGGTCGTAAATGTGAAAACTGGTCATCAGTCACTTTTTTTCCAGTGGCATCGCAACTTTGAATGGTCACTAAAAGAACTGTTATAAGTTGAGGACACCCCAAACTGAAAGGACTGTGTTTTAAAGAGGAGATAGGTGGAGTTCTGTCAAAAAAAAAACCCAATTAAAATCCCGGGTGCATCAACAAAAGCTGAATCTGGTCTCCATCCAATACAAACTCAACCTCACTCCTCTTCCCTATTTAGCATAAGCACATGAGCCATGATGGCGCAGTGGTCAGAGCGGAGTACTGCAGGCTACTTCTGCTGCCTGCCAGCTGCCTGCAATTTGGCGGTTCAAATCTCACCAGGCTCAAGGTTGACTCAGCCTTCCATCCTTCCGAGGTGGGTAAAACGAGGACACCGATTGTTGGGTGTGTTTGCAGGAGACAATGAGTTCATTCCTGCATTCTTGCCAAGTACTGCGGGCGTCTGAACGATCTCGGCCTGGCCTCTCTCCAAGCCTGATCAAAGTTGGTAATTGTGGACTATCTTGAAAGACTGTGGGAGAGGAAAGACTTGGCTGGAGAGGAATTCACTGTAAATTAAATAAAAGGGGTTTATCGGGACGAGGACTCGGCTTCGTGCTGCTGGGGAAACCTCGGTCAGAACACAAAGCTTTTCCTAATGTGTGGAATGGAATCCATGGGATTGGACTAGGCTAGGTGGGTATGTGGTTGGCCATTTAATCTGCACCAAAAAAGCCGGTTGATTTCCATCAAACAGCAACTTACCCGTCCAATTAATTTTTTACTTGACTGAATGTCAAATGCGCGATCTTGCAAGCGGGCGAGAGACAGAAAGCGATAACAAAGCACACAGAGGAATTGTAGACGAGACAGAAATGGGGATTGCAGGAGGACGAAACAAAGAGATATATAATCACGACCCTCAATTTCACTATCAATCAGAATACGAGCTGGAAAGAGACCTTGGAGGTCTTCTAGTCCAGCCCCCTGCTCAAGCAGGAGACCCTACAGTGGCTGTCCAGTTCTCTCCTTAAAAGCCACAACTTCTGAAGGCAAGTTGTTCCACTGGTTAATGGTTCTCACTGTCAGGAAATTTCTCCTTAGTTCTAGGTTGCTTCTCTCCTTGATTAGTTTCCACCCATTGCTCCTTGTTCTACCCACAGGTGCTTTGGAGAATAGTTTGACTCCCTCTTCTTTGGGGCATCCCTTGAGATATTGGAAGACTGCTATCTTGTCATCCTTAATCCTTCTTTTCATTAAACTAGACATACCCAGTTCCTGCAGCCGTTCTTCATATGTTTTAGTCTCCAGTCCCCTATTCGTCTTCGTTGCTCTTCTCTGCACTCTTTCTAGAGTCTCCACATCTTTTTTTACATTGTGGCGACTAAAATTGCCAGTATGGCAATGGGGATGCCTTCATGTGCCAGTGGGGATTCTGTGATGGTCGTAAATGTGAGGACCGGTCATAAGTTATTTTCTTTGATGACGTTGTACCTTTGAACAGTAGCTGAATGAATGGTGATAATAGCAATAGCAATAACAGTAGACTTATATACCGCTTCATAGGGCTTTCAGGCCTCTCTAAGCGGTTTACAGAGTCAGCATATCGCCCCCAACAACAATCCGGGTCCTCATTTTACCCACCTCGGAAGAATGGAAGGCTGAGTCAACCCTGAGCCGGTGAGATTTGAACCGCTGAACTGCTGATCTAGCAGTCAGCCTGCAGTGCTGCATTTAACCACTGCGCCACCTTGATAAGTAGAGGATTACCTGTATTGGAGAAATCATGAGCCATGGGATGGGGGGGGGGGTGCGCAGTGGGAAGTCTAGAGTAGCAAACAACATCATTCACCTGTATCCCCTGGCCAGGTAAACAAAGAAAGCCATCAAGATTAAGGTAAAGGTAAAGGTTTCCCTTCACACATATGTGCTGGTTGTTCCCAACTCTAGGGGGCAGTGCTCATCTCCGTTTCAAAGCCGAAGAGCCAGCGCTGTCCGAAGACGTCTCCGTGGTCATGTGGCTGGCATGACTAAAAGCACATGGAACGCTGTTACCTTCCCACCAAAGGTGGTTCTTATTTTTCTACCTGCTTTCGAACTGCTAGGTTGGCAGAAGCTGGGACAAGTATTGAATTGAATTTTGAATTGAATTTATTATATTTCTATGCCGCCCTTTTCCCAGAAGGGACTCAGGGCGGCTCACAACCCAAGTCAGGGGTGGGGGGGGTGGGGGATACAAATAGGGAAAAAGACATGGACAAACAATACCACAATTTAAAAAACAATCAACAGCCACACCATTTGAGCGGGGACAGGAACTCATCAGCCCCAGGCCTGTCGGAACAGCCAGGTTTTAAGGGCTTTGCGGAAAGCCTGGAGGGTGGTGAGGGTCCGAATCTCCACGGGGAGTTCGTTCCAGAGGGTTGGAGCAGCCACAGAGAAGGCCCTCCTCCGGGTGGTCGCCAGTCGGCATTGGCCAGTGGATGGAATTTGGAGGAGGCCTAATCTGTGGGATCTGATCGGTCTGTCGGAGGTAATTGGCAGCAGGCGGCCTCTCAAGTACCCAGGTCCAATACCATGAATGGCTTTATGGTATTGGACCTGTAAGTAAACAGGAGCTCACTCCATTACACCGCACTCCGGATTCGAATCGCCAAACTGCCGACTTTTCTGATCGACAAGCTCAGCGTCTTAGCCACTGAGCCACCCTCCATCAAGATTACCTGTCCCCCTTTTAACATTTGCCTGCCTGCCTCCCTCAGGCCATTTGAATGCTTGCATCAAAACACCCAGGCTCCCTCTGTGCCGGCTCAGAAGAAGGATGAGGGGGAAAAAAAAGTTTCTGACGGCTCCTTGTTCCCATGGAAACAGATTAATTTACTTCCTTTGAAGTTCAACCCAATGTCTTGGGTCATCTCTGGCTCGCGCCAGGAAATCCCTCTTTGATAGGAAGAACAATGCTAAAAAACGCATCCCGGGTGACCGAGATGGCGATAAGAAAGAAAAGAATTGCAGATCTGCTGCCTTCTATTTCTCCAGCGATGTGCAATGCCCTTGTAATTTGCAACTGAAGAAAAAAAACAAAATCCAGAAATCAAACAGGTTACAAAGTATTGAAATTCTGCTGTTGTTAGTTGCGAAGTCGAGTCTGATCCATCGCAACCCCATGGACAACGTTCCTCCAAGCCTTCCTGTCCTCTACCATCCTCCGGAGTCCATTTAAGCTCACACCTGCTGCTTCGGGGACTCCATCCAGCCCCCTCATTCTCTGTCGTCCCTTCTTCTCCTTTTGCCCTCCATCGTTCCCAGCATGAGGCTCTTCTCCAGGGAGTCCTTCCTTCTCATCAGGTGGCCAAAGTATTTGAGGATCTGGCCTTCTAAAGAGCAATCAGGGTTTAATCTCCTCTAGGATTGACCAGTTGGATGGCCTTGCAGTCCAGCACCAGAGTTCAAAGGCCTCCATTCTTTGGCACTCAGCTTCCTTATGGTCCAACCTTCACAGCCGTCCATTGCAACTGGGAAAACCAGAGCCTTGACTAGACGCACGTGTGTTGGCAGGGTTCTAGACTCATGAAAATGGGTCCTGGGTACTTGAGAGTCCGCCTGCTGCCAATTACCACCCAAAGATCCATTAGATCACACAGGGTCGGCCTCCTCCGGGTTCCGTCCACCAGCCAATGCCATCTGGCTACCGCCCGGGGGAGGGCCTTCTCTGTGGCAGCTCCGGCCCTTTGGAACGAACTCCCCGCAGAGATTCGGACCCTCACCTCTCTCCAGGCCTTCCGGAAAGCCGTCAAAACCTGGCTGTGCCGGCAGGCCTGGGGTTGATGAGTTCCCCTCCCCTCTCGACCTGTGTGGCTGTGTGATTCTTGGTTATTTTAATTACTTGTATTGTGTTTTATGTTCCCTTTCCCCCCTTGAGTTGTTCGCCGCCCTGAGTCCCTCCCGGAAAAGGGCAGCATACAAATAAAATAAATCTAAATCTAATGAAAATGAATGCCTATGGAGACAGTGCATATAGGGCATTTTTCTACGTGTGTGAGTGTGTGTGCGTGTGTTTGTGTATATTTTTGTTTTACAAGGAGTTGGAACTATAGCTAGAATTTCAACAAAAATGAAATCTGCATACTCTCCAAACCCGGATTTCTTAATCTTGGCAACTTTAGGAGAGACATGATAGGAGTCTTCCAATATCTCAGGGTCTGCCAGAAAGAAGAGGGAGCCAAGCTATTCTCCAAAGCACCTGAAGGCAGGACGAGAAGCAATGGGTGGAAACTAATCAAGGAGAGAAGCAACTTAGAACTAAGGAGAAATTTCCTGACAGAACAATTAATCAGTAAAACAACTTGCCTCCAGAATGCTTGCTCCAACACTGGAAGTTTTTAAGAAGATGTTGGATAGCCAATTGTCTGAAATGGCATAGGGTTTCCTGCCTAAGCAGGGGGTTGGACTAGAAGGCCTCCAAGGTCCCTTCCAACTCTGCTACTCTGCTCTACTCTACTCTACTCTACTCTACTCTACTCTACTCTACTCTACTCTACTCTACTCTAATTTCGTGGCACGACAAAACCGCGGTCCACTAAAGCGCGCCCGATTAAAGCGCGTACCTGACGTCATCAGCAGCGCGACAAATACGACCGTGGAGAAAAAAGGGCGCTTTAAAAAGCGCTTTTAAAGCAAGCCGATTCACGCTAAGGTAAGGGTTAGGTTTAGGGTTAGGGTTAGGTTTAGGGTTAGGGTTAGGTTAAGGGTTAGCGTTAGGTTTAGCGTTAGGTTAAGGGTTAGGTTTAGGGTTAGGTTTAGGGTTAGGGTTAGGTTTCGGGGGGTTAGGTTTAGGTTTACGCGTTAATTTTAGCTTTACCACTCACAGTGTGCTTTTTTCGTCGTGCTGTGATGATGTCAGGTATGCAGTTTCGTCGAGCGCGCTTTAGTCGACCGCGGTTTTGTGGTGGAACCCTCTAATTTACTGTACCCCACTCCACCCCACTCCCTGCTCAAGCAGGAGACCCCATACCATTTCAGACAAGTCTCTTCCAGTCCAGTCTCTTCTTGAAAACCTCCAGCGATGAAACACCTACAACCTCTGAAGTCAAGCTGTTTCACTGGTTGATTGTTCTCACTGTTAGGAAGTTTCTCTTTAGTTCCAGATTGCTTCTCTCCTTGATTGGTTTCCATCCATTGTTTCTTGTCCTGCCCTCTGGTGCTTGTGGAAAATAAATGGACCCCCTTCTCTTTGTGGCAGCCTCTCAGATACAGGAATAAAAAAAATCCCCTTGTCCACATGACTTGAAGGCCCTGTGGGCGTCCTCGTTGCCTCCATCCAAGTAGCAATCGAAAATAAAATGACTACTTGCTGACTAATATAAAGGGACCCTTCTGCCAAAAGAAAGTTCTGCTCCAGGAATGCACAAATTTAAATTGGTCAATAGCCGAGTTTGACACGGTACTCCTATTGCCTCATAAAAAGGCAGAACAGACTTAACATTTAATATCTTCTATTTATCCCTGACCATGGGCACAAAACCATTGTTCCATAGATTATATTTACAGGCAGCAAAAATGAGTTCTTTCTCTCTCTGCTTGCAGGCTGTCAAAATTTGCAACCCCTTTCTTGTATTTTATGGCAAGAGTAAATTGTCTGTTTAGTTACTGAGGTGGAATTTTCCGCCCGTGTCATCTCCTCCTCCTCGTCCTCCTCCTCCTCGTCGTCGTCGGCGGCGTCGTCCTCCTCCTCCTCCTCCTCCTCCTCCTCCTCCCTCCCTCCCTCCCTCCCTCCCTCCCTCCCTTCTTCTTCTTCTTCTTCTTCTTCTTCTTCTTCTTCATTCCCTCTTCCCTCTTCCCCCTTCCCCCCTCCTCCTCCTGCTCCTGCTCCTGCTCCTCCTCCTCTTCTTCTTCTCCCTTCCTCCTCCTCCTCTTCTTCTTCTCCCTTCCTCCTCCTCCTCTTCTTCTTCTTCTTCCTTCCCTCTTCCCCTTCCTCCTCCTGCTCCTCCTGCTGCTCCTCCTCCTGTTCCTGCTCCTGCTCCTCCTCTTCTTCTGCTTCTTCTTCCTCCTTCCCTCGTCCCCATTCCCCCCTCCTCCTCCTGCTCCTGCTCCTCTTCTTCTTCTCCCTTCCTCCTCCTCCTCCTCTTCTTCTTCTTCTTCCTTCCCTCTTCCCCCTTCCCCCTTCCCCCTCCTGCTCCTCCTCCTGCTCCTCCTCCTGTTCCTGCTCCTGCTCCTCCTCCTCCTCTTCTTCTGCTTCTTCTTCCTCCTTCCCTCTTCCCCCTTCCCCCCTCCTCTTCCTGCTCCTCCTCCTCCTCCTGCTCCTCCTCTTCTTCTTCTCCCTTCCTCCTCCTCCTCTTCTTCTTCTTCCTTCCCTCTTCCCCCTTCCCCCTTCCTCCTCCTGCTCCTCCTCCTGCTCCTCCTCCTGTTCCTGCTCCTGCTCCTCCTCTTCTTCTGCTTCTTCTTCCTCCTTCCCTCTTCCCTCTTCCCCCCTCCTCCTCCTGCTCCTGCTCCTGCTCCTCTTCTTCTTCTCCCTTCCTCCTCCTCCTCTTCTTCTTCTTCTTCCTTCCCTCTTCCCCCTTTCCCCTCCTGCTCCTGCTCCTGCTCCTGCTCCTGCTCCTGCTCCTGCTCCTGCTCCTGCTCCTCCTCCTCCTCCTCCTCCTCCTCCTCCTCTTCTTCTTCTTCTTCTTCTTCTTCTTCTTCTTCTTCTTCTTCTTCTTCTTCTTCTTCTTCTTCCTTCCCTCTTCCCCCTTCCCCCCTCCTCCTCCTCCTTATCCTCTTCTTCTTCTTCTTCTTCTTCTTCTTCTTCTTCTTCTTCTTCTTCTATTTCTTCTTCTCCTCCTCCTTCTTCTCCTTCTCCTTTAAATGTATAAATAAATAAAATCAGAACAGAGCTGGAAGGGACCTTGGAGGTCTTGTAATCCAACCCCCTGCTCAAGTGGGAGAACCCTATACCAGTTCAGACAAATGGTTGTCCATTCCAAAAAACCTTCAGTGATGGAGCATCCACAACTTCTGGTGGCAGGCTGTTCCACTGGTGAATTGTCCTCGCCGTCAGGAACTTTCTCCTTAACTCTAGGTTGCTTCTCTCCTTGATTAGTTTCCATTCATCGTTTCTTGCCTTGCCTTCAGGTGCTTTGGAAAATCAATTGACACCCCCCCCTCTTCTTTGTGGCAGCCTCTCAAATACTGGAGATTGCTATCATACCCCCCCCCCCCCCGCCCAGTCCTTCATTTCTTTCAACTAGTCAGACCCAATTCCTGCAAATGTTCTTCAGGTGTTTTAGTCTCCAGGTCTTTAATCATCTTTAGTTGCTCTTCTTTGCACTTTCCCCCAAAGTCTCAACATCTTTTTTGTAATGCGTTGACCAAAACTGGACGCAGGATTCCAGGTGTGGCCTTACTGAGGCTTTATAAAGTGGTACTAAGACTTCATGTGATTTTGATTCTGTGCCTCTGTTTATACAACCGAGGATCGTATTCGGGGGTGGGTGAGTGGTATTCACTTACCTTTCCTTTCCCTACTGGTTCGCAAATGTGAGCGTTCATGCGCTTGGCATTCTGCGCATGTGCTTTGATGGGAGGCACTGCTGGCATGCATGGGGGTGTGTTCTGACCCCCCCTCGTCCCACACCAACACACATTCCGAGCCAAAGATAAGTTATGGCATTTAATTAACTGACAGACAGGTCCTTGGCAGCAAACTGGCACAGACAAGCTTGGGCAGCAATCCAGCACAGATAAGGCTTGGCAGCAATCCAGCCTACCAAGCTCACAATAATGTTTCCGACATTAATTCCTGCGTTGACATCTGCAAGAGGGCCGTGTGCACAAGCAGTCCCTTTTATAGTCTGGAGAGGAGCCTAATGACCACCAGCTGAGTGCAATTACCTCCTGTACTTGTGCAACTGTTCCTGACACCTATTAGCTCTTCGGTGCTGGGCATCCAGGAACAACTCACTGCTGGCATCCGGCTCACTCTTCCTTGTCTCCTCCCCACTGGTCCAAGGCTCAGGCGCCTCTTGGTGGCCAACCAGCCTATCTGCGCCCTGCTCGGAGTCGGAACCCTGCCCAGGGTCCTCCACATCCTCCAGAGCCGACTCATAGGGCCCCTCGCTGTCCGAGTCTGGTGGCAGCTCCAACGGCTTGAAGACATGCCTAAATAGTCCCGTTGGAATGGAAAGTAATAAAGAAGATATTAGATTGTGCAGAAATGAACAGGTTGGCATTGAGAATAAAGGACAAAGAGGAATCAGGGCACTTACAGGACATGGGGGCGATTTTACAAGTGGTTTGAAAAAAGGTATAAATAGAAAGAAAAAGGAACAATACATGAAATGTGTATCTCAGACGACACATAATTAATATAGGGGGAGGGGAAATAAGAAAATATTAAAATGTAAATATACAAGCGGAAAAATGATATGAATTGACATATGTTAAATAACAACTATAAGAATGTATATGTAAGAATGAATTGGAAAGGAAAAAAATACAGAAAAAGAAAACATGCCTAAATAGGACGGCATATAACAGCCCCTCCCGCAATTTCCACTAAAGGTTTGGGTGATCCGGTCCGAACCGGCTGAATACCACCTCTGATTGTATTAGCTTTTTTAGCAGTTGCCGCAAACCAGTGGTGGGTTTCAAAAATTGTTCGAACCTACTCTGTGGGTGTGGCCTCCTTTGTGGGAGTGGCTTGCCGCCCATGTGACCGGATGGGAGTGGCTTGCCACCCATGTGACCGGATGGGAGTGGCTTGCCGCCCATGTGACCGGATGGGAGTGGCTTGCCGCCCATGTGACTGGATGGGAGTGGCTTGCCGCCCATGTGACCGGATGGGAGTGGCTTGCCGCCCATGTGACCGGATGGGAGTGGCTTGCCGCCCATGTGACTAGATATGAAGATTGAATTGAACTGAATTGAATTTATTGCATTTATATGCCGCCCTATTCCCGGAGGGACTCAGGGCGGCTCACAATTCAAGGGAGGGAGATACAGACAAGGGGGGGGGGGAAATGCCAACGACACTTGTCAGAACCACCTTAAATTACCTCACACACAGCACTGGCATGCATAAGAATAGGATGTCAACTTGTTTTTTAAAAGGCATCTTTGGTTTGCGTTAAAACAACTTCAACACACGCAATGTTCTGATTGCACCACAAACGCAGTAGTCATCCTTACCTTTCACAGAGGCACTGAGTTTTATAAATAGGAGCATGATAGTGTAGAATAATCATATCCAAGGACCAGTGGCGGGTTTCAAAAAATTTTGGAACCTCTTCTGTAGGTGTGGCCTGCTTTCCGGGTCCACTGGTGGAACCTCTTCTAACCGGTTCGGTAGATTTGACGAACCGGTTCTACCGAATAGGTGCGAACTGGTAGGAACCCACCTCTGTTGCAAACTACTGGCTCCTTTTCAAATGGAGGAACACACTCTCATCTCTGCTTTTGGCTGAAGTGGGAAGTCTGATGGGCAAAGGAATTGATTGGGCAATAGAGTTGGCACCCAGAAAGACGAGGGAGGCAATTATTCAAGCTTTGTAGTTGCTGAGGTGTTCCTTCTCCTCTTAGTTTGTGGGTCAACCCCCCCCCCCCCACCTCCAAGGCGTAGCAGGACTGAGATGAAAGGATGACTCCCAAGAGGGAGAAAAAGGGGTTCGGGAGAGGTAGCGGTGGGCCACCCATTAAAAAAGAAAAAGATCGAAGGAAGCAGGTGATAAGAAAGACTTTCTCAGCTTTGTTGTAAACCAATGAACTTTTGCTGGATGAGATCAGAAGGAAATATCTGGCTTTCTTCCAAGCAGTTTCTGGAGACTTCATGTCTCCTCTCCTCTGGCAAGCTAATGCAGGGTACGAAGTACGTGATTAATGGAAATAAAAGCACCGGGCGCCCACACAGACACGCTTGTCCCAGACATAGGATCTGGGTAGAGGCCACTTGGTAGAGGTTCAAACCCAGCAAGAATTCAAATTACAGATCCTTAGCGCTCTCTCCACCTCTCCCTCTCTTCCCCCACGTTCTCTTTCATTTTCTCTCTCTCCCCCTCTCTCCATCTCCCTCTCCTTCCCTCTCTCCCTCTCTCTTTCTCTCTCTCCCCCTCTCTCCCTCTCTCTCTCTCCCCCTCTATCTCCATCTCTCCCTCCTTCTCTCTCACCCCCCCTCTCTTCCCCTCTCTCTTTCTATCTCTCTCTCCCCCTCTCTCTCCGTCTCTCCCTCCCCATCTCTTTCTATTTCTCTCTCCCCCCTCTCTCCCTCTCTCCTTCCCTCTCTCCCCTCTATCTCCATCTCTCCCCCTCTATCTCCTCCTCTCTCTCTCCCCCTCTTTCTCTTTCTCTCTCCCTCCCCCTCTCCCTCCCCCTCTCTCTCCCCCCCTCTCCCCCACTCTCCTTCCCTCTCCCCCCTCTATCTCCATTTCTCCCTCCTTCTCTCTTCCCCCCTCTCTTTCTATCTCTCTCTCCCTCCTCTCTCTCCGTCTCTCCCTCCCCATCTCTTTCTATTTCTCTCTCCCCCCTCTCTCCGTCTCCTTCCCTCTCTCCCCCTCTATCTCCATCTCTCCCCCCTCTCTCTCCTCCTCTCTCTCCCCTCTCTTTCTCTTTCTATCTCTCTCCCCTCTCTCCCTCTCTCTCCCACTCTCTCTCCATCTCTCCCTCCCCCTTTCTATTTCTCTCTCCCCCTCCCTCTCTCCTTCCCTCTCTCTCCCCTCTCTATCTCCATCTCTCCCTCCTTTTCTCTCTCCCCTCTCTATCTCCCCTCTCTTTCTCTTTCTATCTCTCTCCCCCTCTCTTCCCCCCTCTCTCCGTCTCTCCGTCTCCCTTCCCTCTCTCTTTTTTTTCTCTCTCTCCCCCTCCCCCTCTCTTTCTCTTTCTATCTCTCTCCCCCCTCTCCCTCTCTCTCCCACTCTCTCTCCAACTCTCCCTCTCCCTCCCCTTTCTATTTCTCTCTCCCCCTCCCTCTCTCTCCCCTCTCTATCTCCTTCTCTCCCTCCTTTTCTCTCTCCCCTCTCTATCTCCCCCTCTCTTTCTCTTTCTATCTCTCTCCCCCTCTCTTCCCCCCTCTCCGTTTCCCTCCCCTCTCTCTTTTTCTCTCTCTCCCCCCTCTCTTTTTCTCTTTCTCTCTCTCTCCCTTCCCCCTCTTTCTTTCTCTCTTTCTCCCCCTTCTCTCTTTCTCTCTCTCCCTCTAGCCCCCTTCCTCTCTCTCTTTCTCTTTCTCTCACCATCTCCCCCTCTCCTCCTCTCCTTCTCTCTTTCTCTTTCTCTCTCCCCTCTCTTTCTCTTTCTCTCTCTCTCCCCTCTCTCCCCCTTCCCCCCTCTCTCTCTCACCATCTCTCTCCCCCTCTCCTCCTCTCTTTCTCTTTCTCTTTCTCTCTGCCCTCCCCAAGCATATGGCTGGGTATCCCAGGGACACTTGGAAGGCAGAGCAAGAACGAGAGTTGAGCTCAGCCTGGTCACCTTCCTTTTGATTCTTGGCCAACAACCAGGATCTGCCAGATTTGTTATCCCAGGTTCAGTCACGTATGAACCCCAAGATGTAGAATTCAAATTTCTCCTCTCTTTCTCTCTCATATTTGGGGAGGTAGGCAAGTGTCTGTTATTTTCAGGGAAAGCTGATGGTGTCCTTTATAAGAAGCATCTATTCCCAAGACTCAAGGGAAGATGTCCTGGGGGAACAAGAACCAGAATTACAGAATTATTCTGTAACCTCCCAGTCACACCATACAGCTTTCAGGGCAAGGTGTCCTTGACCGTTTGAGGAAAGAATGTTATTTTGACTATATCTCACCCATACTCCATATAACTCCCCCCTCCCATGTTCCCACAGTAGAAAATGTTGGCAGGCCTGAAGCCCAAATGTAAAAGATGGCTTCCAGGTCTGACAGGCTGCCCACCCTCGATCTAGCCTAATCCACCCTAAGAGGCGGCTAGGTGTATGATTTTAACCCCCTGTATTACTCTCGTTACAAGCCGGGGAGGGGAACAAGATGAGAACTGGTTTGGGGGCATGGAAGCAGTGGTGGGTTTCAAATTTTTTTGGAACCTACTCTGTGGGTGTGGCCTCCTTTGTGGGAGTGGCTTGCCGACCATGTGACCTGGTGGGAGTGGCTTGCCGGCCATGTGTTTTCTCTCTCTCTCTCTCTCTCTCTCTCTCTCTCTCTCTCTCTCTCCTTCCTTTTGTCTCTCTCTCTTTTTCTTTTTTTCCTTCATGTCTCTCTCTTTTTCTTTCTTTTTCTTCTTTCTTTCTTTCTTTCTTTCTTTCTTTCTTTCTTTCTTTCTTTCTTCCTTCCTTTCTTTCTCTCTCTCTCTCTCTTTCTCTGTGTCAGTCTGTGTGTGGGGGGGGCAGTGGTGGGTTTCAAAAAAATTTGGAACCTCTTCCTGTAGGTGTGGCCTGCTTTCCGGGTCCACTGGTGGAACCTCTTCTAACCGGTTCGGTAGAACCCACCTCTGCATGGAAGGCCGAATTACTACCTACTCTGCTGAACCGGTCCGGACTGGTAGGAACCACCTCTGATAAAGGGCTAATCCTACCTTTGTTGGATTTTGGGGTGAGGGCATTTGCCTATGAATAGACCTAGCTATCTCTTTCTCTCTTAAGTGCGGACATCTGCTGTGGGCTACTGAGGATGGCGGGGGGGTATTAAGGGTGAGTCTGTTTCCTGCCTAAAAACATGTTTCTCCGTTTCTCATCCAGGGAAATATGGTTTAGGTTTATTAGATTTATATGCTGCTCTTCTCCCAAGGACTCAGGGCGGCGTACAACATTAAAAGAAACACGTAATACAAAAGTTTTTTTTAAAAAAAATTAAATAGAATAACCCAAACAAACACAATAAGAATTGACAATAACATTTTTTTTAAAAAATTAAAATTAAAATTAACAATGATCAATAATTTATTTTGTTTTGTTCAGGCCAGGCTGGCTTGCTGGAAAAGCCAACTTTTTAGGGCGCGTCGGAAGGACCGGAGGTCGGGGATTATACGAAGCTCCGGGGGCAGCTCATTCCAGAGGGAAGGCGCTCCCACAGAAAGTCTCTCCCTTGGGGGTCGCTAGCCGACACTGTCTGGCCGACGGCACCCTGAGGGAGGCCAACTCTGTGGGATCGCACTGGGCCTAAGCCATGGAGCGCTTTAAAGGTCATAATTAGTATGGTTCCACCACAAATCCGCGGTAGACGAAAGCGCGCTCGACGAAAGCGCGTACATGACGTCATCACAGC